>NC_141905.1:20170000-20474166 GCF_057802395.1 Ceratotherium simum simum | reverse complement strand
TATGTGAATTTTGCCTTAAATTATTTTAAAAGATATGCTCTAATTCAGCAGTCACTAAAGAGCATCAAATTATGTTCAAGGAACCATCTGAACCAATTTAGCTAAATTCTCCTGTGCATGTCTTAACAGTATGAAACAGGACATGATATATCAAAGAAGCACTGCGTGATGAGCAGTTACTGAAACTGGAATGTTCAAGTTCACAAGGCAAGAGCAGAGTTTAAAAGGACAGGTTTAGATTGGAGTACAGAGAGGGAATGGGTATCCCAGTAGAATAAGTGGTGTACACAAAAGCACAAAGGCAAGAAAATGCAAAGGGGCAGTGAGTAGATGAGCCTGACTAGAGGAAGGAGATGGTGTTGGAAAATAACAAGTATGAGGTTGGAAGGTGAGCAGTCTGACTGGGCAAAGTCCAAGAGAAAGGCTTTAGTCTGGCAAGAATGAACAATCAGTAATGGTTGTTGGTCGGTAGCTGGAGGATAATGACTTGCTGAAAGATATTTTGGAAATAGATTAATTTATAACCTGTTTCTCTTACCTTTTCAAAAAGCTAACATTTGAGGATTTACCATACACTAAGCACTGTGCTAAGCATTGCATATACTTTGCTTTATTCTATTCTAACACTCTCCCTACTTTGTGGAATTCATTTCAGTTTCGGTAAACATCTACATAATTTTAAATGGCTACACAGTATTCCACTGCATGGAACTTAACCATAACCCTATCATTGGATAATTAGGATGTCCTTTCTTTTTCCTTAATATAATTGTTTCAATGAGTATCCTTCGTCTGTATTTTTGCAAATTTACCCAATTAGGCAATTAAATTAAATCTAACGAATGTAATTGCTGAGGCAAAAGGTATAAACAATTTTAAGACCTTTCATATACGTTGCTCCATTTCCCTCCCAGTATATAGTAGTAATTCCATTCCCACTAGCAGTGTACAAGACAGTCTATTACCCTCTACTCAGAGTATTGCCATTCTTTTTATCTTTCCCAATCTGAAAATAGTACTAGTAACATTAAACTTACGGTTTATTGGTCATTTGTATCTCTTCTTTTGCAAATTGCTTATATCTTTTGGTAACTTTTAAGTCATCTGATCTATTCTGGCCTAAGATATAAAGAAGAATTTCTAATTATCTATTTTCCAAATGGTTAGCCAGTTATCCCAGTACCACTTATTATCAATTTGAATGCCACCTTCGTAATACATATACATTATACACGCCACTGGGGTCTGTTTCTGGGCTTTTTTGTTTGGTTGGTGGGTGTGTGGGTGGGGGTGGGTGTGTGTGTGTGTGTGTGTGTGTGTGTGAAGAAGATCAGTCCTGTGCTAACATCTGCCAATCCTCCCCTTTTTTTGCTGAGGAAGACCGGCCCTGGGCTAACATCCGTGCTCATCTTCCTCCACTTTATATGGAACACCGCCACAGCATGGCTTTCCAAGCAATGCGTCAGTGCGCGCCCGGGATCCGAACCGCCGAACCCCGGGCCACTGCAGCAGAGCGCGCGCACTTAACCGCTTGCGCCACCCGGCCAGCCCCTGGGCTTGCTTTTTTTTTTTTTTTTTTTTTAAAGGAATCTTTGAGATTATTTATATCCAACTTCTGTAATAGCTCTGACAGATGATTGTCCAATCTCTACATGAACATTTAAAAAAAATTACAGTAGTAATTCATGTTCATTGGAGAAAACATAGAAAAATCACAAAACATAAATAAAAGTCATTTAGAACACCAGCACATGTTGAGAACTGCTGTGAAAATTTTGGTGTATGTAATTAAGAGTGATAGTTCTGAAATCAGACAGTCTGGATTTGAATTCCTGCTCTCTGCCACTACTTACTAGCTCTTGGCCACTGACCTAGCCTCTTCAATCTTCAGTTTCATTTGTAAAACATGGTCAATAATAGTATCTACATCACCAGGGTGGTTGTGAAATTTAAACAGGGAAATCTACGTAAAGCATGTGGTACAGTTTCTGGCACAAAGAAGGAGCTCAAAAAATTTTTGCTACTATTATTATCATTAGTTTGTGAGAACTGATTAAGATATATTGTTTTGTAACCTGCCCTTTTAACTTAACAACATAATGTAAACACTTTCCCATATGATTAAATTTTCTTCTACATTATTTAAACTTGGTGAGATTATATACCATTTTTAATTTGTTTTAAATAAAATTTTAATTCTCTAGAATAAACATGCATTTTGTTGTTGTTTCTAGACTTTCTAATCCCTTATAATCATGTTTATTCTGACTTCAGTATCACATTGTTTCAATTATTGTAGCCTTACAATAAACGCATATATTTTAATGTAAAGCAAAGTTTCATCAATTTTTTTTTCCAAAAATTTCTTGGCTGTTTGGATAAACATTCTTTCTTCAGATAAACTTCAGTCACTTTGTTAAGGTTCCAAAACAAAAATATCCCTCTATGATTTAATTAGAATTGTATTAAAATTATACATCAATGAGGGCAGGAATACTTGACTTTTTACAAAATTTGATATACTTCTTCAAGTCTTTTATTAACCTATGTGAAATTTTGTAATTTTTTATACAAGATTTACACATTCAAGTTTGTTGTGATTACAAAACAATGGGTGATAATCATTGAGTCAATACACCTTCGTTGAGCATCTACTATGTTTCAGTCACTGCCTTAGCCTCCATGGTCATCAAAACCAGAAATGACCCCTGTCCTTGTACACAGAGATTACAATTCAGTAGGTGAAACCGACATTAATCAGTCACACAAACAAACGTAAAATTGTAGCAGCTTAAGAGCTATGAACTAGAGCATAGCTGGGAGAAGTGGCCTGCTCAGGGAAAGTTTCCTGAGGATGTGAATAAGGACATCAGCTAAGACTGATGTAGTTACCAGGTATAGGCACCCTCCTAATCCCCTTTTTAAAGACAAGGAAAATGAGCCAGACAGACTAATAATTTGCCCAAGGCCACCCTCTAGCAAAGCAGGAGGGCTAGGATTTGAGCCCAAGCAGTGTGGTTCTGGAGTCTGTGCCATGAAAGAGTGAAGAGAGATAGGAGGAAAGTGAAGGATTTAACAGGTGAAGGTCCATGGGAGGCTGGCAGGGCTGGCAGAGCAGTTCGGGCAGAAACACAGCATATTGTACATCTTTGTCTTCCTGCCTGGCTAGAGCTGAATATTTTATCTGCCCATATTACTGAACTCTTAACAGCTCTATTAATGTCTCCATCTATTCAGTGAATAACTGTATCATCTACATGTAATTATATCAAGATCTTTTTAATATTTATAGTCATTTAGGACCTTATTGTACTGGATAAAACCTCCAAAAAAGTACTTAATAAAACTAGGGATAAAAGGTATTCCTGCTTATTCTTGACATTAATACTTCATTTAATGACCCAGAATTTCCTCAACTTTTGATGATAAAACTTTTTCATGCAACATTTATAAACATCCAGTGGGAAACTGCTCTATGTGGCTATGGGTTGAGATTGATGTATTTTACCATATAAAGGAAGGATTCTCTTATTCTTTGTTTTACCAAAAATTTTAAATCAGGAAAGCTGGCTCAACTTTATCGATAAAGTGCTTGTGGATATTTCTTTAAGATACTCATGTGATTTTGCTCCTTTGACCTATTAAGGTGATTAATTCAATTTTTTAAAAAGTTGAACCATCTTTGTACTTCTAGAATAAACTCTAATTGATCAAGGCAGATTATTCTTTTAATTGCCTGCTGGCTTCAGGTTACTGATATTTTACTTAAGATTTTATAACTAAGTGATAGCTTTTTGTTTTTTTCCCCCCAACTGTATTAGATTCTGGCATCACTGTTTTTTGCTTGTTTGGTAAGGTCTGTGATAGAAAAATAGTTTGTTAGAGTTGTAACTAGAGTTGTCTGGAATAGGAGGTTAAATTTGTTCTTCAATCTAAAATTATTTAACCCAGTAGGGCTTCAATTATTTTACCATGATAACCCAACCAGCTATATTTAAATGGTATAGATTTCCGTGGAAGTAGGAAAAGCCTGTTTTCCTCCTTGATTAGGTCATAAAGTAAAATTTAATGGTGATTACTGCAGATATATTCTCAAAACACATCATAGAATCTCATCGTTTTCTTCTACATCATCTTTCTGGACGTTTCTTTATCGCTTCATATTTTTAACCTTACTAGCAGAGATTTCTACACAGTTGTCTCTTAATTCTAATGGCCTCTACAGTTGTACATATATCCCCTCGTTCATAATGTACATTTGCATCTGCTCTCCTGTTTACGTGTTAGCTTTATCAGGTTTATCTAGTTAACTCTTTTTTAAAGAACTAACTCTTGGACCTATTTATCAATTCTATTGTTGCTCTATTTCTAATTCATTTATTCTGGCTTTATGCTATTTAGTCCTTCCAATTTCCCTTATTTCCTCTTCTTGTTTCTCCAGTTGAGTATCCAGTTCATTTATTCCCCTTCTTCTTTAATACTAAGAAGTCATGAAAGGCTTAAGCAGGAAGAAAGATCATAGACAGCTGTGTGAAGAGGGAAGATCCAGAGACAAGAGTAGGGAGGCTGTGACCAGTTAAAAAAAATGGGAAAAGCCTGAACAAAGGCAGGGGCCACTGGATGGAAATGGAGGGTCATAGTCTAAAGAGATACATGAAGTAAAAAAACACAGGGCTTTGAGAAAAACTAGGCATGGAAAGAGGACAAAGGCACCGGTTTCTAGTTTGTGTAGCTAGAAAAGGAGTGGTGCCGTGACCTGAAATGAGAAGGTTAAGAGGAAGAACAGTTTTTGACGGAAGTAAAGAGCTCATTTTGGGTTAAGCCAAGTGTTTGTGAGATGCTGAACTGGAAGCTGCCACGCATAGAGTTAGGAAATTCCAGAGAAAGATAAGAGCTACTGATATGAACTTGATAATCATTAACTTACAATGGATGATTAAGCAGGGAATGTAGGTAGGATCTCCAAGAAAGCTTAGGAAACTGAAGTTTAATGAGAAGAAAAAAGCTGACTCTGCTGGGAACAAGATATTTAAGAGGCAGAGGGAGAATCAACTGGTAATTTATCTTTTCCTAAAGAACTATCCATTTCTTTGAATTGTTCTACACCTTTGCCACAAAGTTATACACAGATAGTAATTTGATTTTCATTTTTCATTATACTCCCTTGTTCCTAAAGTCACATATTTGTCTCTTCTCATTTTTCTTGATTAGCCTTGCTTAGATAATTTTCTCAACCTTACCAGTATTTTCAAAGAACTAGCTCTTACATTTAAATCTGCTCTTTCCATGACTTCGAATTTAATTAATTCGTTCAGAGGCACAGTAATAAAGTGGTTCAGAGCACAGGCTGTGGAGCCAGACTGACTTGGATCAGATACCGAAGGCTTTTCGACTTTAGGCAAGTCCTTTCATATCTCTTGGCCTCAATTTCCTCATTTGTAAAGTAGGAATAATCACCACCACATACCCTCAGAGGGCTATTGCGAGGAATAGATATAATAACCATAGTTCACAGAAAATTATTGTTAATTTTAATACTGTCAGTATACAGATCTAGGCTAAAACTGCTGTTTTTTCCTGTTAATTTCTTCTTCCTACTTTCCTGAAGTTTATTTTGGTCTTCACAGTACTTTACAGCTTTCAAAATGCTCTCACAAACATTATTTCTTTTGGTCCTCCATCCTCTGAGGTAGGTAGAGCATACCTCAAGCTCACTGTACACATGGGAAATAAGCTGAGCGTTAACGGACATGGTTAAGGGCACAAAGCGAAGAACCAGCAAGGCCGAGACTTACCACATCTGTGCTCTAGGACAGCATATCAGTGAAGGTACACGGTACATCTGTCACCACTCATTCTGCCAAGGCTGGGTCCTAGCAATAAATGGCTTACGTACAGCAATGTCATCAACCTTCTTTCCTCTCCTCCTAAACCTCACATACAGCTGAATTTCAGAGCAGTTTTGGTGGAGAGATAAGGAGCTGACTTCAGCAGTTTCAAGAGAGAATTTGACATATGGAGACAGTGCATATAAACATCTCGTTTGAGGAACTCTGCTGTAAAAGGAAGCAAAGAGATGAGGTGGTGGCTAGAAGGACGTGTGGTCCTGTCTGTGTTGCTTGTCTTTTCAAGATGGGAGCTACTACAATCATTTGTACACTGATGGAAGAGAAGAGGGAATGAGATCCTGTGCACAGAGAGGGCTACCCTATGCAGAAGCACCAACAACACATCCACTGACACCGTATCCACCACAACAGGGCAGAAGGCAAAAGCCATCAGTGCAGCTGCAGGCAGGCCGATAGCTAGGATGGTGGGCAAGTTCTCTTCTGATTGCTTCTTTGTCAATCAAGAGGAGGGCATTACCTCCTAGTGAGGAGAGAAGGTGGCACTGGAAGTAGGACATATTTGTCACCATTCACGTCTGGAAGTGAAAACTGACTGAAAGCTTGCAAATAGCACACCCATGGCCAATCCCTGAAGGAAAGCATTTTATAAGGGATTCAACAGCTGCTGGACTGTACTCATCACCTGACCACCTCACTCTATTCATAACAGACGGTGTGCCGAGTCCACCCGAAAATGAGGATGACTGGGCTTTTCCCATGGACAGCTAGAACTTCGAAGTCAGCTGCCAGGCTACTGACAATTCTAGTCCTAGGTGTAGGGGAACCTGGAAAGAGCAGGCAGCATTATTGGGGCTGGAGGAGCTTTTGGAAGGCCAAGCAGCTGCTACGTGGCATCAGCTTGTAGTGCCTTTTGCTTTTATCAATTTCTGCATTTGTAAGACAATCACTGTTGAGGACACTGTACATTGCACTGCTCAATGGTCCCAAGTGGTAAATTTCTTTAAGAATGTAATAACAGGAAAAGTAATAACAGGAAAAATTCTCCTCTGAAGAATTTATATGCTTCTTTTATTCTAATAAAATATTATTCATCGGTACCTGAGATGTGTAAGTTACCATAAAACAACTTGAAAATAGAAGCTGCCCACTGAGAATTAGATTATAAAGTCAACATATAATTAATCCATTAGAACAAGAATCTGCAAAAGCCATCTTAAAGAGACAGAATGGCTTTTTAACAAAGCAGGAATGTAATCTGATCAAAGCTGTATAACCCACATAAAAGTGTTAACACATGTAAAGAATGTATAAATCCATAAGAAAAAGGAGTTGGGCAGCTGCACAGAATGGAAAAAAAGGCACGGAAGCAAATTATGTGGCGCCAATCCAGGAATAGAACAGGGTGGAGAGTGCTTTACCCAACAAACTGGGCAGGCAGCCTTACCCACAAAGGCTATTCGCTTAGCCTGGGGTTATAAACTGGTTTGAAGATGCATCAGATGCTCAAGGTGGCACGTACTTTTAAGAGCTGAAGACTTCCTCATAAACCCACACATACTGTCAAATAGCATCAACTTGACTGGGAAAGCTGAAGCAGATCTAGGCAGTGCTGTGGAACCATTAGTGACAAGGGAACACAGTCACTCAGAACATCCCGCAAACACAGGCAGGAAAAGTTGCAAGAGAAGTCAACTGGTCTTTTGTGCAGAAGAGGTGCCGAGCAGAAGATGGACGATTCCTGAGTCTATGTAAAGAAAGCCAGCACCTGAGCAGAGAAGTCCACAGCACTGTGCTGGTCCCCGAATCAGAAACAAAGCCGCACTAAATATTTCCAAACAAAACTAGGGTAACGTGGAATGAGACTTTATTAGCAAGCTTAAAAACAGATGTCAGTTATCGATTTGGGGTTCTTTCTAGTTACACCAGTTATTCAGTTTGTGAAAATTCATGGATCTATACACTTGTGATATATGCATTTTTCTGCATATGTCACATTTCAATAAAAAGTACAAATAAAAATGATAACAGAAGGAAAATGTTGGAAAGTATTAACCCAAAATGAAAAGTATTAAAATTCTGCTACTTCAGTAAATTTTGTATTTATTCTATCTGTAAGGTAACAAGCCCAAACAAAAAGATACAATGACCTCTTTAAAACACCACACTGTGGGGGCCCGCCCGGTGGTGCAAGCGGTTGGGTGCGCGCGCTCCGCTGCGGCGGCCCGGGGTTTGCTGGTTCGGATCCCGGGGTTTGCTGGTTCGGATCCCGGGCGCGCACCGACGCACTGCTTTGGCGAGCCATGCTGTGGCGGCGACCCATATAAAGTGGAGGAGGATGGGCACGGATGTTAGCCCAGGGCCGTCTTCCTCGGCAGAAAAAGAGGAGGATTGGCAGATGTTAGCACAGGGCTGATCTCCTCACAAAAAAAAAAAACAAAAAAACACCACACTGTGAAACGGGGAGGCTTTAAAAGTAAGTCAGCCAAGTACTTATCGAGTGCAATGAAGCCAAACCGTCTCTACATGCTGTAGAAACTTTTCTTTCTTGAAAAGTTTTTATACAGAAAGTGCTCCGCCACTTCCTGTAGTCATGTTCCATGTAGGGTAGATTCTAAAACCAGGCCACATATCTTTTGCCCTCATCCAGAGGGGAGAAAAAAATGACCCTCATTACCCAAAGCTGAACCTGTCTACCAGTGTATAGACCTTTTAAAAGATAAATGTGGTGCTGGCCCCGTGGCATAGGGTTGAGTTCCACGCATTCTGCTTCAGTGGCCTGGGTTCACAGGTTCGGATCCCAGGTGTGGACTTACACCACTCATCAGCCATGTTGTGGCAGCAACCCACATTAAAGTAGAGGAAGACTGGCAACAGATGTTAGCTCAGAGCTACTCTTCCCCAGCAAAAAAAAAAAAAAAAAGGTAAATGAAATTCTTAATGACAACAGATCTATATGAAAAAGTTTAATAACTATGCAAATACCATGGGCTATCATCTTTATAGGCTCATGACACAAAAAGCGATTCCTAAACCAGAGGACTTTCTAGAAGATGCTGTTCATTTAGCAAAGGAAGCAAACATCCTCCCAGCGACACCATGGTGGCCAGGGCTGGGAGAGATAACAACATATGAATCTCTTCATCACTCCGTGCCTCAGTCGCTGCACTCAAAATAAGCCAGGTCCTTTACACTGGCAAATTTACTCGAGTATGCCTTAAAAAAAAGATCAAAAGAGATTTGCCACAAAACTATACATGATAACAAACTCAGAAAACCAGGGCCAAGGGTAAAAAGGATCAAGCATATATACTAACAGTAAGGGTTACCGCAGTTGCTGCGAGCATAAATGACTCATAAATGACATGACTGAGCATAAAATTTGGTTCTTAACTTCCTCAAAGCCAGAACAAAAGAGGAAATAGCTCTTACTATAAAAGTTTCCTTCTATTGATTCCCTACCACTTCTAAGGCACAGGAACAATTTAAGCACTGTGAGCAATAAGACTGATTTCATGTATTTAAATGACTGATTCCTCAATTAAGAAAGATACCATATTCTGACAACAAAGTCTTACTGACTTTGTCGAAAACAAAGAGCTAGGTTCGTAGCTACTTCCTTATTTTTCTGGCAGTTAACAACTCCCAAATCGGACAGATAGATACTAATGCTCTTTTCTCCACAAAGAACTATGGGAAAATAAACTCAAATCTGAGATTATTAATTTCAACAAACTACAGAAAATTACTTTAGGTTGCAAATTAATCACTGAACTTGACTGAGGCATTAAGCATGGATAGTGCTAATGTCACCAGTTAGATGAAGGTGGCTATTTGAAAACTATCACAAAGACATCAAGTACAAGACTATCTCACTTATGAGCAGACAACAAGTCTCAAGAAGGCAGTAAAAAGAAAAAAAAAAAAAAAATCACACAAATTCACTGTTTTTATTAATATTACATTTTCAAAGATGGAAAACAAAAGTATTTTTGAAGCAATTACTAGAAATGCATATGTTTGAACGACTAAGATACATCTTAGACTGTCTGTAAAGAACAAATGAAGATATACCTACTACAGACAACTGCCACAGTTGAATAGGAGGCAGTTTAGCTTTGGTAGGAAGAGCAGAGGTAACCTGAGTTCTTAAATCAATGGATAAGTGACAACTTCTCTAGACTTTAATTTACCAGACCTATAACATTAGGGTGTCAAATTAAGATATCTCTGAGATCTCTCAAATCTCACTCTATTCAGGTCTCTGCTCATGTCACCTTACCAGAGGCCTTCCCTGGCCACCTCTCAAAGCAGCATCCCCGCATTACTGTTTATTCTAAGGCACTTAGCACCAGGCCTATTATATACAGATTTTTCCCCCACCAGAACACAGGCTCCACTGGAGGAACTCAGCCAGTTGTGCTATATTCCCAGGGTCTAGAACACTGAGGAGCATCTAGCAGGCACACAGATAGCTTTTCAGTGAAAACAGATCCATTCTAGCTCTATAGTTTGAAATATTACATTCAGTGAAGCATTCTTGCAAATATGTAAATATAAAATTCTAGGAAGAGTTATTTAAGAATATAATTTTCAACAAACAAGCTTAAGGGTGTAGGACTTTATCACTAATATTAGTAAGAAATTATACTAATATGCTAATATTACTGAGGAGATAACACACAAATGGGCAGGAGGCCAGGTCAAAATCCCGGCTCTACCCTTTACTGTGTAACCTTTCCTAACTTCTCCCTGCCTCAGTTTCACCTTAGGTAAAATGGGGATAAAACAGTACCTACTTCAGTGTCAAGAGGATTAAATAAGAATGAACATAGTGTTTACAAGTATAAACCGAGGGAGAGATTTGAGGAAAAACTTCTGTCCATTATTTCTTCCCATAATTCCAAAATAAAAACAGGACAAAGGTAACAAGGAGAGGAAGGAAAATTTATTTTTATTTGAAAAATATGTACATTACAGTGTTCATTTTTTTAAATGAGTAGATTTATTTTCACCACAGGAAAACAGAGAGACGACCAGAAGTTCGTGGTTATCCTTGCTTTTCAAAAAAAAAGTGAAGTGTAAAAGTGTGCTGGAGAAGAAAAAGTTGAAGGTGGGTGGGGAACAGCAAAGCTCAGGCTGAGACCTATCGGCACCAGGGACCATCCATGCTTGTCGCCTCTGCGACCAGACCTGGGGTAGGGGTGGGCTGCTCAGCCCACGGAGCATGAGGCTGCTCCCTGGGCCCTGGACTCCATTTGATGGTGGTCCACACAACGCAGCCAGCCACTGACAGCGCGCTATTCAGACCCATGGGCTCCCACCAGCAGCTGTCTGTGGCCCTACAACCGCTAGGGGTTCTGTCTTAAGAGAACACACATACGGCTCATCAGGTGTGCAGATTTAGTCCCAAGCAGGCATCAGCTCAGCCATTTGAATCCTACAGCTGTGGGAAGGCTTCTGAAAAGTGTCTGTACTGCTATCTGTCCTCCGTATAGGAACTGGCTTGATACGACAGGCTTGTGGCTGGATAGACCAGCAAGTGACGACGACATGATTAATAGTTGGCGAGTTCCAGTCTGTTTGATTGTGAAGACCTTATCAGTTATGGATCCTGGCACTTATCTAGACCCTTACGTTGTTCAAATAGGGGCTCTGGATACAGAACATGAGCCCCTCAAGCTACAATATAGTTGGTTGTAAATCTTGAATTTGTTCCTATATCTGTTTTTCTTAAGACAGAGAGGGACTGGGGCAGGTTTTACGGGGTCCAGCTTCTATCTACTTTTCCAGGATAAGGAAGGAGAAAAGGGAGACATTTGGGGAGTCTCTACCACAAAAGAGATGGCTTTTGTCACAAACTGCAGCCAGTAAAGCTAAGGGAAACAGCTGGAGCCCCACGAAGCATAAGCAGGGGACTCTGGGAATTATTTATTGGGGCTGACAGCAGTAGCAGCCAAGCCACTTCAGCACCTGTCAGCAGCTACTGAGACATTCATGTCAGCCCAGGGCAGAGTGTCTGAAAGACTCATGCCACTCTTTTGCAACAGCACATTTTTAATTCCAAACTAAATAAGTACTACATGGGGAGATAAAAAGAAAACTGAAATATTTAAATAAATTATGCTTAAAGCCTCAGAATACAGTGTTCACGCTCTGAAGCAGAGTACATTAGATAATGGTCTCCACACGTGAGGGAATGGGGGCATGGACAGGAAGAGTCCTCCAAATGCCTAGTTTATGAAAACCTACATTTACCACTATCTGAGGGAAAAGCACAATACAAGTCAGAGTTGGCCCATGAGGGCTCTTAAACACTGGCATAAGCCTGAGGCCACAGAGTGAAATGAGCCCCCTACATCAATACTACCAATCAATTTCATATATAAAGTGATTACCTTCCACTGCCTAGAATCTGGGTCTCTGTTAGCCAGTGAGCACCGCGTGACTATAGGAGGGAAGGGGAAATGAAGATTTACACAATACGTACTATATGCTAGTAAATACTACAGATGTGTTTTCCTATCTATAACCACTTAGTGCTTAAGACAAGTCTTTGTCAGGGGTCTTACCACCTGGGCTCCTCCCTTTACAGCTGTGGGCCCTCAAGAAAGTGATGATTTCACTGTGCCTCCATTTCCTCATCTGAGAAAAGGAGCTACCATCCAATGAGGGAGTTCCTGGTGTTCTGACAGCCTAAGAGAATAGGCTAATCAACCTAAAGCTCTTACAACAGCACCTGGCATACAGCAAGCACTCCATATGTTACTTTTCATTTTCCTCACAGTACCCTGACGAAGAAAATAAAATCTTGTAATTAGGTAATAGTGTTTTCAATTTACAGAGGAGGCAATTTTGCAAAGACAAGCAATTAACTCGCTCAGAGTCACAGAAAGTGACAGAGGTAAAAGCTATTCTTTTTCCACTATGCAATGCTGGCCATACTCTTTATGCTGCTACCCGCCAAGGCATACTACAAAATACAGAAAGTCACATATCCCTCATTGAGTGAGAGTTCCTCAAGTGGTCAGATTGTGCTAAAAGGAAATCAGAGTGTGCTAATCTTGACATCTCATCTCAACCAAAAAATACTTATTGTCTTCCCAGGCACACAATGTCAAACTGCTGTCAGGCACTGAAAGCAACAAGCCAGCTCCTAGTGAGTTAGGCAGACCTAGACCTTTCAAAAATAAGCCTTAAGGGAACTCACACAGGGGAAGAGGAAAGGGGAAGGAAAGAGGAGGAGACTGAAGGGTGAAAAGACCCACTAGAGAACTTCGAAACAAAAAACATACACATGTATTCTGCCCCTGAGGCATCTGCCATGACTTCTTAAACTGAGGCCCATAGCACCCAATTTTAATGAATGAGCTGGCCTAGTTCCAACACACACACAGCTCTGACATACAGAGGCTAGTGGCCTGCAGGGCCCTTTTTACCCTCTGGGAGACACCTGACAGATCACAGGTCAATCTTAAACAACTGGAAGCAGGATGTGAAGGGGAGGATAAAATGGGCTTGCTCTTTTGTTCCCTTCTTTCTTCCAGGGATCGAATTTTTAGAGGCTGTGTTTAATACAAGACATCAACTCGAGAGATCAGGAAACCTGATTTCCACGCCTAAGATGGGCCGGGAATCCCTCTTCTGGGCGCGGGCTTCGCCGGTGGGCCTGGCCTGCCTTGGTCCGTCGGTCTTCCTTCGCTCCAACGGCAACCGGGGGGCCAGAGCGGGAACCGGGTCTGCCCTGGCCACCTGCCATCTCCTCCTCCACCCTTTCAACAGTTGCTAGGACTCCGGAGAGGCCGCCCTGGCCGGGAGAACATGTTGTCAGCTCTTTATTCACTGCTCTGCCCCAGGCGGCTATGGGAGGAGGGCGCGCAGCGGCGTGGGTGTGAGCTGCGGGAAGCGGCCCCTGCGTGACACCTCGCGGAGCCGGCTCCCGCAAGAGCATACGCCGCGGCCGGTGGGGACGAGGCCCGGGCGGCCCGCACATCGGGCCCGGGGCCTGCAGCCCCCACAGCCCCGCCAGCCCCGCGGCCCAGGACTACCCGGACGCCCACCCGCCGCCGCCCACTCACCGCCACACTCGGCCGAGTACTGGTCCCCCCAGTCCCCGGACTGCGGGCTGCAGCCGCCGCCCGCCGGGGCCTCCTGCTGTTGCCGGTGCTGCAGCTCCTGCTTGAGCAGAGACAGCGGCGAGTAGTGCTCGGTGGCAAGGGCGCCCAGGCGCGGCCCGGCGGACAGGACCCCCAGCAACAGCAGCACCAAGACACGCCGGGCGGCACCCGCGGCGGCCACAGCGCCGCCCCAGCAGCCGCAGCCGCTGCAACTGCCGGCAGGTGCCATCTTCCCTCAAGGCGCATGTGCGGCAGCCCTCGCCGCGGGCTGCGGCCTCCCAGCCTTAACCCGCGGCGGGCAGGTGGGCCGTGGCAAGGGGGTAAAGAAGGGGAGTGACATTGCCTGATGGGAATTGTAGTCCCAGCTCGGCCAGCCTCGGGCCCCGTTTCCGGTACCAGGACTACGAATCCCAGCAAGCATCGCGCTGCGCAGGTTTTCCGGTCTGGCGTCTGACGTCTTCCCCGCCACTGAATCGGAAGTTCTAGGCTGCGGTTGCGTGGAAATGGGCACTGGTGGGCGGAGTGGGGTACGGCGGGGCAAGGGGAACGCAGAAGGGGTGACAGCCGGCAAGGGGAACGCGGATGGGGTGGCAACGAGTCCTACTGCTACTGCTGCTTCGGCCTCCTGCCAGTACAGGTGCATCGAATGCAACCAAGAGGCCAAGGAGTTGTACCGAGACTATAACCACGGCGTGCTGAAGATAACCATCTGCGTGAGTTGTCAGGTGTGGGGTGTCCTTGGGAAGAAAATGACGCGGCGAGATTTGGGGACCTCTATTGAGAGACAATAGAATCTGTATCAGCTTTTTAGGGTGATAAAAATCAACGAGTTTCAGTGTCTTCTAATACAGTCTTCAGTTCCATGCTTGATATTCCCATCGGAGGTCAGTCGAGCCTTTGCGTGAATACCTATAGCGGTAGAGAACTCACTACCCTACAGCGCTTTTCTCATACCAGTCACGTTTGCTGGTGAGACCTAACTGGGTGAACGGATCCTCGGGCGGAGATGGATGTAGGCGTTGTGCAGAGAAATTTAAAGATCGGATTAGGTTGACATCTGGGTTCACGCCAAAGCTATTTCATTCTTAGTTATTCTCCCTTTGATAGACAAATGTTACCATCCTTACACTCCATAACCCGTATTAAATTCTCCTAGAATACTTTTTTCAGGTTTCATCCGTTGTGGTTATTAATGTACAGAATTGTGCACAAAACACTATGCTAGATGTTGATGATACAAAAATCAAAAATCAGGAAGTAAAAATTCTGCTTTCAAGGTGTTGCTAGGCTATTTATAAAGAATGATCTTATGTTTAAAAAGTCACAAAATTGGAGGTTCTTTTAGGTGCATTAGCAAAGAACCTGTCACATAATAGGCAGTCAATATGTTTTTGTCCCATTTCTGATCTCCTGATGTTTTTCTCATAATAATCCTCATTAGAAAAACATGGCCTGTAGTAATACACAAGAGAGTAGACAAAGTGTCAATGTGTACCTATTTAATCTATTATCAACCATTATAATCACTTTGGTGTATGCACCCTTGATTTCATGTTCCTCTCTTAAATGGTTTCCCTCACTTGGCAAAATTTCAGCCATTGTTAAATCCGACATATTGCCTCATCTGTCCCTACACCCTTGCAGTTGTACATTACTGGGGAAAAAAACACCTTAAGTTCCTGACCACTAACCTCACGTAGGCCCTTGATGCCATCTGACCATGTTATGTTTCACTAGTTCCCACTTTCTGAACAATCATCACATACCTTCTCTCCTCAAGTTTCTCATATATCCTCTCCTGCTTCAGTAAGAAAACAGAGGAGAACTTTCAGGAACTTTGCAATCACATAAGCTCATTCTGACTCATGGCTTTAAATACCATCTAAATGTTGGCAATTCCCAAATGTGTACCTCCAGCCTGAACCTCGCCCTTAAACTCCAGATTCAAATATCTAACTACCTGGTTGACTTCTCCACTTGAATTTCAATAGTCACCTCAAACTTTCACAGTTAATGGCAACTCTACCATTTTAGTTCCTAGGACTGAAAAACCTTGAAGTCATCCTTGATTCCTCTCTTTCTCTCACATCCTTATTCCGTTGCTTGGCAAATCCTGTTAGCTCTATCTTCAAATTATGTTCAGAATCCACAACTTCTCACCACCCCTACTGCTACAACCATGGTCCAGGCCACCATCATGTGTCACCTGGACTATTATCATAACTCAACTGGTCTCCCTGTGTCACCCTTGCACCTCTTCAGTATCTACACACAGCAGCTGGATTGCTCCCTTTAAAATGTAAGTCAGGGGCCAGCCCAGTGGCATAGTGGTTAAGTTTGTGTACTCCCATTCGGCAGCCTGGGGTTTGCAGGTTCAAATCCTGGGCACAGACTGACATAACTGCTCATCAAACCATGCTGTGGCGGTGTCCCACAAACAAAATAGAGGAAGATGGGCACGGATGTTAGCTCAGAGCCAATCTTCCTCACCAAAAAAAAAAAAAAAAGAAATAAAAAAATGTAAGTTAAATTATATCATTCCTTTGGTCAAACCTTCCAATGATTTTCCCATCTCAGAGTTAAGGCCAAAATCCTTGACTTGGCTTATAACGCCCTATGTAGTCTCCTGCTACCCTGGCCCTCCCTTATTCTACTGCAGTCCCACTGGCCTTCTGATATTTCTTAAACAATCCAGGCAAGTTCCTTCCTCAGGGCCTTTGCACTCTGCCTGGAACACTCTTCTGTCAGGTATCTGCATGGCTAATCCCTCACCTCCTTGAAGTATTTTTTCTGAGTATCTTCTCAGAGAGGCCTACTCTGAACACCCTACTAAAAATTTTCCCTTCCCAAGTCTGGGTACACCTTATCACCCTTCCCTGCTTTATCGTTCCCATATCACCTGTCATCTTCTAATATTCTATATAATTGACTTATTTATTATTTATTGCCTGTCCACTCCCTGGAATGTAAGCTACACAAGGACGGAGAGTATGTGTATTTTATTCATTAATGTAGCTGGATCACCCAGGACAGTGCCTGACACGTAGTAGGTACTCCATAAATATGTGTTGAATGAACCATTTCTAGACTTTTGGATAATCATATCCTTGGCCATCCTGGTATGAGGGAGAGAACAGTAAGTTATATGCGGTCTAAACTTAATGACTTTTGGACTAGTCCAGTTAAATGGTCCATCAGAAAGGTGACAACCACGTAACTGTGAACACTCTTTTGTCCAAAGAGAAGCTAGTATCTGTCTATGCATTTTAGTTAGTAATCTTTAATAATATAAAATAATCTTTTATTATTGGCGTTAAGCTACCAACAACAAAATCCCTTTCCTAATCATCAGATTAGGCTGGCTTCTCTATACCTTTATTTATGGAAAGACAAAATAATTACTGGATGGCTAAGTCAACAGCTACACCCTCCCCCACTTTTTTCTCCTGAAATATTGCACTCTCTCACCCAGGAGACAGATTTTAGAGTTATATTTGGAATATTGAATGGTGGTACAGTACCTTATGGATTCTTTATTGTACACAGTTATTCCCTAATGAGACAGAGTATGTAATATCCTTGTTTTTATCATGTTAATGCATAGTAATACGCGTAATAGCGTTACTCAGGAAAAATCATTTAGTTGATGCTAGACTCTGAAAATTAAACCATAAAATAATTAATTTTTTAAAGGGTCTCCAAGTCCTGAGATCAAAAAGTAAAAAAAAAAAAAAAAAAAAAAAAAGTAAAAAGTTTTTAGACATCAGACTATTTGTTATGAAGAAACGTCCCAAGTTTCTCAGTGGTTATGGCCGGTAACTCATACATACTTTGGCCCCTTCCCTGCCACATTTGGAGTCCACAGTATACTCAGCCTGATTTCCTACCTGTATTTTTCATTCTAATCTCCTTCTCTTGGCTCTTGTTTTTCTACTGCCATTCCCCCAGCTTACCTTTCTATGTTTCCCTAATTTTTCTCCATCTAATGGAAGCATGTCCCTTGCTTTTAGCTACTCCCTCCACTTCAGCTTTTCACAGTTTATTATGATTATGCTTAAAGATATAGTGCTTTTAGTATCCTACAGTGCCTGGCCTATTTTAAGTGCTCAGATATTTGACAAATTCATAATGGTAACAAAACAAAACAAAACTCCTTTGAGATTCTCATAAGTTTCAGTTCTGTTCAGTACTACAGTGTTGAGCTTCCACCCATGGGTGCTGGATGCAAAATGAATAAGACATAGCCCTGCCCTTGAGGAGCTTCAAGTCTAATGGGTTCCACTTTTAAGATATGTGTTTGCTTATTGTGGAGCTAAAATTAAACAGATTTGAGAATGAGTGGGGAAGAGGATGGTCCTAGAGATGATGGGAAGGAAACAGCAGCAGGAATATTCATGAAAAAATTGGTTTGGCCAGTTTATATTCTGAAAGAGATGTGATTCATGAGGGACCTGGAGAACATAGCAGCAGCAAGTAAGTCCTATCCAAGTGAAGATCGAGGTGGTGGAAGCAGTTTTTGAGTTCCCAGGGTGTGCATGGTCCCTGTGCTGTAGCGATTTCTTAGAGGACAACTTTCTCTTTCAGGATACTTGTCTATTAAGTAGTAAATGATATGGAATGGAACAATTTTGCCAAAATAAGAAAACATATCTACTAAATTTAGCTATCTCCCAATAGGATGTTTTACTACATTTGTTTTTTTTGTGTGTGGGTGGTTTTCCTCCTTACCTTCAAAATGAAGGAAGCACTCAAGGGAAAAGCAAATAATTGAGGCAGAAGAGGGAAAAATTAGGCCTAAACTGATTGGGAGGGAACTAGCAGGCTTTAGTGAATTCTCAATGTTTGTAAAATACTCAGAATGCTAAGAAGGGAAGATGGGTATAGCTTGTAGCATATCATGTGACACCAGAAGCGGCCTCTTCTGTTTGGGTTCATGTCACCCTGTGTTCATTCCATTGTAGCACTTACAGTGGCATGTTTATTTGTCTTCCCCTTCTAAACTGTAAGGTCCTTGAGGATAGAGACTCATGTCTTAAGGTGAGTATCTAGCATCTGGGAAGTGCCTGGTCCATAGAAATGGCTAAGAGAGCTGTTATAATGAATGTAATAGGCGCTCCAAACACATTTGTCACACAAGTGATTGCAAAAGGAATGACTGAGTTGCTGTGTCTCCTGCTGCTGGTTTATGCCTACCTCCTTCTAAAAATTGTCCAAATTTCATCTTAGACTTGTGATGCTGTCTGAAGATGGGTTTTAGAGAACTTTTAAAGGACAGAAAGAGGACCCTTGACCAGTCAGCAGTTTTATTTTAAAATGAAGTAGCATCTCAAGTCTTCCAATCTTGTTTGTATCAAGAGAGGAAGTGTTCTTTACAGGGGTAGCACCGGGAGAGGATCGAGAAAACAGCTCTTTGTCATGAATATAGAATTTCTGATTCTGTGGCTTCTGTTTAGACACTGGCTTACTCTTTGCTCAGCTAAAAAGCTGCAAAATTATTAATCTCTTATGCCTCAGTTTTATTAGGTGGATTTAAATTTGAGCTAATAGCACATCTCCCTTCATTGGTTCACTTGATGACTCAAAAACATCCATTTCTTGTAAGGACATGAGTGAAGTGGAGAAACTCTTTAAATTGGAAGTGAATCTAATTTTTCATTGCATTTGGAGGGCAAGGTTAAAATTCTTTAATGCACTTCATTTTTCTTCTAGCACTTTGATGTAATTAAATGACCATCCTAGTATGTCTGCATATCCGTCACTTCTATTTCTGTTTTATCCTCTCATAGTTTCAAAATGTTTGATGTTTGAATTGTAGCCACTAGTTTATGCAGTGAATAGTAGCCTTGATGCAACTTTGTAACTAATACTGTTTCGAATGTCACATTTCTAATGAGCTTGTTCTTGTATACCTGCATTTTATATGTTCTAATGGTGTCGAGATTTGATAACATTGTAATCACCCATGTCAAATTAAAAAAAAAGCCGTTTAATAGGAATTGCTGAGAGCCCAGGGAGGCTTGACTGGGTAACCTGGACCAGGCTGCACAACCCAGTTCCTCACACACAGCCCAGCATTCTCTAGTGTCTCTATTGGTAGCAGAGAAAGACCATTTCCTTTCCATATTCTCAATGTTATTGGAGAAAAAAACAAGCTTCTCTTGGTATCTGCCACCCCAGGATTGTTGGCACTGCGTAGCCCATTCTTTACCTGCTTGTAGCTCTCAGAAGCTCTGGGTGCAGGGTTACTTTTCTGAATCCTTTTCTCCAGATCATGTTTCAAGAACCACAAAGTTGGGGGACATCTAGCCAACAGGCACCAATTTATCAATGAAAGTACATTATAAATTTATTTATTTTATAATAATTCCTACAAATTGAAAGTAGAATTTTCTGGGATACTTTTCTGCCTAAAGTCAGTCTTTAAATCAAATATTTTTTTGGCCTCTTAAATATGAGGTTAAAAAATTAATATTTCTAGCCTAGAGGATTATATTTGGTCATTTCTGAAGTCAGCTCTTATATGGATGAATATTTTGTATCTGAATAGAAGTTTATTTAAATAAATGCTGATATAACCTTATTGCTATACAAGTCCAAAATAGACTCTGCTGTTTTGAAATCCTTTAAGATTTCAGAATGTATGAATTTGCTTGTTCTAATATTATCTTGCATTATTTCAGAAATCCTGTCAGAAACCTGTAGACAAATACATCGAGTATGATCCTGTTATCATCTTGATTAATGCTATTTTATGCAAAGCCCAGGCCTACAGGCATATTCTTTTCAATACTAAAATAAACGTAAGTTGTGATAATTTTTTTATTTTCTAATTTTACTTGATGATGCTTTTGCATTTTAAAAGAATAATAATAATTATGAACAGAATTAAAGAACATTATTTTAAAAAAATTGTAATGAGGATGGGTCTTTTATCTCAACAATGTATGGAAGTTTCTAGAAATAGCAGGCATTGATAGAAAAAAGGTGCATGATGTTTAGTGAATATTTAAGAATGTGGTCACTGGTAGGAAACTGACAAGCCATAATCTGGATTGCCTTTTAGTAGGTTACTTTTTGAAACAGACATCAATTATTTGGCACAGAATAAAATTAAATATATCCAGGCAGGGAGAGAATTATACCTAAAAGAAGTAACCAAGCATTAAAAGAAAAATATTTTAAAACATAATTTATCGAATTTTATACTCTGCTATTGACGAAATGCATGAGGTAAATAACAACATTGAGCTTAATCAGAAAAGTCCTAATTTATAAAGTTGGACTATTCAAAATATTCAGTTAGTGTATTGAATTGTGAACTTGTTAATAGTTTGAGTAGGGTTGACAGATAAAATACAGGACACCCAATTAAATTTGATGATTTCACTCATATGTGGAAGATAAACCCATAGATAAGGAGAACAGATTGGTGGTGGGACAGAGGGGAAGGGGGTGGGGGGAGAGGAGGTGAAAGGGGTAAAGGGGCACATATGTATGGTGACAGATGGAAACTAGACTTTTGGTGATGAACACGATGCAGTTTCTACAGAAACTAAAATATAATAATGTACACATGAAATTTACACAATGTTATAAACCAATGTGACCTCAATAAAATAATTTTTTAAAAAAGAAAAAAATCAGACAAACAATGAATAACTTTTTAGACTATGTCCCTACTATTACTTGGAACATACCTATACAAGAAATTATTTGTTGTTTATCTGAGGCTCGTATTTAACTGAAACTCATATTTAAATTTGGCAACCCTGAGTTTGGGCTAACATGGACAGTAACACTGCAATTTATTTATCCCTGGGCCCCCTCCCCCAAGTTGAATAACCAGGGCAGTTTTTAAATTACTAGAGCATTGATTCTCAAATTTTGCTGCACATTAGAATCACCTGGGAGAGAGGGCGGGGCCTCACTCAGAACCAATTAAATCAGAATCTTTGGGGATGGGATCCAAGCGTCAGTATTTCTTAAAACTCCCAAGCTATTCCAGAGTGCAGCCAGGAGAACCAGTGTGACAACTGGAGGTGCCTCAGCAGCTCACACTGATAACTGTCCCTGGGCTACATGGGTTTGCACACACACTGCTTTTCCCCACTTTATATTGATAGAGAAAGTTCAACCCATAGGAGAAATACAGAGAAAAAAGCCAATTCTTGTTGCCTAGTATTTTCTATTTATTGCCAAACTTTCAGACTCTTTAGAACTTCCAACTGATTTGCCACCCTTTAGTCGCTGTCTTTCAATATACTGATTTATACTCATTCAGCCTAGGAGAGTTTTTTTTTTTTTTTTTTTTTTGTTTATTGCAGTAACATTGGTTTATAACATTGTATAAATTTCAGATGTACATCATTATACTATTTCTGCCTAGATTACATCGTGTTCACGACCCAAATACTAATTACAGCCCATCACCACACACATGTGCCGAATTATCCCTTTCGCCCTCCTCCCTCCCCCCTTCCCCTCTGGTAACCACCAATCCAATCTCTGTCTCTATGTGTTTATTGTTGTTATTATCTACTACTTAATGAAGGAAATCATACGGTATTTGACCTTCTCCCTCTGACTTATTTCACTTTGCATAATACCCTCAATGTCCATCCATGTTGTCACAAATGACTGGATTTCATCGTTTCTTATGGCTGAGTAGTATTCCATTGTGTATATATACCACATCTTCTTTATCCATTCGTCCCTTGATGGGCACTTAGGTTGCTTCCAAGTCTTGGCTATTGTGAATAACGCTGCAATGAACACAGGGGTGCATGTATCTTTACGCATTGGTGTTTTCAAGTTCTTTGGGTAAATACCCAGCAGTGGAATAGCTGGATCATATGGTAGTTCTATCCTTGATTTTTTGAGGAATCTGCATACTGTTTTCCATAGTGACTGCACCAGTTTGCACTCCCACCAGCAGTGTATGAGAGTTCCCTTCTCTCCACATCCTCTCCAACACTTGTTGTTTCCTGTCTTGTTAATTATAGCCATTCTGACGGGCGTGAGGTGATATCTCATTGTAGTTTTGATTTGCATTTCCCTGATAGTTAATGATTTTGAACATCTTTTCATGTGTCTGTTGGCCATCTGTATATCTTCTTTGGAGAAATGTCTGTTCAGGTTTTTGCCCATTTTTTAATTGGGTTGTTGGTTTTTTTGTTGTTGAGATGCATGAGTTCTTTATATATTTTGGAGATTAAGCCCTTATCAGATGTGTGGTTTGCAAATATCTTCTCCCAATTGTTAGAGTGTCTTTTCGTTTTGTTGATGGTTTCCTTTGCTGTGCAGAAGCTTTTTAGTTTGATGTAGTCCCATTTGTTTATTTTTTTCTGTTGTTTCTCTTGCCCGGTCAGACATGGTACTTAAAAATATGTTGCTAAGACCGATGTCGAGGAGCATACTGCCGATGTTTTCTTCTAGAAGTTTCATAGTTTCAGGTCTTATATTCAAGTCTTTAATCCATTTTGAGTTAATTTTTGTGTATGGTGTAAGGTAAGGGTCTACTTTCATTTTTTTGCATGTGGCTATCCAGTTTGCCCAACACCATTTGTTGAAGAGACTTTCTTTTCTCCATTGTATGTTCTTGGCTCCTTGGTCAAAGATTAGCTGTCCATAGATGTGTGGGTTTATTTCTGGGCTTTCGATTCTATTCCATTGATCTGTGTGTCTGTTTTTGTGCCAGTACCATGCTGTTTTGGTTACTATAGCTTTGTAGTATATTTTGAAATCAGGGAGTGTGATACCTCCAGCTTTGTTCTTTTTTCTCAGGATTCCTTTAGCTATTCGGGGTCTTTTGTTGTTCCATATAAATTTTAGGATTCTTTGTTCTATTTCTGTGAAAAATGTTGTTGGAACTTTGATAGGGATTGCATTGAATCTATAGATTGCTTTAGGAAGTATGGACATCTTAACTATGTTAATTCTTCCAATCCAAGAGCATGGAATATCTTTCCATTTCTTTGTGTCTTCTTCAATTTCTTTCAGCAATGTTTTATAGTTTTCAGTGTACAGATCTTTCACCTCTTTGGTTAAATTTATTCCTAGGTATTTTATTCTTTTTGTTGCAATTGTAAATGGGATTGTATTCTTAATTTCTCTTTCTGCTACTTCGTTGTTAGTGTATAGAAATGCAACTGATTTTTATATGTTGATTTTGTATCCTGTAACTTTACCATATTCGTTTATTACTTCTAAAAGTTTTCTGGTGGATTCTTTAGAGTTTTCTATATATAAAATCATGTCATCTGCAAATAGTGAGAGTTTCACTTCTTTTCACTTCTTCCTTTCCAATTTGGATCCCTTTTATTTCTTTTTCTTGCCTGATTGCTCTGGCTAGGACTTCCAGTACTATGTTAAATAGGAGTGGTGACAGTGGGCATCCTTGTCTGGTTCCTGTTCTTAGAGGGATAGCTTTCAGTTTTTCACCATTGAGGATGATATTAGCTGTGGGTTTGTCATATATGGTCTTTATTATGTTGAGGTACTTTCCTTCTATACCCATTTTATTCCGAGTTTTTATCATAAATGGATGCTGTATCTTGTCAAATGCTTTCTCTGCATCTATTGAGATGATCATGTGATTTTTATTCTTCATTTTATTAATGTGGTGTATTACGTTGATTGATTTGTGAATGTTGAACCATCCCTGCATACCTGAAATAAATCCGACTTGATCATGGTGTGTAATCTTTTTAACGTATTGTTGTATGTGATTCGCTAGTATTTTGTTGAGGATTTTGCATCGATGTTCATCAGTGATATTGGCCTGTAATTTTCTTTTTTTTTTTTAATTTTTTTTTTTTTTTTTTTTGTGAGGAGATCAGCCCTGTGCTAACATCCGCCAATCCTCCTCTTTTTTTGCTGAGGAAGACGGCCCTGGGCTAACATCTGTGCCCATCTTCCTCCACTTTATATGGGACACCACCACAGCATGGCTTGCCAAGCAGTGCGTCGGTGCACGCCCGGGATCCGAACCAGCGAACCCCAGGCCGCCGCAGTGGAGCGCGCGCACCTAACCGCTTGCGCCACCGGGCCGGCCCCTGTAATTTTCTTTTTTTATGTTGTCCTTGTCTGGTTTTGGTATCAGGGTAATGTGGGCTTCGTAGAATGAGTTAGGGAGCTTCCCCCGCTCTCAATTTTTTGGAAGAGTTTGAGAAGGATAGGTATTAAGTCTTCTTTGAATGTTTGGTAGAATTTACCAGGGAAGCCGTCTGGTCCTGGACTTTTATTTTTGGGGAGGTTTTTAATTACTGTTTCGATCTCCTTACTGGTGATTGGTCTGTTCAAATTCTCTACTTCTTCTTGATCCAGGTTTGGAAGGTTGTATGATTCTAGGAATTTATCCATTTCTTCCAGATTGTCGAATTTGTTGGCATATAGCTTTTCGTAGTATTCTCTTATAATCTTTTGTATTTCTGAGGTGTCTGTTGTAATTTCTCCTCTTTCATCTCTGATTTTACTTATTTGTGCCTTCTCTCTTTTTTTCATGGCGAGTCTAACTAAAGGTTTGTCACTTTTGTTTATCTTTTCAAAGAACCAGCTCTTGGTGTTCTTAATTTTTTCTATTGTTTTTTTAGTCTCTATTTCATTTATTTCTGCTCTGATTTTTATTGTTTCCCTTCTTCTACTGATTTTGGGCTTTGTTTGTTCCTCTTTTTCCAGTTCCTTTAGGTGCATTGTTAGATTGTTTATTTGAGATTTTTCTTGTTTGTTGAGATAGGCCTGTATTGCTATAAACTTCCCTCTTAGAACCGCTTTTGCTGTATCCCATAAATTCTGGTATGTTGTATTTTCATTTGTCTCAAGGTATTTTTTGATTTCTTCTTTGATTTCTTCGTTGACCCAGTCGTTCAGTAGCATTTTATTTAATCTCCACGTATTTGTGGCTTTTCTGATTTTCTTCCTATAGTTGATTTCCAGTTTCATACCGTTGTGGTCAGAAAAGATGCTTGGTATTATTTCAATCTTCTAAAATTTATGGCGACTTGTTTTATGGCCTAATATGTGATCAATCCTGGAGAATGTTCCATGTGCATTTGAAAAGAACGTGTATTCTTTGGTTTTTGGATAGAATGCTCTGTATATATCTACTAGGTCCATCTGTTCTAGTGTGTCATTTAAGGCCAATGTTTCCTTATTGATCTTCTGTTTGGATGATCTATCCGTTGGTGTAAGTGGAGTGTTAAAGTCCCCTACTATTATTGTGTTACTGTCTATTTCTCTTTTTATGTCTGTTAATAATTTCTTTATATATTTAGGTGCATGTACATTGGGTGTGTAGATATTTACAAGTGTTATATCCTCTTGTTGGATTGTTCCCTTGATCATTATGTAATGCTCTTCTTTGTCTCATTTTACAGTTTTTGTTTTAAAGTCTATTTTGTTTGATATGAGTATTGCTACCCCAGCTTTCTTTTCATTGCCATTTGCGTGGAGTATCTTTTTCCATCCCTTCACTTTCAGTTTGTGAGTGTCTTTAGGTCTGAAGTGTGTCTCTTGTATGCAGCATATATATGGGTCTTGTTGTTTTATCCAATCAGCCACCCTATGCCTTTTAATTGGAGCATTTAGTCCATTGATGTTTAAAGTAGCTATTGATAAGTATGTACTTACTGCCGTTTTTTAACTTTTTTTTTTTCTCGTTGTTTTAGTAGTCCTTCTCTGTTCCTTTCTCCTTCTATACAGAATTGATGGTCTCTTTAGTTTGACCTCTGTCTGAAAGCTCTACTCTTTAACTCCTCTCCTCCCTCATTTTATGTTTTTGATATTATATCTAACCTCTTTTTTGTGCATTTGTATCCATTACCCTCTTATCATGGAAATAGATAATTTTTCCTATTTGTGGTCTTCTCTTTTCCCCTTAAATCAGTCCCTTTAACATTTCTTGTAGCATTGGTTTCTTGGTGACAAACTCCTTTAATTTTTGCTTGTCTTGGAAATTTTTGATCTCTCCTTCCATTTTGAATGATAACCTTCCTGGGTAGAGTATTCTTGGCTGTAAGTTTTTTCCGTTTAGCACTTTAAATATATCGTGCCATTCTCTTCTAGCCTGTAAGGTTTCTGCTGAGAAGTCAGCTGATAGCCTCATGGGGTTTCCTTTGTATGTAACTTGTCTTTCTCTTGTGGCTTTTAGGATTCTCCCTTTATCTTTAATTCTGGGCATTTTGATTTTGATGTGTCTTGGGTGTCTATGTGCCTCTTTGGGTTTATCTTGTTTGGGGCTTTCTGTGCTTCCTGTAACTGGATGTCTGTTTCCTTCCTTAGGTCAGGGAAGTTTTCATCTATTATTTCTTGAAATAGATTGTCTGTCCCTTTTTCTCGCTCCTCTCCTTCCAGGACTCCTACAACATGGATGTTAGTACGCTTGATGTTATCCCAGAGGTACCTTAGACTGTCCTCACTCTTTTTAATTCTTTTCTCTTTTACCTGTTCAGCTTGGGTAATTTCTTCTAGTCTTTCGTCCAGCTCACAGATCCGTTATTCTCTATCCTCTACTCTGCTTTTGAGTCCCTCTAGTGAATTTTTCATTTCCGGTATCCTATTCTTCATTTCTGATTGGTTCTTTTTTATATCTTCCATTTCTTTGTTGACATTCTCACTGAGTTAGGAGTGTTTTTTAAATTCTTCTTCAGGCTAATAGTTTCTTACCAAGTATCATGGAATCTTCCATTTAAATCTGTTCTCTTATTGCTACTTCCCCTATCTATTAGTCACATAAATTCTGTGCTTGATTCTCTGTACAGGACAAATGTTCAAAATATAATGAAGGGTGAACTACTATGTAAAGCAGTGATTCTTAATCAGGGGTACACATTAGAATCCCTCCTCCCTCTGGAGCTATTTCAGAATATGCACATCTAGGATTTACTTCAAAAGATTCTGAATCAGGATTGGGGTGTAGACATTTGTATTTTGAAAATCTCCCCCTGTGATTTTGATGGACATTGCTGATTAAGAACCACTGGTTTACAGACTGAATATAATTACACACTTAATTGGGCAGTTCTGAATTTGAAAGCCACTAGATGGGAGGTTCTTCAAAACCACAAATATTTAGCTATGTCTTTGCCTATTGGTATTATGTACAATTGAGTGTTTTTTTTTACCTAATTAAATAGCAATGTCTTTTTACTACCAGATGCATGGAAAACTCTGCATATTTTGTTTGCTTTGTGAAGCATACCTGAGATGGTGGCAGCTTCAAGATTCAAACCAAAACACTGATCCTGATGACTTTATCAGATATGCCAAGGAGTGGGATTTCTATAGAATGTTTGCAATTGCTTCTCTAGGTAGGAAGAAGCCATGCTTTTTATTCTTAGTTAATTAGTACTTACTCTTCTGATTAAAAGTAAGGCACGTGGTCTTAATCACTGGTAAGAGGAGCTAGTTGATATAGGACTTGACACTAAATTTTCAACTCTACCACTAACCTGCTAGGTGAGTTTGTCTAAATTATCTGCTTCCTTACTTTTTTGTTGTAACACATATGGTATGGAAATAGTTATGCTTATCAGTTTAGAGAATTTCATAAAATATTTTTTTTTTTTTTTTTTTAAAGATTTTATTTATTTATTTTTCCCCCAAAGCCCCAGTACATAGTTGTCTGTCATAGCTGCACATCCTTCTAGTTGCTGTATGTGGGACGCGGCCTCAGCATGGCTGGAGGAGTGGTGCCTCGGTGCGCACCCGGGATCCGAACCCGGGCCGCCGGCAGCGGAGCGCACGCACTTAACCGCCAAGCCACGGGGCCGGCCCTCATAAAATATTTTAAGACATAATATTGTTGATAAAATTCTTAAATTTAAGTAGATTATCCAATTTGAAGATTGGCTAGGTCCCATCTTTATTAAAACAGATTGATAATTGCCAGACAGTATCCAATGTATTGTATTAATGCAATGTATTTAATAGGGAAAACTTGTTATTTATCTGACTGCACACAGGGAAATTGGCTACTTTCCAAAATCCTTAAGTTCAGGAACTGCTTTTCTTCAGAATTTGAATTTGTGACTTAGGTCAGAATTGTGTTGAATTGATTTCTGCAACTATTTTATTACTTACTGGTTTCTGTGCTTCTCTGCTTCTAAAATTCTTTGATTATAATGAAACATTATTTTAGTAATATTGTCTCCAGTCCACTCATATTTCTGGACTGTGTGTCCTCTTTTGTTCTCTTCTGTATCTGCCCTCACTCCCTTGGTCCTCTCATGCAGTCCTGTGGTTTTAAAATTCATCTATATGCTGAGAATTCCCAAACTTACATAATAGTATTAAAAACACATCACCTTGAACGCATCACCTAAGCCAAGAACTGGAACCTAATATAATTTTAAGCTTTAAAACAAAGCCTCTTAAAATTTCTAAAGATAAACTCCTTTATGTACATTATTTTTAATATAAAAAACAAACCAGGCTTATTTTCAAATAGTTTAGAATTCCTATAGCACCTACTTTATAGTGGGTATTTTGACCTTCAGTCATAAATTTCTTTCTGCTGTTACTTAACTTTTTTATGTGTCTTAATCTAATCCGTAATTAGGTTACAAACCCCTAAAACAGCTTATAAAGAATATCTTGTATAAATATAGCATTTTATAATTTAAGCCATGCTTTTATTGTTTTATCAACTCAATTTTCACATCCGTCCTCTTTGGTAGGTAGGTTGGAGGGTCTCCCCGATCTGCAGCTATGGAAACATAGAAGTAGGAAGGGCAAATGGTTTCGCCCAAGTCCCACAGCAGGCTGGTGTCAGCACTGAGACAGGGAAGGCCTCTGGGCTCCCTTTCCGGTGTTTTCTCCACTGCAGCACTCTGGGTAGGCAGCAGCTCCTGCCGAACCCATCTCATCCATGAAAAACCTTCAGGGGTAGAGGCTCCATAACTTCTGCCTTGTGAAAGATCGTGCAGAGCCCGAGGGCTGG
Source organism: Ceratotherium simum simum (assembly GCF_057802395.1). NCBI lineage: Eukaryota > Metazoa > Chordata > Mammalia > Perissodactyla > Rhinocerotidae > Ceratotherium > Ceratotherium simum. Next base: position 20,444,266 of record NC_141905.1, on the reverse strand, counting down.
TACAGTTCCATAAATCTCCCAAGTTCTCAGAAAGATGTGCAAGTTAATCCAGTCCCCCCTTCTATCCAGTGCAAGAAGCCCTTCCCTCTCCATTCTGCAAGATAGGCTAGCTTTGTTTATCTCCAGTGTCAGGAGACAACCCACTATTGTTAAGTGCTTTTTGTTGTTGGGGAGTTCTTCACTGCTTTTATTATTTTTTTGTCCAAAACCCTATAAGGTCTGCCTGAGCAGGTCCTTGCAGTAGACAAGCCTTCAGTTATATTTCAGGGAGATAGGGTGTCTCCCCTGAGGAATATGTCAAATTTCTTGTAGGTCAACCATCCTAAATTACTGTTATTAATCCTAATCACCTATATTTGGAACCTCTTTAGTTTGGCTATATTGGGTTATAAAACATTTTGAGAAGAATACAGTTGTTTCTCCTATAATATGATATATGTGTTCCAGAAAAACTTGATTCTGCAGAAACCTAAATAACACAGCTTATGGGAAAAAATAGAATTAGGGACAGACCACTCAAAACGAATGCAGCTGGGTAATCAGAGGATTAACAATCTTAATAAAAATAACGCAATGAAAAGAAATGTTAAATTCCTAGTTAATGGGAGTAGAACAGATTGTGTTCTGTTCTGACTGTGGGACACAAGTGGAACTATTGCTTCTTCTGGTCTGGACTCTGTCCCTGAATACTTTCTGGAAGGATAAGGAATTGCACTCAAAAAGTTTGTTAAGGGCCCGCCCCATGGCTTAGCGGTTAAGTGAGCGCGCTCCGCTACTGGCGGCCCGGGGTTCAGATCCCGGGCACGCACCGACGCACCGCTTGTCCAGCCATGCTGAGGCCACGTCCCACATACAGCAACTAGAAGGATGTGCACCTATAACATACAACTATCTACTGGGGCGTTGGGGGAAAACAAAAAAAAAAAAAAAGGAGGATTGGCAATAGATGTTAGCTCAGAGCCAGTCTTCCTCAGCAAAAAGAGGAGGATTAGCATGGATGTTAGCTCAGGGCTGATCTTCCTCACAAAAAAAAAAAAAAGTTTGTTAAAATGAATAAGGGAAGTTTTTAATTTAGGTAGCAGAGTATTCAAAATCTTGTAGATAATAGGCACTCAACAAATAGTGGAAGAATGACCAGAAAAACACATCTTCATATGTAGTGCTCAAGATGGGTCCCATCTGTCAGACTTCACAGGCTCCATTCTCCTGTTTTATTCTTTCTGTGGAGAGCTCGAACACTGAAGATGTTTAAACAGAATCTTACTACCTAGTAGGAACTTCAGAAGCTTGATGATTAGAATTCTAATGGAGTTACTTTTTCTTCAGTGGATGATGAAACACTTCATGAAAGAATCGTTGAAATATGTTTCTGAAATCATACCAGCAGGATTTGACACAAAAGGCAGGAGTTTATTTGGGGAAAAAAAAGAAGAAGGGAAAATAAAGAAAATTTGATCTTGATAAAGCATTTCTTATGAAGTCAGCTGATAAGTTATATTTTGGGACTGTGGTTTATTTGTTTTTCGAGGGATGTGGTTTGGATAGGGACATTCATATTTTTATTTTACATTTCTTCCTTAGAACAAACTGCCTTTTTTATTGGCATTTTTACTTTCCTGTGGGTAGAACGACCCATGACAGCAAAAAAAAAACCCAACTTCATTTTGCTGCTGAAAGCGTTAATATTATCCAGCTATGGAAAACTTTTGCTGATTCCAGCTGTCATTTGGGAACATGACTACACACCCCTGTGCCTCAGACTCATTAAAGTATTTGTCCTTACATCGAATTTTCAGGCAATTAGAGGTATGTTGATGTTTCATTCTGTCTTCTCAGCTTTCAACCCATATAAAAGCTTAAAGCCTTGTTTCTAGAGCACAGTTTTAATATAGCCTGTTAAACACTGGAATTCTTCATAGAATAATGACAATGCCTAACATTTCTATAGTGCCTTACACATAGCACATATTCAGTATTTGTTCAATTAAACACATGGTACTTTTTAGTTTTCAAAATGCTTTCATATGCATTATTCTCTATCCTATGGGGTTAGTAGGGTAGCCATTATTACCTCCACTTTATGAATGAGCTCGTAGTGACTGATCCAAAGTTACATGGCCGGGCAGTTGTCAAGCCAGGACAGGATGCCAGGTATCTGTTGCCCAACTCAGAACAATTCCTACTATGCCAAGGAAGGGATAAGCAGTGTGTCTTCATTTTTCTCATACATTGTGAGAAGTGCTATTTTAAATGAACCTATTACCTGATACTTCTTATCATAATGTTTATCATCTTGTAAACTGTAAAACTGAGAGTATCAATTTTTTTGCTATTCTCTTTATAACCCTATAACCTATTTCTTATTTTCCCCTTTAATATTCATGGAAATCTGTGTCTTGATTTGAGGAGGAGAAGCTTAGTGTTTTTGTTATAAGCACATGTTTTGGTTCTTTCAGAAGGTTTGCAGATGGAAAAAGTGGGAGAAGGGAACAGCACAAAGTAATAAGAATAGAGATTTTCTACAAACAGCTTTACAGAACAATTCCATTCATACTACTACATAATTTACATGCCAATATCATTTAATTAAACTCTTAAGAACTTATTAGTGGCCTTTTCTTTTCCAGTGACCCTAAACATCAACCGAAAGCTCTCCTTTTTGGCCATCTTGAGTGGCTTATTGCTGGAAAGCACCATGGTCTACTTCTTCCAGAGGATGGAATGGGATGTTGGAAGTGACTGTGCCATCTATAAATCTCAAGACTTCTGAAGAGGTACAAAAGCATCTTAGTGATCATGCATTCAGATAAGAATTCTTCTCAAATTAGACAGATGTCATTATAAAATAAATGCGTGCCCTTCCATAACCCACCCCCTCGCACCTAGTTACCTCTGGTTGCCTCCATCTCCCTCAAGGACTTTAGTACACATCTCCCAGGGTCCTGCACTTTAGGTCTTTTGTCATCCTCAGTGACATCTACATCTGTTTTTGTCGCTTCTAGGGCCCTATTCTCACAATTTCTCTAACACCTCCACTCCAACTCACTCCTCCTGAGATCTCAGAGTCTGAAATCTGTCCCACTGACAGCTGTCTCCTACCCTTTCCAACATTCTACTCCTCCTCCATCCCTCCTCATTGCTACCTTTTTTACCTCTAGTCCCTTAACCTCTACCTTTCCTCTACTTCTGACCTCCCTTGCCTCTCTTTTAACCACGCCTGGAACCTGTAGGCTGCTGTTGAGTTATTCTCCATTAGTCCGTTGAGATCCATCAGTTTCTTGCCCTTCTATCAGACATGCCTTGCAAGAGCTGTTTGGGTGAGGCTCATCATCTCTTTTCTCCATAAAGCACGGTGAGTCTTGCTTGCGCAGGCCAGCCTGCATATGCAGAGCACCTCAGCAGGACCTCTGTGTTGCTCCTCTGTCTTTGTAGTCACCTCTAGTGAACCTCCCAGCAAATGGCGTTAAAGCGGTTGTTCTGAAATCTTCGCCATGGTCCTTACTCCCGTGTCTGCTCACACTTTCCTGAGAATCGAGACTGTTACAAACTCCTCGAGCTTCTTTTTCTTCATCTCAGACCTTCTTTGGTCATCTGTCTTCTTTCCTCCTTTCTTCCTTCCTGCCTCAGAGTTGTGCTCAGCTTACTCTCTGGGGCTATTTCCAACCTGTAAGTGCCCTCCTCCCTCTGGTCACAGTCAGACTTCTGGATCAAAGCCTGTGCCTAACTGCAGCCTGTGTTAAGATGTAGGATCCTGGAGCGGACTATTGAAGGCTGGACTGGGAGTGAGGGGGTGCGGATGGTGAAGAGAGTAGGAAATACCCTGTTGCAGAAGGAAGCAGGCTGTGTCCATGACCCACGTGAGGGAAAGCTGAGGCAGCACTCTTGGTCACCCCCTCCTCGTTCTCTTACGTAGCCTTGTAGATGGTGGCTCTAAACCTTCTCCACCTCTCCTATGCATGTCCTCCACTCCTGTCGCCTCAGTGTCCCTTCATGCTCAGTTAATCCTCTTCCTTTCCAGGTCTTCAAAGACATTGCTCCGTCATTATCCTCCCTCTTCTACAGTGGCTCCTTCCCCTCTGCCAACGTACATGTACAGCTCTTTATTTTAGCACAATTGGTCTAAGCCTGTTTCTTTACTACTTTTTCTCTTTGTAAAACTTTCTTTCTCCTGTAGTCTGTTGAATCTGCATTCCTAGAATCAGAGGGAAGCCAGTTGCCAGTTCTTTTTCAGAATCCTCATCCCTGAGCTCTGCTCTGGAAGCTGCTGGCTCAGAGCCCCTCCTTCTTAAACAGGCTGCCCATTCCCTTTCTGTCAGGTCTTCTTCACCAACTCCCCTGTCTGTTCCAGGATTCTGTCCTCAGCCCTCTTCTTTTCTCTCTTGCTCTATACACACTCAGCTTTGGCAATACCACAGCTTGAACCATTCTCCCAGGGCCTATTCCTTCCATATCTAATGCCTCCAGCTCTCCCCTCTGCCAGGTCCCTTGTGCCCTTCCACTGCCTCCCAGATGATGCCAGGATGACCCTGCCACTATCTTTAAAATTGAACTCAGTATCATCCCCTTTTACCCACCAAAACAGAATCTGTCCTGATAGCTTTTCTCTGGAAGTGTCCCTTATCATCTTTTCACTCAGACCCAGGTTAACCCTCATCTCCTACTTAAAAGTTTATAACAACCTCCTCTCTGGCCTTCAACCCCGACCATTGCCATGTAAATCTTCATAAACTACCACTTCTGGTGTCTCTCTGAATTTTTCATCATTTCTTATTGCCAACACAGGAGTTTCTAGTCTCTTCCTAAGGAATGTCTTTTAGTTTTCTCTAAGCTTTAGTGTGATTCCCCCATAATCTGTCCTAATTTCTCCACAAGCATGTTCCTACCCACATTCTACTGTAGTCTTCTTCTCATCTCCAGATATGTCTTATGCTCTCCCCAGGCCCTGAGTGGCCTCTTCTCCACCTAACTAGATAGTCATCTTTGCTTCTCTGTGGAATGACGACTTTCCAAAAACTCGAGTCTGTGTACTCACTCCTTCCCTTGACCTCCCAGTGCCCACCTCAACACCACAGCAGTCATGTGTCCTGGATCTTCTGAGGCTGTCCCAGAGCGAGATACTTTGCCCCTACTTCCATAAGGCTCCTTGTCAAGCTGCCCATTATCATATCTGGTTAGGAAAAGAAAGTCACCTGTCTAACAGCCATTTGAAAACCATTATCCTTTTCTATGTTATCTCATGTTTTATACTTGTCTATGTCCTATATTAAAATTCCACGTGTTTATGCCTGACTCCCCCAACCTGGTTAAAAGTTTAGTGCCAGGAGAGACCATGCCTGAGCTTACTCTGTGTCTCCCGCACTACAGGGCCTGCCCTAGTAAGTATTTGTTGATTTGATTTTCAGCTGAATGTGCCATTCTAAATACTTCTTTTATTATCCACAGTTTTATTCTTTAATATCTGTGGCATGACCAGTTGCATTCGAAAAAGAGAAGACATAAAATATAAAACCAAGCTCCTCATTTCTGTTGAGTAAAATGAAGCAAGGATTTGGATACACTTCCTGACAAAGAAAGCAACGATTATGGCATTGGAAACCTTAGCCCTCTGACCCCTCACCCCCCACATAGAAGAAACCAGCACACCACACACAGATACACACAGACACATACAGAAACACACAAACACAAGGAATGTCACTACAGGGACTGATGTATGCAGCAAGTGAATATACATTATAGATAACTTCAGGTAAGCATTTGAATTGAAAGAGGAACATGAATTCACGATTTACACATAATAAAAGATCTATGTTTCTTTCCTTTGACATGTTTATATCTTTCTAATTCAAATGTCAAGTTACTGGCTTTAAACAATGTATTTAAAATAATATTTTGTGTTCTTAAAACAATAGAAACACTTTTGATAAGTCAAAATAAACTGAGCTTTTGTAAACGTTCAGTTCAGTATCTTCCCCGTAACTAAGTTACTCTTTAAAATTGGCTGATCCAACAATAAGTAAAATCACTAAAAGGCACTGAATTCCATACTTCACAGGGGTGAATTATATCTCAGTAAAGCTGTTATTAAATGAATAGATGAGACAGCACCTCTCCCCTTTTCTCTCTCCCTGTTTCACTCATCTATTCTTTCCTTCATTATTCACTTAGTCATTCAGTAGATGTTTACTGAGCACCTATTACATGTGTGTCACACCGTGGGTACAGTGGTGAATAAGACCTGGCCCTCTTAAAGTTTACTAAGTCATGATGGATTGAGAAGTATGAGTAGATCACTGCAGGGCAGTGTGATGAGTGCTATAAAGGGGTAAGTGTAGGGCACTAGGGAAATACGGAATAGAAACACCTATTCTAGTTTTAGAAGTTGAGAAGGTCTTCCAAGAGAAGGGGGAAGGAAAAGGAACTTTCCAGTATCTCTGGAAGAATAACAAGGCATGCAGAGTCCTAGAGGGCAGAGAGTGTGACGTGCATATGCAGGGAACTGAAAGCGTGCAGTACCACTGGGTGGAGTGTGGCAGTGGAAGTCTTAAAAATGACACTAGGGAGTCATATAAAGGTCAGACTATGAAGGGCCTTGTGAGTTGTAATTTATCCCAAGAACAATGAAACCAACACAGATATTTAAGAATCCAAAGTGAAAAACAGGACAAAACCAATTGGGATAACATCACAGAATAGCCACAGGATGGAGAGGACTGTTGGCCACCAGACGGAGCCTGTAAAGGTTAGTGAGAGAGGGCGAAAACATGGTTCAAAGGCATACAACCAAAGGAAAAAGTCAATTAAAAAACAAGTATTTGAGGGCCAGCCCCATGGCTTAGCGGTTAAGTGAGCGCACTCCGCTGCTGGCGGCCCGGGTTCGGATCCCGGGCGCGCACCGACACACCGCTTCTCCGGCCATGCTGGGGCCGCGTCCCACATACAGCAACTGGAAGGACGTGCAGCTATGACGTACAACTATCTACTGGGGCTTTGGGGGAAAATAAATAAATAAATAAGTAAAAATTATAGGGAAAAAACCAAGTATTTGAAAAAAATGACAAAAAATATGATACCCTGATCATAGGTTTTCAAATATTTGATGTTAACTCAGATAAGTGAAGATAAACACATCACCGATTTATAAATTCATACTCAGTACATCTCCAGTCTTTCTTGATCACCAAAACGGTATTTGTTAATCTTTAAAAAAAAAACAAAACAGGCAAACAAGTATTAGAAACTCCTTTCCTTGATGTCAGTGAGGTGTCCGTGAGCAGTTACCTGAGAACTGTGGAATCTGGTACAGGACTGCTCAGGCCCACAAGGTGCAAAGGAAACCCATCTGATCCAACTCTGATTAGGCTCCATTCAGCATATTATTTATTACATCACGCCTTGGAGTGAGAAAAGGAAGGGCAAGACTCCAGGAAGAAGGCAGAGAGGCTGCCTTCAGATGGCCTGTAGGTCCACTTGGAGAGAGTGACTAGTTCTCCCCCTCCCCATACCCTATCCCACTGCACAGCCCAGGGAGTTCATCTGTACTGTCAGTGGCCCTACAGTTTTAATATTTTTAATGAATAATTTCAAAGATGCGAAAAGGTTAAAGAAATGTACGGTGAAAACATATATATCCACCACCTAGATTTTACAGTTGTTAAGTTTTGCCCTGACTTTTCTTTAAAGCTTGTGGAAATATGATTCCTGAGACGGCAGACTTGCTCAGTTAGTTCCACTGGGAAGCCAGAAGGTAGTGGTGGTGCTTGATGCTTTAGAATGATGTCCATGTTTTCCAAGCGACCCCTTGCCCCCCAAAATTGAGATGTGGTCTAACAAGAAAAAAACGTATTTATAAGAAAATCCACTTGGAGGTATAAAAAATCACTTTTAGATATCCCCACTTTTATTGAAAAGCACGCACACTCAAGCCGCTCTAGAAAACCTGCCTCATAATCACAGTCATGGGTCAGTTATCGTAACACAGTGGCTACACGGACAGAGCCCCCCGCTGGCTCTTGAGTGTTCAACAAGGCCAAGAACCAGAGGAGAAAAGTACTTGTTTTGTGAGAGCACAGTAGAAACAAGCAAGGCACACGAAAATAGACAAGTGGTCTTTCGTTAAAAGATTTTCTATCAGAGTGTTTGAACTAAAATTGGGAAGAAAACATCATGGTGTATATAAGAGCCAAAGAAAGTATTTTTAGATATTTACAACAAAACATCAATCGGAAAAGTTAAAAATATTTTAAAAATCACAGTCTTTTATGAAGAAACTGAATCTTAGAATGGTTAAGGGATGTGCTCAAGGTCACACAAGCATATAGTGACAGAATTGGGACTAAAACCTTGACCTCCACTCCTAGTCTAATGGAGGATCCCTGGGTCTGTCTTCCCTTGTAAAGAAAATTGATAACTAGGGGCCGGCCGGGTGGCGCCAGCAGTTAAGTGCGCGCGCTCTGCTGCAGCGGCGCGGGGTTTGCCACTTCGGCTCCCGGGCACCCACCGACGCACTGCTTGTCAAGCCATGCTGTGGCGGCGTCCCATATAAAGTAGAGGAAGATGGGCACGGATGTTAGCTCAGGGCCAGTCTTCCTCAGAAAAAAGAGGAGGATTGGCATCAGATGTTAGCTCAGGGCTGATCTTCCTCACAAAAAAAAAAAAGAAAGAAAAAAGAAAAATGATAACTGACTGTTCTTCAAATACAGTTGGGAATAGAGAACAAGAGAGTTTTAAATAAATAGGGAACTAAAATGACTAGAACCAGATTTAAATATTGGTCCTTTGTTTACAAGGGAAGAAGTGGTAGAAGAAAATGAGCATTTCACTGTATTCTTTCCTCAGTGGAACAGTTGTGATCCTTAAAAGCTGTGTTGTACCTTTCTGCTATCTCACATATCTAACCATTTCATTATAAAATTGGGAACACATTCTGAAGGCAAAAGTTATTAACCCAATACTAAATTTAAAGTGTTCTCAAAAATAAAATGTTCTCTGGTTCCTGATAAACCAACAGAGGAAGAGCATTACAAAAGCAAGAACCTCAGTACCCAAAACAGGATTCTATCTATTTATTCCTATTTAACAAATATTTATATATACCATTTACTTTGTGCCAGGCACGATTCTGTCAACTAAAGTTGACTCTGAGAGCCCATCAGGAAACATATCCTGAGTCTGTTGAAAGAGTTCGCACAGTGTGTTCGGCTAGCAGACTGACGGATGATGTCCCATCGTGACACAGATAAATAGCTAAGGGGGAAGAACATAAAGGTGCCTAGAAATCTTATTAGTTTCCCGTGCCTGCTGTAACAAATTACCACAAGCTTGGTGGCTTAAAAAAACGAATTTATTTTGTCACAATTCTGGAGGCAAGAAGTCCAGAGTCAGTGTCACTGGGCCAAAATCCAGGTGTTAGCAGGGCCACACTCCCTCCGGAGGCTCTAGGAGAGAATCCACTCCTTGCCTCTTCCAGCTTGCGGTAGCTGCTGCCATTCTTTGGCCTGTGGCCACATCACTCCAATCTTTTTCATCTTCATATCACCTCCTCTGTGTGTCAAATCTCGCTCTGCCTCTCTTTTATAAGGACATTTGTGATCACATTTAGAACCCACTTGAATAATCCAGAATAATCTGGCAATCTCAAGATTCTTAATCATATCTGTCAAGGCCTTTTTTTCCAAAGAAGGTAATATTTACAAGTTCCAGAGATTGTACTTTGGCCTGGATATCTTTGGGGGGCCATTTTTCAACCACAAAATCATGTGGCTAATAGCAGCTCCCCTCCCCCAACACACACACACACACACACAGACTCTCCCAAATTTAAGCAGGACTCTCCTGTGAAGCTTAACCCTTTATCTGCTTATCAAAGTCACAGGGTGGCAGTGGCAGATTTCAGGGCACTACTAGGAGCTCTCCATGACTGGATATGTGTGATGGAGGAGACTCCTGCACTGGCTGGGGGTGGATTCCATGTAACTCTTAAGATTCCCTTGCAACATTGAAAGAATGCCATTCTCATTCTTCCCCATTTTTCCAGAGCTCACCTTGCTTGGACCCATTTGGCTGGGAAACACCAAGGCAAACACCCTGCTCTAGAGTGGAGCATTCACCATTGATTTATGGCCTTCATTTGAATTCAGGGTCAGAATCTGCCTCATGTATGTCCTGCAAGCAAATAGGACTCCTTGTCTTTCTCACAGAAGGTGCTCCTTGTGCTGATTTTATACCTGGCTTCATCTTGTCTATTCTGCCCTTATCTTCCTTTTGTGCAGATTTCTAAACCCACTTTTTAAAAAATTTAATTTTATCGTATTGTGTGAATTTTTATAAAGCAGCCTTAAATAGTTTTTGGAACAAAGGTGATATATAAATCATATCAATCCATTTAAAATAAATAAATGTGTGACCAGGCACGTGACTATGCTAGAGTGTGTCTCCTGCCCTGTGGGGCCTGCTTCCTGTTCTTTCTTCCACAGCAGGGGGATAAATTCAACTTCCAGGTTTTATATTGGGCACCTTCCAATTCGGGGTCCCAGCACAGTGGAAATGCTTTGGTTAGGGTGCCTGCGCCTATTTAGGTTACTGATCAATGAGACAGTCATTTAGGGTATGTCTGATAGAAGCTTGTCAAGAGAAGTCACATGGCGTGTGACTACAGGGGAATTGAGCTGAACTTGTCTTCCCTAGTATTTCTATCAGAAAGGCAAATGGGGATCAGACACATGGAGGACCAGTGCCCGGGGGAGAGTATTGCTGGCTATGGCATGCTGGTGATATATAGTAACTGCAAGTTGAGTCTGGTGAGCAAGCGCCCTCCCCATTTTCCAAACTTATCTCCATCTAGATCCCCGAGGCAGCTACACACAGGGACACACCAGACAAATGAGCACTATTACAGCCTGCCCTTCAATCTCAAATCCCCATGGCTTTCTTACCATTGTGTTGGATGTGGGCGTTTCAAAGGAGCATTCTTGTCTCTAACATAATTGATGTTCTAGAGGCCATCTTAAATGGTCTCCCCTTTCACCCTGAGCCCCACTCTGGCATCTTATCATCCTGAGGGCAGGAGAAAGAGAATGAAGAGTGAAGTGCTCTCTTCCCTAAGTCCCAGAACAGAGCTGAGCTAAGTCCTAACTTCCCTTCTCCTAGGCTGCATCCTCGTAAAAGAACTAGGAAGTGCTCTCAGGCCATATGCTGACTGTGGCTTTAACCAGGTCTATTTCCAATGCACGTGCTCCGCCCACCAAAATCAGCCCTCCCAATAACAATACTTTCAGTGTTCCTGGGACTCCATTCCTCACTGACTTTCTTTAGAGCTTCTGTCTTGGAGATAGGATGGGAAGCAGGGAGAGGGAGTCTTGGAGCTTCTGCCTGGGGTTGGCAATGCATAATTCTCCAGTTGGCATCTGCCCCTCTCCTTTCCTCTCTCAGGCACCTGCCTCTAGAGAGCTGTAACTCTTCCTTACTGACTATTGCTTCATGCTTTTATTTTGCTAATTTTATTTGGTAGTTATTTAATAAATGTTTTGCTCAACATTCTGTAGATACTAAGCTTGCTTGTGCAAGTTCTTCAGGGAGTCAGGAGAACCAGGTAGGAAACTGGGTATCTAGGGACCTGTCCTCAGTTGACCTGTGGCCAGAGAAGCGAGGTGGAAAAGTAATGCAGTCTTATCACAGTCGTTAGAACAAAGGCATCAGGCAGGCTGTTGACACTTTTTCCAAAGCCCACACTAGTGGTCGGGAGGCCCAGACCCTCCTGTAGCATTTTCATCCACGAAACTATGATCCAGCAGTTGTCCAGTGTTCTTCAGGTGTAACCTCCAGACGTTATCTTTGCAACATAAGCTCTACCACCTCCATATAGAATGGGCTCAGATACATCTCTCTGAACTGAAAGTACAATCTTTCATGAAGACAAGAAGACTGGACTTGCTTGGGCCTTTATAATCAGTAAGTCCTCTTTGGGCAGAAAGATGAAATTGAACTGCCAACTCGCCTACAGTGAAGTGATGCTGGTTGCTCTCAAGCCTCTCTGTCACTCATACCCTTGGCCTGTTTCTAATCACAGGCTCTGAAAGAAATTATGCCTGTGCATGTAGAAGTCAGACCAAGATCCAGTAGAAAACACCACACAATAAATCATTAAATAAGAAAGCACTGTGATGTAAGATTAAGGGGCTGTACCAGATAATCTCCTTAGATTTCACGTTATCCCAGTACCTGCTTGTGCCTTAGACATAGACAGAGCGCAAACTGCATCTGAGAACAACAGCTCTGCTGTTATTTAGCCAAGACCGTAGGCAAATCACTTAATCTGTGTGTTAATTATAGACATGACATGTTTTATGAAAGCACACAACATTATACATGAAAGTTTTTGGAGACTTTTTTTATGCCATTCCATCTGCCTTCTCATTCTTTCCCTCTTGAACTTATGCACCCTTCAAAACCAGCTCAGATGCTATCTCAGCCAACCCCAAGAATTTGTTGAGACTCCTTCTAGACCTCAGTGGCCCACAGTACTTCCCCAATTGCAATACTTAACCTCAGATGTTAGGCTATTTGTGTATCTGCCAGAGGTTCGTCATGTTATTCATCTTGTGTTCTCAGTGCCTGGCTCAACATGACCCAGAAAAGTGCTAAATAAATGTTAGTTGAATGAATGACATCACTCTAGGTTATAGATAAATGAAAGCAAGGAGTCAGGTTGGTTTTGGTTAACTGACTATGAATTCCACACATAAGGGACATAAGAGGAACTGCATCATTTGTGATGCAAGACTTAAATTATCAACAATTCTGGGTTCACAGCACATACGCCTTAGAAAAAGTGCTTTTATTTAACTGCTATGCACATTGCCTTACATAGATCACAGTTTCTTCAGCTTTCATCTGCTGAGGTTGGACTGTCTTAGCGCCTACCAGGCGCTCTGTTGGCCACTAAGCAGCAAGAGTTGCACTTCGAACTTCAAGGTCATGATTTACTCCAGGCAGCAATAAAGGACACTAGCTGAATTTATTTTCTAGTAATCTGTGAAACTTTTGTAAGGAGGGTGTATTAGAAAACATTTTATCGTTTGGGAAATTTTAATATTCCTTGCCAAGTTGTAGTTCCAACAGTATACCACGATTGGAGTAAGAGAAAGTTTGGGGTGATTTATAAATATTTCAAATGGAGTATTAAAAACTGCAGTGATTTATGTATATGTGGCACTTCACCACAGCAGTGAGGAATGCGTTAGCCTTCCCAATAGTAAGGGAGAGGCCCCTTGCTTGCCTTGATTCATTCCACTTCTAACTCTGACAGACTATCCGGCAATAATGAGATAAGAGCCCAGAAACTCAAAGGCACTATGAATTATTGCAGTTCCAGAAGAGCCCAGAGGCAGCAGAGCCAGAGGAAGCTCACATTCTGAACTAGCGGGCTCCCCCAAGCCTGACCCAGCCCTGCAGGCTTCACTCCTTGGCCCATTCTGAAAGGACTGGGCCTCCTGACCATTGCCTGGAGCTGGGGGCAGGCCAGGCTCTTCTTTAGTGCTGCAAGGAGATGCTGCAGCCTCTCAGAGCAGCACCTTTGGCATTGGGCTGACATGAAGCAGTGCTTCCTGAACTTTGTGCAAAAGAATCATCACTGGCGGCATCTTGTTAAGATGTGGGGCCTGATTCAGTAGGTCCTGGTGGGATATGAGATTCTGCATCTCTACCATGTTGCCAGTGACGCCTGCTCCATGGACCACATTTTGAACACTAGATCTCAACCAGATCTGTATTACAATCACCTGAGGGACTGCTCTAACCCATGCCCAGGCCACACTCCTTACTCATTAAATCAGAATGAGGGTGGGGGCGCCCTGGGCCAGACTCACTATTGTTCTAAAAGCTCCCCAAGTGATTCTAATGTGGTCAGGGTTGAGAACAGCTGACCTAAGGTTCAACTCATTGTTTAGCAGGGGCCCAGCCTCAAAGGAACAGGATCCTGTAGATTACCAGACTTCACCTGGTCTCATCACTTTCCATTGTCCTGTCCCCACCGACAGTATTGTCACACGCTGAAGGCAATTTACTGCCACCCCTCATTTTAACTACTACTTTCAACACAGGAAATAAGCAGGAATGCTCTTCCTTCTCTGTACCTCACCCCAGTTCCTGACGCCAGGTCACGTACATAACAGGTTGTTAACATGCTGGTTCATGAGGATGAGTTTTACTTCGTCTCTTTGACCCAAAAGAGGCAACTATCACACCAAAAGCAAGAAGAGGAGCAAGGGGTCTGAAGTATTAAAAGACCCAACAGCACTGAGACCCAACTGTCCATGGCGATCTGCTGTGGATAAAACACTTCAAAGAATAAGCCAATGGAGGAATAAAGTTGCTTTCAAATTTTTTTGTGTGTGAGGAAGATCAGCCCTGTGCTAACATTTGCCAATCCTCCTTTTTTTTGCTGAGGAAGACTGGCGCTGGGCTAAGATCCCGTGACCATCTTCCCCCACTTTATATGGGATGCCGCCACAGCATGGCTTGACAAGTGGTGCGTCGGTGCGTGCCCAGGATCCGAGCCGGCGAACCCCGGGCTGCTGCAGCGGAGCACGCACACTTAACCGCCTGCGCCACAGGGCTGGCCCCGCTTTCAAATTCTTAACGGCAAGAAAACTGTAATTTTCTTTCAGTATTTGAGTGGATTGAATGCATTCAAGTTATGAAAGATGATGATTCCGAATTCAGACCAAAATAATACACAACTACAGAGAGTTTGGCATTTTATCCTCATTTTTAACCTACAAAGTGTAATGTGTTCATAAAGTATTTTAATAAATATATTAAGGCTTAAGGTGATTACTGTTTTGAGTGGAGGAGGGGGTTTGCTTTCTAACATACTAGTGTACATTCAGAATCTTAAAAAACAAAAACATTGCCATCTTACAGTGAATGATACAAAACATCAGCTTGCCCCAGGTTTTTTTCCCCCACTCAATATATCTTTGTATTATCTTCTTTCCTCCTATATCTGATGGACAAAGAATATCAATTTTTTTGACAGGTTAAGAGAATGCAGTTGATTGGTCTGACCTGAAATGTTTACTTTTTCAGTAACAAGCTTTCACTGAGTCACCTGGACAATTAGTAATGCAGTTTACAAACAAACAAAGCTCAACCAAGAGGTTTAAAAGCTCATGAAACAGCAAGAAAGACTGCAGAATGTACTGACGAAGGGGAGCAGAGAAACATTAGCTGTAATACATCGCAAGCTGGAGGCAAACCCTACATCAAAGAGGGCATGAAATCATCTACATCTGGAAGGAGGAAGTAGCTCAAAGTTGTCTCGCACGAAATACCCAAAAAGGTCTTCCCCAGAAATCGTCTTGTTATATTCTCCTTATGAATCCTCAGCAGGACTGCCTCAGTACCAGGATGTGTAAGACATTGCTGAGCACTTCTAGATCACCTAAGCAGAAACTCTAGCCGTCAAAACAGACTGCCACCATGTGTCCATGGACATCTCCCTGCCTACAAAGTAAACTGGCAGCACTGGTCCCACATGCCTAAGGACCACCCACAGCGGAGGACAGACGAGCTTTCTTGCAAGAGAAGAAGCACTGCTGACAGTGTGTCCAGCAGTAACAGTCGCGTCCCTCCTGAGATCCTTCAGATGGACTCCAGAATCCAGTCACTGCTGGAGAGGGGGGAGACGGGCAGTGACAGGTCCCTCGGAGGGCCTCGTTCTCGCCCATCACGGAGGGAGTTCTGCTCCTGGAAATATTCCTCCTCCTCCTCGAAGAAGCCATTCTCCAGAGCATAAGTGCAGTCTGGGCTGGATGCTGCCTGGCATGCTCCCTTATATTCCTGAATGGACTCGTAGAGGCTGTACAGCTGGCAGAGCAAGGACATGTCCAGCTGTCGGAGGCCAACCTTGAGGGAAGGGGTGGGGAGGTAAAAACAAGAAGTCAGCACTTGAGTTTAATTTTAGTTGAACACTCACCAGCAATCTGCTCGTGCCAGCACATTCTTTCCACACAGCAAACGACTCAGAGCATCACTTGAATGCTCTGGATTTCCAGTTTTGAGAAAACCTTAATTGTGTGATGCCCACACCTCAGACATTACTCAGTGTGTCAGGAAGGAACACACCTGTGGGGCAGCAGGCCCCAGCCTATGGAATTCACTCCAGCGCTCCGGCAAAGCAACAGCATTGCACATTCTGGTAGCCCCAGCTGGTTTCACTTTGGACACCAAGATACAAGTGTGTCATTTCCTCTTGCTACGATCAGATTCAGAGAAGACCCACATGTGCCTCCCCTACTACTACAGTCATTCTCAATTCCCTGGGAAACAGAGTGCCCTTGACAGTGACAGTGGCTCACCTGGTCAGTGTCACATGCTGCCCGCCTGGAGCACCCACCCTCTGACCAGCTCAGCCTCCAGGCTCTCAAGAGAAGTGGTCAGACGCCCTCTCCTCCAGACAGGGTGAGTCTTAGCCCGAGATGGTTGTGGGATCACTCTCCAGAGCAAGCGACTGAATAAGCCCTAGGGGCCTCTACAGATTCTCCTGGGAACTATTTTCACAAGTCATGACAGAACAAAGAACATTCAAAAGTCATAGATTTGTTTATCTTCAAGTTCCTCCCTTCCCCACCACTCATCCCAGGGAAAAGAGCATAGTCAGGACAGGAAACACATTGTTTCCATCAATCCCAAAGAGAGAAGGGTTAATCCACTGGGAAATGCAACGTAGACCGGCACATCTTGCGCTTTTATGTGCCTGAGGATCACCTGGGGATCTTGCTAACATGCAGATTCTGAGTCAGTAGGTCTGGGCCAGTGGTGACTGTGACGTGAGCAGTGCTGCTGGGTGGCAGACTTCATTCTGAGTCGCAAGGGGAGAAACTAAACAAGATGCCAGGAGACCTGCCTTTTGCTTTTTGGCCCTTGAGCTAGTTATTTATCATCTCTATGCCTTGGTTGATGACAAAATGGAATAATAATTTCTCTTATGGGGCTATGGGGAGTATTAAATATCAATCCATTTAAATAAACAGTAATCGAATGCCTCCTGTGTACCGAGCACTGGGCTAAAGCACTAACGATGCAGGAGAACTGCACAGAGAAAAACAGAGAAGGTGTTAGAGGATTTACAGTCTTTATAATTACCCGGCAATGAGATTTTCCACATAAGACAGTCTCACTTTCACACAAGGGAATCTGGGCCTGGAAAGAAGTGTTCATCTTGTGACAAGACTGGGTGTTACATTCCAGGTTATTCTTCACATCCTTCAACCACTCTAAATCACCAGACACCAGCTGTCTCTCTACTACAGCTGAAAAGACCATAAACATGGAACCAGGTCACATTTACTTAGCATATTTTGCTCAAGGGAAGACTTCCAGATAGAGAGGCACGTTCTGTTGTTTCCATAGTGATTCCCCATTATTCTAGAATTAATTCTACCCTAGAACTCCTAAAATAAGGTTTTCTTAGGAAGAGACCTCACCAGAAGCTGGGGGGCCTGGCCTCCAGGCCCAGCTCTGCCACTTTCAATGGCTTTGTTGAGGCCCTTGCCCTCAACCTGCCTATAAAATGATTTAGACTGGATAATCTATGGCTAGCTCAAACACTTTGTGACTTTGTGTGGTAAACCATCGCTTCTTTGTCCTAAGAATGTCAAGTGCCTAGGAGAAACAGTTTCCTGAGCTGTTCTGAGAGGGCAGACCTGGCTCCGTGGCATCCTGCTCTCAAAAGTCCACCCTGAATAGGGAAGCCATGGGCAAACCAGGAGATGCCCAGGCTGCCACATACCATACCCTAGGGTCAGACACCATCACTCTTTTTCCTGATTAGAGTTTGTGTGTGTGTGTGTGTCAGGAAGAAAAGTGAGTCCCTGACATTTGTGTTTTAAAAATACCCAGATGATTCTGATGTCCAGTTCCAGTGAAGAACCAGCGTTCTCGAAACAAATATATGTCTTTTGTGAGCCACTTACATTTATTCTCCTGTGAGCACTAAACTTCAGGCCAGCCAGGCAGAAGAGCACAGAATAAAGAGTGCAGGCTCTGGAGCCTGCCTGCCTGGGTTCAAATGCCAGCTCTGTCGCTCACTAGCTGTGAGACCATGAACAAATCATTCAATCCCAGAAAGAGCAACAGCTGCTGCTATCGTTATTTTCATTATTCTGTTCCACTCTGCTAGCCTGCAGACTCTCACCTTGGAAAGGAATGGCAGGGCAGCACCTGTGTGCCACCATATTCCTCCTGCCACCCCCTCCCCATTCTATCCTGAATACTGAGCAAGGACCACCTGTCCTCCCCAGTAGAGGCTGCCAGTACAGTCAAGCAAGATGGAAATTAACCAGAAAACTTGCTTCATGAGGAGCAGAGTCATAACTGTAGACTCTCAAAGAGGAAAGGAACTTGGACGTATTACCTCAAACCCCAAAAGGGAAGATCTTCCAAACCAGTTCATTCATTTCAAACAGACATAATTATTCTTTACACAAAGTCAAAATCTCCTAGCCTGTAGGCTCTAGAGCCCTTGATGCTACGTGTAACCATTGCACGTACAAACAAGTCTGATTTCTCTCTTCTTTTAAATAGTTGAAGATAATTTTCATTCCACCACCGTTGTCCCCTGAAAAACACTATTTGTCTTCTCCAAGCTAATATCCTCAGGTTCTTCAGCTATTTGTGATGACATTCTGGTCTCTAAACCATCTAGTCCTTTCCCCTGGACTTGGCTCTGATGTTCCAAGACTCCTCTACAGTATCCAAATCTGAATACAATAACCACGCCACAAGATTCTGACTCAGCAAATTCACATGTACCTATCTTTTCTAGAATTAACACAAGGAATATAAATTTTAATAAAGGAAGTCACACCCTCCCAGAGTCAAACCCATATTTGCTCAAAAAATCACAGAAAAGATTCATCTGGAATCCTGGAGATACTTCTACTGAGTCACTCTGATCCTAGTAGATCACCTGGGGGATCCCAAGACTCTATTTCCCACCTCGGGAATGAATAATGGGAAAAGGAGTAGCAGGGGACAACATGCTACTGGAGCGGGTCTGCCTTTCACCTTCCCGGGCTGGCGGGAGATGGGCGCAGGTGGAAGCAGCAGCCTGGGCTCCATGGCTCCATAATGCCTACCAGGTTTCAGAGGCTCTGACTGCCCACGACCCCATGCTACCCAGAGACCCGCAGCTCCAGGCTTTTCTCCTTAGGTGCTATTTCCAAGGTATTCCAGGCCTACCTAGGATACGCATCAGGCCAGGAGTTGGATCATGTTCTGGACCTTTCTGCATTGCAACAGCCGGATGACTCACAAAGCTGCCTTGTCATCGGGTGGAACAGTGGCCTAGAAACTAAGGTCTGACCCACCTAGGAATTAAGCACAGTCCTGGACACACCGCCTACACAACTGAACAGATGCCATGCATTTAGACTAATTTAACAGGGCTTTAAACACACACACGTGCATGCATACGCCTACACACATCCCAGCTTCTCAATGCCTTCTTTTTCAGAGGTATAATTGACTTACAATATCCTATTAGTTTCAGGTGTACATCATAGTAATACGATATTTATAAATATTACAAAATGATCACCACGATAAGTCTAGTTACCATCTATCACCATATAAAATTATTACAATATTATTTTTTTTTTGGTGAGGAAGATCAGCCCTGTGCTAACATCTGCCAATCCTCCTCTTTTTTCTTTTTTCTTTTGCTGAGGTAGACTGGCCCTGGGCTAACATCCGTGCCCATCTTCCTCCACTTTATATGGAACGCCACCATAGCATGGCTTACCAAGTGGTGAGTCGGTGCGCACCCGGGATCCAAACCACCGAACCCCGGGCCGCCGCAGCAGAGCACACGCACTTAACTGCTTGCGCCATCAGGCCGGCCCCTAAAATTATTACAATATTAATGACTATATTCCCAATGCTGTACTCACTTGTTTTATAACTGGAAGTTTGTCCCTGTTAATCCCCTTAACCTATTTCACCTATCCCCCAACCCCTCCCCACTCTGGTAACCACCAGTTTGTTTCCTGTGTCTATGAGTCTGTTTCTGTTTTGTTTTGGTTTTTATCTTCTACGTATAAGTGAAATCATACGGTATTTGTCTTTCTCTGTCTGACTTACTTCATTTAGCATAAATACCCTCTAGATCCATTCGTGTTGTCACAATCAATGCCTTCTTCAGGCACTAAACTTCCTCTGCCTTACCAGAAATCCTCCAAATTAGCGAGGACATGAGGTTAGTAGCTACATCAACAACCCTTGACTTCCCAGCCAGGACACCTCCCCCTCAGCTGGAGTTGTTTCAACACTTTATCACTAGAATTTTCTAAAGGTGAACTGAACACCCCTGGGCAGCATTCCATAATCTGTCTGAATCTATTCTCCCCTACCTGCACCTTGTGCAATGGTCAGGTTGAGGCCCTTTCACCCAGACTGTCCCCACCTGTCCCCAGTGCAGCTGTTAAAGCCTCCTTGCCCACCTGGCCCAATGCCAGCTTCTCCTCCTCTCTTTGGACTTTGATTGGCTCAGCCACAAGTGTTCCTCACTTTTCCCTTGCCTTCTCTGCCTGTCTTATGGCATTTATTATTCCCTACCTTATACCACAAGTATGCATATGGGTCTTCTTTCTTTCAATGTAGGACAAGCCCGTAATGCAGTGACCCATCTCCCTTTTGATCCCTCAGCACCCAGCACAGAACCTTGCAGAGTAGACACTCAGATATTGGTTGACTCCGTGAAAATGCCTCACTGTATAGACCTCAGACACTCTCGCGGAGAATACCTGGCTGCAGAAGCAGGCTGGCAGTGGAGCCATGCTGAGATCAGCAGGCCTCTTACTACACCCCGGAGGCAGCTGCAGAGGTGGCAGGACTGAACAGGTAGACTTTTGTGCCCAGCGCACCCCAAGGTGCCTCCAAGGAAAGCCTCAGACCACATGGTTCTCACCACGTCATCAAAAAAATGCTCACCTCTTACCTAACAAGAGCAGAGGACACAAAACCAAGCATCCTCCCTGATGCTCGTTACAGAGTCAAGCATCTGCAGCTGGGAGAGACTCATGACTGCCAGCCCCAGAAATCAGTCTCTCAACACTGCAGGTATGAGGGGCTGGGGATGTGGGAAGGGAAGAGAAGGACCATCCAAGAGACCTAAACTGCAGAGAAACGTTGCAGGACATGATTAAACCACCCATGAACAAGAACTTCTTGTCCTTCCAGAAAAAAACGTGGGGGTCCAGGGGGTGGGAATGCCTTCAGCAAGCCCACTAACCGCCGACTGTCCCCATTCTACAAGCAGGGGAAGCCTATCATCTTAGTAATGTGTTCCCACATGTCCCTGAAGGACTGCTGATCTCCTAATTCACAGTTGGATTCAGAAAATACAGCTCTTTTTTGAAAGCACACTTAAAATTCAGATAGGCTCATTTAAGAAAAATACAGAATTCTAAGACCCTGTAATTTGTAGTCCCTTATTCTAGACCTCCAAGACAATTAAGAACAATCAACTAGTTTCCATTGCTTTAAACTGCTAAAGCGATTCCTTCCTTTCTCTGT
Source organism: Ceratotherium simum simum (assembly GCF_057802395.1). Lineage (NCBI taxonomy): Eukaryota > Metazoa > Chordata > Mammalia > Perissodactyla > Rhinocerotidae > Ceratotherium > Ceratotherium simum. The sequence continues at coordinate 20,422,690 of NC_141905.1, read as the reverse complement.
TCAGGCTTCCTGCTTCCTTCCTGATCCTTTTCTTCTCTTTTCCCACGCACAGAAGTCCCCTGCTCCCCTCCTGCTGCACACACAGGTGGCTCACCAATCCACAACATCAACAATGGCGCCAAATAATCCTGAACCACCTTCAAAATTGTTTCAAAAATTCACAATAGGCTGGCCATGTGAATATACCTCAGACAGGGTGGTGGTCCCCAGCTGGGTTTCGGGTCACTAAGTCTCTAAATATCTTTGGAGGGTGCTGGGGGGAAGGGAGCTCTTCCTGACTTTAACAAAATTACAATAGAAACATTACCATTAAGATATAAGGCTTAGAAGATGAAAGGAACCTTTAAAGGGAAATTGTTGATTCAAAATAGAGCATCACAAAAACTTTAGTCTGTTCTTCAGAAAAAAATGTATTTAAAAAAATAGTCTGTTTTATTTAAGAAACTAAAAGTTGGGGTAATTGATTAGGACGTTTAAGAGACTTAAACAAAAGCCACTTCTTCCCAAACACAACGAGTTGAAAACCAAACCAACATAAAAGGAAATGATCTTATTTGTACGTGGCTCCACACTGGGGCCAGTCTGTGGGTGGAGCAGGAGGAAGCAGGTGACGGGGCTGGGATGGGTTAGTCTCAGTGGGTCATAATGGGACTGACTCTGCAATAGCCCCACCCCCTGCCAGTCCACTATCTCCTTTCACTGCAATTCCTCAACCTGATGAAAAATACCCCACCTGACACAGGGCAGGAGAATGTACAGATCCGAAGGTGAGCTACAGAATCAGGAACTACAGCATGGGAGGTCCCGAAACATAGGGACAGATGCAGAACAAGTTATTGTATGAAAGTTTAGATGGAAACAAAATGGGTAATAGGAACTTGGTTTAAAAAATTACGGTATATATAAAGTTATGGTATACAATAAAAACTAGGCAGTCATTTAAAAGAATGAGGAGTTCTGTATGTACTACAGAGGAAGAGGGACCAATGTAAACTGTTAAGCACAGAAGTTACAGAACAGCATGTTTAGCAGATCTCACTTTACACTTGTACATGCACACACATGTGCAAGCTTTTAACTAGAACACAAAATATCTGTTAGCAGAATTTACTTCTGGAAAGTGTGGTTGGATATTTACAGCCTTCTGTGCTGCTTAATTTTTTTCCCCAACAAGCATGTTACTCTTAATTTTAAAAACTAGCAATAATAAAAAGAAAGTACATAACGGATGCACACTGCTATTAGGACTGCATACTTATAAAACCTTTCTGGAGGACTAGTTGGCATTGTCTATGAAAAGCCTTAAAATATCACATAACTTTTAACCAGCTAACTAGTTTGTTTCTAGGGATTGACTTTAGAAAAGAAAATCTCAGCTGTATACAAGTATGTAATGCTCATCCTTGTTCTGTGTGGTAGGTGTAATTAACACAGCCAGTGGCAGAGCAGGGAGCTGCAACCAGGGCTTAGGACTCCAAGGTTGGTGCTCTGACCAGTAGCCCATACAGCCTGCACAGACAACACTGGAAGATGTCACAATGGCAGGTGTGGTACAGCAAGCTGCTGAGATCACAGGTGATCTTTATTTTTGGCCTTTCTGAACTTTCTAGATTTTCTACTATGAATATGTATTAACTTACAATGAGAGAACTTCTTAAAACATAATGACTGAGTAACCTTATACAAGATGGCTTGTAAATTCATTTTAGACAAGACTTGGTAAATGCCCTAAATCTAATCAAGGTGTCTAGTATGTATCCGCAGGACTGGAATGTAATACAGAAAGCAGTGACCTAATGGATCGTAACCTGATTTCTGAATAAAGGATGTGTTGACAGAAGGACGCTGACCTGCATACTGTTTAGAAAAGGAAAACCAAAGAGAGCAAGTTCATTGGTGTTGATCTAGAGGCAAGGAGCTATTAACTCAGCTGCCCAAGCTCAACAGAAATGCCCCGCAGGACCTCAAAGCTCCCTGGGGGCTATAATTCTGTGCTCCCTAAACAAGCTTCCATTTATCACGTGGTCTCCTATGCAACACTCTCCTCCCCTGAGCGGAAATGCATTTGTGCTCTTTGGTCAGCTTCATCTCCTGTTAATACTTTAGATTCACCAAGCTGACGACCAGACTCTGAAGAGCCATGGTGATTCAGAGACAGAAAACAGACCAGTCTGCATGACTGCGCCCCTAGATTAAGGCAGGCCCGAAGCCTGCCCCACTTCTACACTTTCCTATAAGTTCCTCTACTAGGTCAGGCAGTTTGAGTTGGGTTTTCTGCTTACAACTGAAGGCATCCACACTGAGAGAGCCCATTCTGCAACTTAACTCGCAAAAGGACATTCTTGTTTATTGCTAACCTAAACTAATGTTAATACCAATTAAGCTCATTTCCTCTTATTCTGTCCCAGGCATAGATAAAGAAAAGCAATCGACCATTTTCTTTAAGAAATGTCTTTGCACATTCTTTTACTTTTTCTCCCGATTATAAAAATAAAACATTCTGATTGTATAAAAATTCAATGGTTCATAATTATATGAAACAATCTTTCCTAATTCCATGTTCTAAAGCAGGAATCTTCAAATGTTTTGGTCTTGGGACCCCTTTACACTCTTAAAAATTATTGAGGGTCCCAAAGAGCTCTTGTTTACGTGGGTTATACCTATCTATATTTATCTTATTAGAAATTAAAACTGAGAAATTGTAATATTTATTAATCCATTTAAAAATAATATACCCATTACATGTTAATATAACATTTTTATCAACAATAACATTCTTAATCTTTTTAATGTCTGGCTCATCTGCTTCTGCATTGGATCCTTTGAGACATTGTTTTGATTGGAGTAAATGAAGAAAATCTGGCCTCACAAAGATATATATAACTGGGAAAGAAAGGAGTATGTTAATAGCCTTTCAGATGTGGATATTCTTATTTGACACTACCCTTTAGTTGGTTGCAGAGTCGAATCTGAAACGATGCCAATGAACTTTTCATACTCTTACATTAAAATCCATCAGTGTTGCACTTTGAATGGATCTTTAAACCATGCATGATGCTGTAACATCCAAAATTAGCTATATGAAAAACAAGGAAAACTGATTCACTGAATTACGTGGATAATTGTGGATTGGATACACTTCCTTAGGCAATATTTTTAAAAAAAGTATTTGTCAATATGACCACCACATAATTATGGACCTCCAAAAGGATCTGAAGACCCTTAGATGTCCCCAGACCACACTTTAAGAACCACTGTTCCAAAGATATCCACTTTTAGCAGTTTAGCATATATCCCTCAAGACACTATACATGTCTAGTTTGTTTTTGCGCTACCATTGGTATCCAGGACCCCCCATGGATACCAAAATCAGTTGATGCTCAAATCTCTTACATAAAATAGAACAGAATTTGCATATAACCTACACACATCCTCCTGTGTACTTTAAATCATCTCCAGATTTTTTATAATACCTAATACAATGTAAATGCTGTGTAAATAGTTGTTATACTGTATTGTTTAGGAAATAATGACAAGAAAAAAAGTCTGTACACGTTCAGTACCGACGCAACCATCATATGCCTTTTGGTTGGCGGTTCGTTGAATCCCCAGAAGCGGAACCCGAGGATACAGAGGGCCGAATGTACTGTTTTGTAACTTACTCTTGCATACTGTGAACATCTATGTCTGTATACATAGTTACTACATTCTTTTCAGCAAACAGTATAGTACTGTATCACTATTATAAATACTATTATATAGCACTGCAATACATATCCATGTTATTTACATGGATGTAATGTAATTTACATGTTGTATTGTTATTTACTTGTGTAACTACTTCTGTAAGATAAACTTATAAAAATGAAATTGCAGGGGAGAAGGCAGAGAAGGTGAAAAGGATGGCTTCCTTCAATCTCTCCCCAATACTGGGGCTGCAAAGAGCAGACCATTTATCAAGGATTTGTATTCAAGGCCTGCCCAAGATGATGAATGCTGACATGGACACAGCTGATGCTGAAAATCAGGTGGGACCAGAGGGAAAAAAAATGACATGTTGGAACTCAACACACATTTGAAGGTGAGCTTGTGCTTTGTCGTTCTCTTGAAGGATGCTCAATCAATTGAAATTCCTTCTCTGCAAGGATAGATGCAGTTAAGGAAGAAAATCTGAAGCTAAAACCAGAAAACCAAGTTCTTGGACAATATATAGAAAACATATCAGCATCTAGGATTCTTCAGACAAGTGACATAAAAAGCAAAAGAAAGTGTTTGGTGTCTATTCTGTTTTATGGTGTTTATTTCCCCAAACATTGACCATCACTATGACCATTTTTTAAATATTTGTTGGTCTTTTAAAGGTAAAACGTGGTACCTTGTTGTTTTAATTTGCATATCTGTGGTTATAAGGGATGTTAAACACCTTGCAGTTACTCTTTCACTGTGTTTATCTCCTATTCTAAGTACAGTCAACAACCTAAGAATACACCGAACACCCTCTTCCCATGTTCTCTAGTTTCTACATGTATTCCGGTCATCTTCCTCAGCCCAGCCTCTCCAGGCTGAGACCAGCCTGGTGTCTGACAGAGGTTACCCCTCCCCCAGAGAGCACTGGTCAGAGGAGAGAGACCCTCCTTTCTTCCCCTGCCCCCGGCCCCCGTCAAGGACAGCACCTCCCTCCCCGAATCCCTGAAGACGGGATTCTTGTTCCTGCAAAACTAGACCAGACTCGACTCATAGGGTCAATCAAGGAACAGAAAGTACTCATAAAAACTGAAAAGGCCACATCTTAACGAATTTCCGCAGAACTATAAGGAAGGCTAAGGCTTTTTCCATCTTCAAAGTTCCTGAGAGAGAATGAACATTTCCGTGTTAAGTGTCTGAGGGGCAACGAGCCACAGGAAAGGAGCAACCTTTATGAGCCTGCCTACTTATCAGGTGGAAACATCTGGAGCATCTGGGCAAAGAAGGAGGTGACCAGGAGGCCGGGGCCCTGGAAAAGGACGTTGGGCAAGAAGGGCAAGTATCTGACTAGCCAGTCTCAGGGCAGGTGTCCTGTTCATGGAATCTGGTCTGTGTGTAGGGTTTCCTACATCAGATCGTGAAAACTTTAGCTTTTCACACTGAGGTCTGAAGTCTCCATGGAGTTTAGGTGGGCATCCCAGGAGGAAAACCACAAAGCTTCCAACTGCCGCTTGGTGGGAATGAACTGCACGAGGGCCCTGGTCCTCTTCTCGAGCCCTCTCTGAACATCCTTGCCCACCTGGCCTCTAAGATCTATAGCAACACCAGACCAGGGCCCGGAGCAGGGGACAGCACTGACATCTGCGAGATGCAGAAATGCCTGGGCACTGGCTCAGGTCCTTTGTCAATGAAGGAGGTCAATGTTTGAGGTCCTTTGTCAATGAAGAGATGCCCAAAGCGCCAACACTTGGGGCACTTTTATATTCACATTTAACAGACAAATGCCTTTAACCAAAAGGGGGGAAAGAGGGGAAAAAGCAGAAAGGTTGTGCCATTTGTAAGATTCTTATGAGTTAGGAAAATATTAATTTATACCCTCTACAGGTACATACAGTAATAGATAAAAGTTTAAAGTGGTATGAAAAAATATCTTTCAATCCTCTGCATCTTCAAATTAGGGGACCGTTAAGTATAAGCTCACTTAGAGATAACATCAAAAGTGGATGAAACCGCGCCAAGGACCCCACAGCCTGCCCTTACTGCCCTATCGCCACCCCACAGACACAAATGAGCTTTCACATGCACAAACTATTATATATACTTTTTTAGTTTTTGCTTTTATTGGGTGGATACTGGGATGCGAAATAGTACTACACGAGGTAATTATGGCCTAAAAACTTGAAGAACTATTGTCGACAGCCAAATTTTTGATGACTAGAGTCCAAGAACAGCATACTTGCATGATTCTTCCTTTTCTCCTTCCAATTCTTTGCATTAAGTGGATTTACAACAACCAGGTATAGCTGTGCAAGTGTCCTCAGGGTCACCAAGCACATTGCAACAGGCAGGCCCTGCGCTTGTGCCCACGTTATTTTATGACAGAGCAAACTTCTGTAGGCACCATAAAGACCCAAAGGCATGAGGGGGAAAGAATTATACTGCTATAGCCAAAAGGATCCTTTATGGCATTTAATGTGGCTTGCCTAAATTATATCACAGAATTTAATAACAGAATTCAAGCTCTTGATGCCTGGTTCATGAGCTCCCCAACTCTCAAAGAGCTTGGTACAAGTGAAGATTCCTGTTTAAAGTGTAAAGAATGTTAAAGGTGTAGGTATAGGAAGGGGCCCAGGAATCTGCATTTTAGCAAGCAGTCTAGGGGACTCTGGGGCTAGTGGTCCATCCTTTGAGGAACACCACAATAAACCATACTGGTGGGAAGACCAGTGGGAAAAAAAAAAAAAAAAGACAGTATTAAAGACCATCGGACATTCCCAGTCTCCTCTGATCAGCGTCAATCAAGAACGCTGCATTAGAAGCTAATGCTCTTATTCCAGATGGCACGTTTCACAGCCTGACTCGAGACTGGACCTGTACCACAAACCCTTTTAAAGGGTAAAACCTCCCATCTAAGACCCTCATCCCATAGGATGAGGACTGAACTCCACTGGGATGTGGGCTATTCAAGCTAATGCACATCTCCTGGAGCACAGGTCACTGGACAAGCTCATTAGGCATTTAGTTGTCTCAACTAAAATGCGGGAAAGATAAGTGTTGCTGGTCTCAGAAATCAAACTTTTTTTTCTCCGATTAAATTCTTCAGCCGCTCAAACCACCGCAGTTGAGGGATTCAAAAGTTCTGTGTAGACGACTTCCCACTCATGTGGAGATGGGTGATCAAAATAACTGTTTGATGGTTTGAAGAAAAAATGAGGCAAAGAGGTTCCAAGTCAACGCTATAAGAGCTTGCTGCTGCTGATTTGAGGAGAACCCAAGAATCCCCAGGGGTGCTGCCCCTCAAAGATCTCCTGCCCCATGTTGGAGGCTCCTTCTGTCTCTATGCTTTCGGGTGACTCCTTTGGGTATCTAAGCTTGATAAGCTGACCTCACAGAGCTGCTGGGCGGGACAGTCTCTATAGAAATCTGTGCCAGGGGACCCAGTTGACACTGAGAGTCAAGGGTCTCCTTCAACCACATGCAAGGATTTGAAACACCAACCGAGATCTAGCGAGCAAAGGTGGCCTGTTAGCTTAGCAGATAAAAATCTTTCAAACTGTGGGGCCCTTGAGGCCAAAGCATTTTTATATGCGAAGAGGTCTGTCGTAGATATCTAGTATTTTGGCTGTCCAGCAGCCCCCTGCTCCATTTTTGCAAACTGTCCTTTCTTTGGGGAATCCCCAGCCCCCCACTCCATCCACATGGTCACACTATCTTAGCAAAATACCATCCTGCCCTCAGTCACTACTAGCTGGCCCAGGCTGGCCAGGCTACCCAAGTTGGGTGCACTGGTATCCTTCCACACAGTATTTTACAAACTGGAACTAAGAAGCATGGCTGAAATTGAGAGTGGACACTGTTGGCAGCCACATTCCAAAATGTAGGAAAAAAATAAAACAGCGGGAGAGGGGGAAGAATACAGTGGACCTCCTGGGTTCCCCATCAGCTGGTTCTACTCTGTCTCCGTATACGTCCAACCCTACAAGATTCTCCTTTTGCAAGAGCTAGTTCCAACTGAGTTTCTATTATTAATACAGAGTCTTTGGTCATGAAAAATGAGAAGTGGTCTAGACTACAGCAATTACATTGCTGTCAAGATGCCCACATCTACCAGACGGTATAAGCTCCTAAACACCTAGATAGTTTCTATTCATCCTTGTAATCAGCCACAGCACTTTATGCCTAACGTACACCTGGTAAACATCTGTTGAATGTGATCTAAAAATATTCTCTGATGTTTTAAAAAAAAAAACCAACAAACTCAGCTTCTTGTTTTAAAGGACTTTTTCTGGTCTATAGAGCAATAACCATCTGTGTGACCCTCACAGCTTTCCAAATGGGCCCACTAGGGGAGGGGAGCAGTACAGAACCTCACAGAGGAGGAGTTACTAGAACAGGAAGTGCTGAAACTTGGAGTGGAAACCACGACTCTCAGAGCAGAGCACGGCGTCACCAATCATGGGACAGAACCCTCTGCCCACACAGGCTCCCCCCATCCTCACATGCCCTGGACACCAGCTTCCCCAGGTTCCACCCTCACCAGCCTTCTATCGGTTATCTTCAGGCCAAAATCTCTTTTCCAGCCTCCCGCTCCACATTCTGAAATGTTTAACATACTCTTCCACTGATGTAACGGCAAACCACCTTCCCCTCTAAAGCAGCCACTCCTCCTGACTCCCCTATTGCTGCGACGCATCCCACCTTCCCAGTGATGGATTATCAAGGTTACTACTGCCATATAATGGCATACTATGCAGTTGTTGAAGACATTATAACATATATTGACTCGGAAAATGTCTGCAACATGCGCCCCCGAAAAGCAAACCAGAAAGTATAATGTGATCCATGAGTGTGAGTGTGTGTGTGTGCACATGCATGCAAGCAGTATAATGCAATGGTTAAACACATCTGTTTGACTCTGTCACCTTAAGGGAGTTACTTAAATTCTGAATGATTTTTAAAAAATATAAAATAGACTTTGAGTATCTATCTGGTAGAGAAGTTATAAGGATTAAATAAGACGATAGATGGAAAGTATTTACATTGTGCCTACACAGGAGATATCCCAAATTACTGACAGTGATTATCCCTAGGTGCTAGGACTGTGAGTAATTTTTAATTGTTTTGCTTAGCTGCACTTTCCATAAAAAAGCTTAAGTCATCTCTGAATCCTGTTCATCACTTTCCCCAACTCTAATACTTAATCAGCAATTCCTGCAGATTCTACTTCAGAGAAGTGTCTCCCATTTGATTCCTGTCTCACACTCACCGGCCCCCGCCCTGCTGGGGGCTCTCACTTCCTCCGTGCACGCCTCCAGCATCTCCTACATCCAGCTCTCCCTCCTACACCCAGCTATCAAATTAATTCCTCCAAGTCCAACTCTGTGCCATCCTCCTGCTTAAACCTTCCCTTTGCTACTTGAGGCTTTCTGCAACCCGCTTGGCCCACCTCCCCAGCCCCCTTGCCCTCCAGCTTTACATGTACACTCCCTGCACTACTGAACTGGAGCACTCAGAGTTCTGCTCTGCTACTTGCCCATCACCCTTTTCCCTTGTTAAAATCTTGTCGCCTTCTGAGGCCTTCCACACTACCACTGCTGGAAGTCAGCACTCTTTCTGTGCCTGCATGGGACTTTTAAAAAAAGGGATTAAGCCCGTTCTGCCATGACTTCTAGTTATGTCCCTTGACACAGACTTGACCTCAGACCTTCGAATTCAATAGACCAACACAATCTATTCCACAGATAACTCAGGAATGAACTCCTAGTTCTTATCTTGCAAGGCCCCCCAGTGGGAGCCTTAGTTTGAGGCGACCACTCAGACCCCACTGCCTCAGGTTAGTGAATCTCTTAAAAAGCCAAAAGACCAGAGTATGTTTAAAGGCTTGTGACACTTCTGAAAAGGGATTTTTCAAGGCCTGTAGCCATATCTTATCTTGATCTCCGCTAAATGTCAGACAGACCAAAGATGGCTGTTTATTTTCCTTGGGCTTCAAATAGTTAGGCTTAGAAAGAGCTCTGGTCCAAGGCATAATTATAAGGTTGTGGCTGTACTTCAGTCGCACCAGGAGGGACCTGGAAAAATACTTTTGGGAATAGCACGTTGACTCCCAAGCCACCACTGCAAGACTCCAGAGCATGTTTATGAACCAGACAGAGCCTCACAACAGGAGTGGCCCTGAGGTTTCCTGTCTCTGTTCCAGTATGGAATGTAACCCGAGATGAGTCTTCCTATTTCACCTTCTTATTTATGCTACATCCAAGTTCAGACTGCAAACATACTAGATGTAGATTTATCTAATTAAAATGCAGCTCAGCAGCCGTGCAATGCTGGTGTCAATTAATGTTTATTAATAAATAAAAATGGTTAGCTTGGAATTTAAGTCATTCTCTAAGAAGCTTAGGAAATCTTTTCAGACAGAATTGGAAATCACTTCAATGCCAGCTACCACCAAGTGGGAAGACAATATTCTATTTGATTACGAAGTGTTAAGGCTGCTTTTCTAGATTTAAGTCTTAGTTTTCAGAACAGATATGCTCCTGAAAAAAAAGGACACATAAATTGAATTTTTCTAAACAATATCTTAACACGCTAGATGTATACTTAAAGGATTCCTATGATAAATTTTTTGGCAAATTTATTCTTGGGGGAAAAAAACAGCTTTCATATAATAGAGTTCCTTAATAAAGTATTTACCTGCACTAGGAGAGGGAAAGAACTGCACTAGTGAAAGGAATGAGCAGATTCTAAAAAGAAAGGGGGTGGGGGGGGCAGTGAACAGGGGACCAGCAAGAGGGTTAGAAAGGAAGAAGTTTTTGTGTTCTCTTCCGGCCTAGCCTAAGCCTGGAGGAGAAAGCTGGAGAAAGACTCATTGCCACCTAAATCCCTGCCCTTGCCCTGCTTTTGGCATCACCCTAAATCGTTAAAGCGTGTGTCCTGGTCCACAAACACCTAATGTACTTCCCAAGGACTGAGAAAAACTAAGTCCCATTCTTTGGAGCTCAGATACAGCCCGAAGAACCCACACGGGCTTCACCCAGACGGGGAGGGCACCACCTCCCCATTCTTCTCAAGCGGGTTGAGGAATCAGCTCTATCGCGCGGAGAGGGGTTAGGGGTGAGCGTTCGCTTTCACAGCCATCTGTGGGCCGGAGCCATCCCGCTGTAATCGGATTCTGCACGCGCCTCCTGGGACGCGGGGGAGGGGGGCGAAGGCTGTTCCAATCTGCTGTCTACACTAGCGCGGACAAAAAGCTGTCCTCTTCAGGGTAGAAAAACACAATAGCACACAGCTCTTACCCCTCGGGCGCAGTGAAAGCCTTTCCCAAACCCGAGAAATGTTTCACTCTAGAGAGGGGTAACAAAGCCGCACCCGCCCCGAGGCCAAGCGCGAACCCCACGCCGCGCCTCCCGCCTTCCAGGTTTCTGAGCCAGCTAGGGCCGGACTTGGGGCGCCCGGTCTCCGAAAACTGCCTTTTGAGAGTGAGGACCCTCCCTGGGCGAAGGTCCAATCTTACGCACAGAGAGGGCATTGCCCCTCTTTCGGGACCGGCGTCTGGGCAAAAGAGCCAGAAAAGGGCGGGTGGGCGCGGAGACTTCCAGAGCAGAGCGCGGGTACCGGAGAACTTCCCCGGGACTGCGAGCCCGGACGGTAAGAACCCCCCGGCACGGCCCGCGGAGCCCCCCTTACCATCTCCTTGCGAAGCAGGGCCAGCGCGGCGTCCAGGTTGGGAGGCTTGGCGGGCAGCGCCGCGGCCCGGGCCCCGCCGCCGCCCGGGCCCCCGCGGCTCAGCTCGTCCTGGATGCGCGACTTCTGCGCGTACAGCCGCTCCAGGTGCCGCCAGCCCCCCGACGCGCCGCCGCCCGACGCCGAGTGCAGCAGCCCGCTCAGACTTTTGGGGAGAGGGGGCAGCCCGTCCACCCGCAGCCCCCGAACCGCGCCCGCCGCCCCGGCCCCGCTCATCGCGCCCGGCCCGGCCACGCGCCCGGCCCGCCGCCGCCCCGGCCCAAGGCTCCCCCGGCCCGCCCCCTTCCCGGCGGCGCTCCGCCCACTTCCCCTCCCCGCCGCGCCGCCCCCGCCCCGGGCCCCGCCCCCTCCCGGCGTCCCGGCCTCGCGCCCTCGCCCTCTTTGCGCCCCACCGCCCCGCCTCACCTCCAGCCCCGCCCACTTGCCCCCGACCCCTCCGCTCCCGGGCCCGCCCCCGCGTCCCGGCTCACCTCCAGCCTCTCGCAGGGCTTTTCCGTCACCTGCCCGCGCTCCTCGCCGGACGGAGCCCTGCCCCGGCTGTCCCACTCGCAGTGATGGGGGCTTCTCGACCAGCCCCCAAAGCTGCTCGTAATTGCTGAGGGGGGGCCCACTTCACATGCGACTGGATGAAGCTGGCTGGTGCGGAGGGCGGGGGTACAGAGGCTCCCGCTCTGGGCGTCAAAGAGAAGGTCGGGCAGCGCTGGCGACCCCGTCCACGGTCACCGTCCCCGGAGGCCAGAACTCAACCAGCGGGGTCCGGGCTGATCGACGGGGAGGAGGCCGGCCTCTGGCCACAGGACCCCCGCCTCTCCCGGAGGGCGGAATCCTGACCGCCTCCTGTTAAATCTAACTCGCCGCCGGGAGGGCTGGGACGCCCAGACCGCGGCAAGTCACTCATTCACTCCAGGGCGCGCTGGCCTTCTCAGTAAATGGCAGTGTCCAGCCGTACCAAGAGCAGCCAAGAAGAGCCGGGTCCTCATTTGGACCTTCAAAATGCAAACAAACATGGCTTTCCGCCTGGCCGTGAACGCAAGAGTAATTTTAAATGGAAATGTAAGGAAAGTAAAGAAAAGGATTAAATCTTAAAAACTATCCGTCAACTCTGAGGCAAAAATAAACACTCGCGACTCACACCTCAGCGAGGGAGAGAAAAGAGAAACAGGCTCTACCCCTTCTGGGAAGAATGAAAATAACAGAAGGTTATAACCAGATTAGAGACTGAAAAGGTGAGGAAGTAAGGACTGATTTGCAGAAACAGCCCCACCGCAGATTAAAAACCAATGTAGTACATATATATGGAGTGGATAACTTTGATGTCCACAGATTCTTGGTTTTAATGTAAAAGGGATTTAATTGTTCTAAATACATTCAAAAGGATCATAATTATAAAATGTTCTGAGCACTTCAGGCATCCAACATAAAAAGTCCTGCACTTTGGGGGGCTTTTTCTCTTTTAATCTATCATCCCATTGAGCCTGCCCCAGAACCGATGTTTTTAACACTGGCAGATAGATGCTCTCTAATGGATCCTTGCCACTGGGTGAGACTGACATGGAGCAGCCCCAGCACAGGCAGTGTGATTTGAGGGCATCAGGAAGGCTTCCCACCACACCAACTGCTCAGCATTTTCCACCTCATCACTGTGCCTCGCCTTCCACTAATTACCTAGTCACATTTCCGGATTTCAGGTATTCATTCATTTGCCTATTTAAACAGTGAGTGTCTTTGGGAGAGTTACAGATTTCCTTGTGTGGGTGTAAGGGTGAGGAGGGGATGGGAAGCATTTTGATCTATCATGAACACCCTGGCATGAATTCCTTTAATTTCATGTGTCACGTTGCTGTCTGTCCTGCAGTACTGAGCAGAAATCACTGAAGTTAGGTGATAGGAGGTTTGGTTATGTGATGGTGCAATGAGAAAAGAAATGATTTCAGAGCATCCGGGCACTGAAATCTTGAGACGAGTATGGATGACAAGAAGAGAAGAGAGTTGGGGCCAGCCAGAATGCAGCATGAGGTTCCCTGTGCCAGGACATGAGGGACATGAGGGCTTAGATGAGGCCAACCTCACAATTTTAAAGGTAGGCTCTGTGTTCTGGTATATACGCAATGAAGTGAACATATTGAAATAGTCCCCTTTATATCAACAAATAACATTCCACTGTGAACAGAAATTTCTGAGGTACTGATTAAGACTATATTTGTATAACCCTGAAACATAATTATGCAAGAACCCACCAAATATTTTGACACCCATGGGGAATGTCAGTCAGTGCCTGCTTATTCAAAGGCTAACATAAGGTACCTTTTAAGCTTCATGATTATAGCAGGAATGAAGTAATAAATTACTTCTGAAAAAATGTATTTGCTTTAATTCAAGTCTGAAACACCAATATTCTGAGCTCAAACCAGAATGAGGCCCAGCTATCTCCTGTGCAGCTAAATCAGTCTTTTTTTTCTTTTCTCTTTTGTTTTGTTTTGTTGTTCGTGGGCTCTTGGAACTCAGAAAGTACAGACTTCTAATCCAGTGCTCTATTCATTAACCCACACCTCTTCTTAGACTTTGTAGGGCAAGGTCAGGAACCCAGGCCTTGGGGCACAGACCTCAAATTCGCCGACATGTGGTGACACTCGGTGGACCTGAAGCTGGATTTCCCAGTCTTCCTCCAGAAGTGCACTGTGAACTCATTGTGAAACTGCAAGGACTCACTGAGAAGCATTCTCATCTCCCTCCATCCTATCCTTCCACTAATCCAGCCACTTCTTCATCCTCAGCTCTAATCCCTACCCACTTGGTGTGTGCTTCCTAGAATGTCGAAGTCTTTTTGTGTTTTTTTAAAAAAAGTTTAATAACTTAGATTGTTGATAGAATAGAAAGAACCTGAAAAACACATTAGAAGTCTGATTGAGCTTTCTTTTTAAAGCTGATGACCTTAAATTCTGCTAACCATAGAGAAGTTTATCCTCCTGTCCACAGTAGTCATTTTTCACTTGTTGCAGGACCTAAAATTAGAATACTTTGAGAGCGATTGTGCAATGTATTTGGCCTAAATTTTAGCAAACGTATTTATGTCAAGATGTAATTCCTCATGTTTCTATCATTTCTAAAACAAGTTGTAAATTAAAAAGTGTGCACAAAGCCTTTTTAAGATCTTTATATGCAATTGTGCATACACACAAACGGGACTAAGAATTTAGCATGTAATCATAGATTCTTTTATATAGTTTTTTAATTGTTGCTCTGTCACCTCAACAATATTTAAGTTTATTTAGTCAGGGACAAGAACAAGGCTTTTTTGTAGCTGCTATAGCTGCTAGCACAATGCTAGGCACCTAGTGATATAAATTTTTTTTTTTTTGGTGAGGGAGATTTGCCCTGAGCTAACGTCTGTTGCCAATCTTCCTCTTTTCTTTTTTCTTGAGGAAGATTAGCCCTGAGCTAACATCTGTGCCAATCTTCCTCTATTTTTCATGTGGGTCACCTGCCACAGCATGGCTGACGAGTGGTGTAGCTACGCGCTCAGGCTCTGAACTCACAAACCCAGGCCACCAAAGCAGAGCACGTCAGACTTAGCCACTACGCCATGGGGCCAGCCCTGATATAAAAATATTTTTTAAAAAAGAATGTATCATTAGATGTAACTTGTTGAGTACCTACTATGTGTAAACCACAGTGCTCAGCTCTATGATGAACATAAAGATGGAGGAGGTTCAATCCGTGACTTCAAGTCACTTACAGTCCATCAGGAGAGATCACATCGTAACAGAAGTAGAGTCAAACACTGAGCTCCAGCAGGGAAGGATTTCTCGTGGGGTTTGGAAAAGGCATAACAGAAACGTGTTCACTTAATTTGGGCTCGAAGGGTAAGTAGACTTTGAGTAAGTGAAACCAGCCCAGGGGGGGATGGGAAGAGTCCTAGTTAGTGGGAAGATGGTTGCATTTGGGAGGCAAGGCGCAGAGAGGCTGGAACAGTGGCTTTGTCATCAGACTAGGGAGGGTTTCAAATTGCGTGCTATGAAGTTTGGACTCTGTTTCTTAGGCAATGGGAAGCTACTGAGCATTTTAAAGCAACACAGTCTGAGCTTTAGAAAGATCATTCTGGCACTTGCATGTCCAGTAGGTTGGGGTGGAGGCAGAAAGTAGAGGCAAGGAGAGTATTTGAGAGGCTAAAGCATCTTTGAATGGAGAGAAAATGAAGGCCTGAATTAGGTGGCAGAAAGCAAGATTTAGGAAAGAGAAATAACCAGCAATGATACTTCACAGAGCACTCTCTCATAGATTTTTCTCATTTGGCTCACACAACCTCCCGGAGGTGAGTGTTACTCAGAGTTCCATCTGACGAAGGAGGAATAAGGGGCTCATCAAAGATAGTTGATTCATCCAAGTCTGCTCAGCTCATAAGCAACGGGACTTGGCTGCCGGCCACTGTCTTCTTCCTGGGGAGATGGCAGAGGCAGAATCCAGGTAACTGTTTGGTTGTGTAAAGGCCGGACAGAGTCTGCACTTAGAAGTGGTGGTTGGGACATTTACAAGGGAAGAGATCACAAGAGAGAGGGCCCCTTCAACCAGTATCTAGAAACGCTTTCACTCACTAGCCCTTTGAAGTAAAGAAAAAAGGCAAAAGAGAGTGCAGAAACCTAGAAGATGCAGTAAATGAGTTAAAACATTTGGGAAGGGGCCGGCCCTGTGGCTTAGCGGTTAAGTGCGCGTGCTCTGCTACTGGCGGCCTGGGTTCGGATCCTGGGCGCGTACCAACCCACCGCTTGTCCAGCCATGCTGAGGCGGCGTCCCACATACAGCAACTAGCAGGATGTGCAACTATAATATACAACTATCTACTGGGGCTTTGGGGAGAAAAAAGAAAGGAAAAAAAAAAAAGGAGGAGGATTGGCAATAGATGTTAGCTCAGGGCTGGTCTTCCTCAGCAAAAAGAGGAGGATTGGCTTGGTTGTTAGCTCAGGGCTGATCTTCCTCACAAAAAAATAAATAAATAAATAAAACATTTGGGAAGACTCTGCCACAAGCTTGATTTTCTAAGATCAAGATGAAGCCCCTAGCCAAGGAGGCTTAACTAGACAATAACATGCCCTTCCAGAGATGAGAAGAAGGAAGACACAGGTTTTCAGCAGTAATCAAATCTAGTGGAAGAGGAGATGGGAAAGTGGAGTAGAGAATTGGAGTAGTGTATGTGAAAAATCCGGGTAAGAGGAGACTGAAATAGATGGGCAAGCTGGTGGGGGAAAAAGCGTAAAGAGGAGGGAAAAATGCTTGGATTAATATCATTCATTTCTCCCTCCCTTCCTTCCTTCCACTTTAGTCTACTTTGGGCCAGGCAATGAGCCAGGCTCAAATACCTCATTACTCTAAGATAATGAATGAAATCCTTTTAAGAACATGGTAATTATTTTTGTTAATGGGATACCAACCTCTTCTTGAACATCTGAAATGATTGGGGAGGTGACACTTGGTGAAGCCTGACATTCAAATTTCAGACCTTTCTAGTTTTTAGGAATAATTTTCCTCCGTGGCCAGCTTCTAACTTAAAAAGCCCTTACATGCATTATCTCACTTTTCTCCACAAAAGTCCTTACTTAGTCAAAATATGCCTCCCAGCTATTAGATCCCTGGTTAGCACTGCTCCCTGAGGTCATTTGAATTGCTGTTTTTCCTCCTGTATAAATAGCCAGCACATTCCTCTGAGATATCCCTTCTTCAGTTAAGCATCCTTAAGTCCTGCAGCTGGTCTTCTGTGAAGAAATGGTTTTGAATTACTTTGCCCCCTTAGTGCCCTAGAGGAGTCACTCTCCTCTAGGCACGTGCAGTGTGTCAGTATTTTTCTTAAAAGGTAGTGTCCATATGTAAGTGAAAAATTCCAGATGTGTTTGATAAGTTCTAAATAGCATTGAACTGTTTCCTCCATTTTACTGTTAGCCTACTTATTTTGAAGCTTAAAATCAAATTAAAGTTTGGAGTTGACACATTATACTTAATAATATTGAACTTTAATCCAACTTTAGTTTTAACCCCTTTTCAAGTAAGTTGCACAAGAAAATAACAGTCTGTCCCCATAAGTGTTAAGATTTAAAAAGGACAAACAAATTATGTTTATTTAGGCATAGGATATTTCTGGAAGGGCATGTAAGAAAGTGGCTCTTTATTTCCAGGGAGTGGGAAAGGGAAGTTCTGAGAGGGGGAGTTTTAACCTTTTACTTTATATCCTTTTGTACTACAGTCATCCCTCAATACCTGCAGGGGATTGGTTCCGGGAACCCCGGCAGATTCCAAAATCCGAGGGTGCTCAAGTCCCTTATATAAAATGACATTGTGCAAAGAATAGAGTCTGCCTTCCGTATCTGCGGGTTTCACATCCACGGATTGGTGGAGAGCCGACTGTATTTCCATTTTACATTAAATATGTAATAAAGTGAAAAGTACAATTATAATCTTATTCTTAACTATATTTGGTCAATGAATAATTAAATGACTCTTTTTGTATGAGCTACAGTTAAGCTGAAAGCTTATTTTTGTGTAGTTGGATATTTTTAACCTAAATGCAATACTTTAATTTATCTATATTAAATTTCATCTTGTTTTATTCAATCTATTGAGTCCTATCTGGAAAAAGCTTTTTGAATCTTGATTCTTTAACTTAATACTGTACCTATCTTTCTCAGAATTATCGCATCTGCCAAATTAATAAATTTACCACTTATGGTGAAAATAATAGTGGTAAAACCTATTATTTTTAAGGGCTTAATATGTTCTGTGTACTGGGGTAACCATTTTACAGGCAGTATCTCATTTACTCTTCATAACACCCCTTTGAGGTTGGTGTAATTATTCCCATTTATGGATGATGAAAGCAAAGTTAAGAAAAGAAAATTAACTTGCTCACATTCACATATGTAGTTAGTGGTAGAGCTAAGATTTAAAATTAAGGTCTCTGTGACTCAGAGCGAGTATTCTTTTTTTTTTTTTTAATTGTGGTAAAAAAACCACACAACATGAAATCCACTCTCTGAACAAATGTTTAAGTGTACAGTACAGTATTGTTAACTATATGCACATTGCAGAGTGGGTGTTCTTCACCACTGCAGTATCCAAGCCATCAGTGAAAATGATAAACAGAGATCAAGAACCGAAACTTGTGCCTGAGACCCTCCTCCAGCGTGACGACAATCTGTTGACTCACATTCTTTGTGTACATTATGCTGTCATTCAACTGGGGGGGATATCAAGGGCTAAGAGTGCCTGAAACTGAGCTGTCTGATATGATAGCCACTAGCTCTAAAGGGCCACTGAGCACTTGATGTGTGGCTAGTCCAAATTGAGATGTGCTGTGGGCAGAAAATACACACTGGGTTCCAAAGACTTAATATGAAATAAAGAATGTAAGATATCTCATTAACAGTTATTTATGTTGATTGCATGTTGAAATAATCATACTTTGTATATATTTGGTTAAATAAAATATATCATTAAAATTAATTTCACCTGGGCCCGGCCTGTGGCTTAGTGGTTAGGTTGTCTAACTCTGCTCCAGTGGCCTGGGTTCATGGGTTCAGATCCTGGGCGCAGACCTACACCACTTATCAGCCATGCTGTGGCGGCAACCCACATACAAAAAAATAGAGGAAAATTGGCACAGATGTTAGCTCAGGGCTAATCTTCCTCAGCAAAAAAATTAAATTAATTTCACCTGTTTATTTTTTTTTATGTGGCTACTAGAAAATGTATAATTACATATGAAGCTTGCATTTATGGCTCACATTACATTTCTATTGGGACAGTTCTGGCCTAAATTAAGTCCTGGATTCCTCCCACCCCCCGAGGGCTTACAATTCAGATATAAATATACAAAAGGGTTGGGCCGGCCCCATGGCTTAGCGGTTAAGTGCGCGCGCTCCGCTACTGGTGGCCCGGGTTCGGATCCCGGGTGCGCACCGACACACCGCTTCTCCGGCCATGCTGAGGCCACGTCCCACATACAGCAACTAGAAGGACATGCAACTATGACGTACAACTATCTACTGTGACTTTGGGGGGGAAATAAAAAAAGGAGGAGGATTGGCAATAGATGTTAGCTCAGAGCCGGTCTTCCTCAAGAAAAAAAAAAATTAAAAAAAATATATACGAAAGGGTTAAAAACAATAAAAAGCCTTATTGAATAATTTAAGTACCAAAATAGAGTGCTACAGACTACAGACCTTCACAAAAGGGGACCACCAATAGAGAAAGCCCTTGGAGAGGGAATTGGACTTCTCTGGGCTTTTAAGGAGTTGAAGAGACAAGCTCTCTAGGCCAGGGACCAACATGAGCAGACACCATGGAAATGGCAGTGGGCTTGTGAGCAAGAATAAGGATGCTAGTCTGAATAAAACAGGTACTTAAAGCTGAGGGACCCTGCAGAGACTAGGTGGGGTCACTAGCCATCAAGTCTAGGCTATGGCTCTCAGACTTGCTCTCAGCAGAGAGGAAGCATAGATATTTTTAGTGCAGGAACGATGAAATCTGTAGGTTGTTTTTTTTTTTCCAAACAAAAGATCTCATGTATTTATTACTGAACTAAGCTACAAGTGGAAGCATAGAAACAAAGAGAAGAATCATTTTCCCAATAAAACATGTCCAACCAGAGACATGTCCAGAGAGTGGTGGCAAGGTTTTCAGCATGATATGGTAAGATGCCAGTGATCTTGATACAGCATCAACATGTGTGCCATCTCATGTGCAATTCCTTATAGACCCAGCTTGGTTCTTCTCCAATGTCTCCTCTTGGAGTTGTATCTGATTTTATTACCAGTTTTCATCTGAATCCATTGGGGAATGGGATGATTCTGCTTTTGTTTCTTGGCCAGGAATCGCATGATTGTGAAAATCCTATGAGAAGACATGGCAAAGAAGAGTCTACTGCACACACTACAATGGCAGAGAAAGGGAGAGAGTGACATCTGTGTTTTAGAATATAAGCATGGCAGAGGTACAGAATGGATGCAGTGGGGAGGAGGAGGAGCTGACACACTAAAGAGGGACAGAACAATGAAGAAGCTAATGTTTTAGTCCACGCAGGAATTAAAGCTGGCCCCTAGACCAAGGGCCTGGCTGTGAGGACAGAGAGGAGAGGAGGTACAAGAGAGATATTTTGTTTAAAAAACATAGTACTTGATGACTGATTGTAGAGATCTGAGAATTATCCTCAGAGACTATCTATGCATGCTTTCTTTTTTATCCCAAATAAATGAGAGTTGAGAGAACTACTACAGTGGTCACTGGGACTGTCACACACAATAAAAGCCGTTCAGTTGACAAGATTCAAGTTGAAACAAGCCATTCAAAAGTCCCCTTAATAATAGCCAGCGTTTCCAAGAATCTTTTGGTTGGAACACTATTTGCAAATCCTGTTCAGATAACAGCTTAACTGAAACTAGAAATTATGGAGTTTCCCCACTTGGCACTGGAGTTAAAATTCACTGGACGGAAAGTGGAGGAAGACTGAAAGCTCTCAGCACACATTGGCCGGGAATCCACACAAAGAGCAAAGGGGAATTGCAATGTAAATAGAATCGGGAGCATCAGACAGAATTAATTTAGACAAAGTCATCAGTGTTCCACGAAGCAGAGTGAAAGTGAAATGTGCTTCAGCTCTGCAAATTATTCAGCTCTGCAAATTAACCAAACTGAACAACAAATAGTGATGTGGTCCAGCAAATAGGTTACTTCCTTTTTCATTCTTCTGGAGAGAAGTTTAGTACCAAAGTTTAATTAACCAGTTAAATGGATAGGATTCATGCACTCACTCCAGGCAAATTTATTAGCAATAATTTTTTAAAGTAATGGCTTACCTGTCATCTATCCTAGATATCCTGAGATCAACCATTATTCATTTTTTTTTCACTTTATTGGTTCCTTCACTTATTTTTTTAAATTTACTATTTGTTAAACCTCTACCATGTGCCAGCCACTGTGTTATGTGATAGGAATAGAAACAAACAAACAGTTCCTCCCCTCAAGAAGCCTAGAAGGGGCAGGCCTGGTGGCTTAGCGGTTAAGCGCGCATGCTCCGCTACTGGCGGCCCGGGTTCGGATCCCGAGCGTGTACTGATGCACCACTTCTCCGGCCATGCTGAGGCCACGTACAGCAACTAGAAGGATGTGGAACTATGACATGCAACTATCTACTGGGGCTTTGGGGGAAAAAAAGGAGGAGGATTGGCAATAGATGTTAGCTCAGAGCTGGTCTTCCTCAGCAAAAAGAGGAGGATTAGCATGGATGTTAGCTCAGGGCTGATTTTCCTCACAAAAAAAAAAAAAAAAGAAGAAGCCCTCTCTACTGATGAGGGTCTTCTAGGAAAAAAAAAAAAAAAAGAAGCCTAGGAGACCAGCACGTAACCTCAGAAGTTAAGTATACATAATTAGTCCTACAACTGAAGTTGGGGTAGACGGAGCTCAGTTTCCTGGGGGCAGTGGTGAGGCACTGAAGGTTCAGGCAGGGGCGTGACATGATCGAATTTTACAATCCGTCCTAATTCATGGGTTCTGGATTTGTGAATTCACTACTTGCTAAAATTTATTTGTAATCTCAAAATCAATACTTGGGTACCTTTCATGGTCATTTGTGGACATGGACAGAGAGGTGAAAAATTTGAGTCTCCCCTCGCACGCTACCAGCTGCAGGCGAACAAGGCGATGCTCTGCCTTCTTGTTTCAGCTCTCATACTGTAGACAAGTGCCCTTTTTGTGGTCTATTTAGTGCCACGTTTTTTGTATTTTTGTGCTTTTTGTTGGTAATTTCATTGTTTAAAATGACCCCCAAGCTTAGTGCTGAAGTGCGGTCTAGTGTTCCCAAGTGCAAGAAGGCTGTGATATGCCTCACAGAGAAAATACATGTTAGATGAGCTTCATTCACACATGAGCTGCAGTGCTGTTGGCTGTGAGTTCGATGTTAGTGAATCAGCAGCATATATTAAATAAGGTGTCTTTAAACAGAAACACACATAAAACAAGGTTATGTACTGATTAGTTGATGAAAATGTTATGACCAGAGTCTCTCATGAACCTAATCCTTGGTTTTCCCTGGAAGCAAGGGTTCAGTATTCGCTAATTCAGTGTTTGTGGCAACTTCATGGAACATAACTACTATGAATAACAAGAATTAAGTGTATTTTAGAAAGATCCCTTTGGCGGAGTTGTGGTCAGTGGATTGGAGGGTTTGTTGCTTGCTGTCCTTGGATTGGGTTAGACTATCATAGCAGTTCACCTGAAAAGATGAGAGCCTAAACCAAGGTAGTAGCAGTGAGGATCTATTCATTCATTCATTCACTCATTTGGTAACTATCTCTTCAACACCAATTACATGGGGGAGATAGCAGAGCACAAGGCAGACAAGGCCCCTCAACATGGAGCTTCCTATTGAGTGGGTGAAGAGGAGGGGTCAGACTGACAGATATCAGTGATCGGTTAAATACCAGGCAAGAGAGAGAAGAAGTCACGGGTGAGCCCAGGTTTCTGTTTCAGGCAGCAGGGTGAATGTTGCTGATTCTCCCAGAGAAGGGAACATATGGAGGAGGAACAGTCTTCGAGGGAGACAGTGAAGAAGTCAGTTGCATACATATTGAGTTTTGAGGTAATGGGGGGACTTCCAATCAGAAGTCCAGCGGCAGGTAATTATATGGGCTTAGAAATCAAGAAAGCAGTGATTTCCCGCTGCCCCTCCCAAGATGGGCTCCAGGCAAAACTATGAAGTAGAAAAAACCTCTCAGTGCTTCCCTTATTCTTGGAGCTTGCCCTTTGGGTACTCTCCTCCTATCATTTATCATGATCCTCAGGCCATTTGCCTCTATCAGATGCCTACCCTTCCCAGGCAGGGCCTTGTAACTTGCTCCGTTGGGCTCAGCTCCCTTCTCTTCCACATCCTCAGCCAACTCACTTCATCCCTTTGGTTTCTAGTCACGTTCTGGTTTCTGAAATGCAGCCACCCACCCACCAGATGGCTGGGTGGTTATATGCCAACCAGGTTATAAAAGCAGTCCTGAATAGGAGCAGAAGTTCTAGACAATTGCCTGAGACCCTGCTCTATTTTTCCCGTCCTGCGTGTTCTACAAGCTGATCTCCCTAGCAGGCTCACACGCTGGCTTCTCTCCCTGGTTCTGGCTTCGTTGGTGCCTTTGCTTGGGTCCTCCTCATGCCCTTGCTTTTCGAGGGCCTCCTTGCCTTGGGTGAGAAGCTCCCGGTTCGATGTCCGTCCTGTGGAATCCACGAGCCAGGTCAGTTCCTAGGCCTGACAGAGGAGGATTGCAGAGACTCTGTGCCTCCAGGAGTCAGTTTATCTTGTAAACTAATGCTCTTGGGGAGACACGTGGCTCTGGGGAGTTGCCTTTATGAATTGTTTTTACACACGCCTCATCTCCTCCACCAGTGTTAAGTACCTGATGGCAGAGGTAGCACTTTGCTCATCATTGGCTCATCTTCAGCATCTAGCACAGTGCACAGCACTTAGTAGGTATTGGAAAAAGATTTGTAGAATCAATCCTAAACGTGGGGACTTTAAAGCAAATAGGAAGGAAAGGTGATGTCATGGCAGGTGGAGTGGCAAGATGCTTTGGTGACTAGCAGGACTTTATCTCTTAAACTGTACCTTCTAGGCCACTACCAATTTTCATCACAAAGCAGGGACTTTGATGTCTTGTTCTCTACTGTATCCCCAGGGCCAGATGAAAACCTGGCTTAGAGTAGGCACTCAATAATTATTTGTTAAATAAATGATCCCTCGATTTTGCTCTGTAACTCTCACAGGCTTTATAAGAGACACAAAGAGGATTATGTGTCAGTCCCACACTCACCAAATTTCTAATCCAGAATATGAGCAATCTCTTTTAGGAAATGAGGGCTCTAACTTCAAAAATTTGTTTGAGGACTTCTGACTCTGGCCGTATGGGGTCACTGGTACCAGAGTGGCTCTCCTGCCTTAAACAACTAGAAAACCAAACAAAAGCTAGGAAACGGCTGTTTTCAGATATTGGACAACAGGCAACAAAGACCTGTGGTCCCCGAGAGCAATCACAAATAAGGTCAGTCCTATGATTGCCCTGGCTTTCTGTCTGGAGGCACTTTCCAGAACCCAGGCAGAGTGGGGAGGGCTCCATGCTGAAGAGACTAAGATTGAAATTTGGAGAGGCAGAGGCAACTGGAGCTTGTCGGCAGGGCAGAACATTGGAGAGGAGAGAACTATGCAAAGTGGTCCAGAAATCTGCATGGGGCTGCCCTTAAGTCTTCGCTGAACACCTAGCTGTGCATGCGCAGAGTGCGATGCCAAAGAACCACCACCGAGGAGCTGTCATCTGAACAATTGCCAGAGCTGCCACAGGGCTGGGAGATGTTGAGTTCTGACCGGCCAGAGGGGAGAGACCCAGGTGAACACTCAGTGCAGTTGGCAGTAGGACTCCACTAGCTCTAGGGAAAGGCATTTGTTGTATTTAAATTAACCAGTTTTCCAAGAATTGTCTTACTTTTTAGGACCATGAAAAGTCCTATATCTATTTTTCTTAATGTTTAGATATACAGCTTAATTATTTTCTACATGCTCAGATCCCCCAGAGACACCTTGACACCATCAGTTTGAGACTTAAAGTTAGCAATTTGTGCATCTTATTAGGAAAATTTATAAAATTAAAGCTTAACATCAAAAGAAGATTAATTTTAATAACTTTGTACAGTACTGCATGCTTTCTTTTGAAAACATAGAATATTTAAGAAAAATTAAATGGTTTTTTTTTTTTGGTGAAGAAGATTGGCACTGAGCTAACATCTGTTGCCAATCTTCCTCTTTTTGCTTGAGGAAGATTGTTGCTGAGCTAACGTCTGTGCCAATCTTCCTCTATTTTGTATATGGGATGCCGCCACAACATGGCTTGATGAGTGGTTTGCAGGTCCACACCAGGGATCCAAATCCACAAACCATGGGCCACTGAAGCAGAGCACACAAACTTAACCACTACACCACTGGGCCAGCCCCTAAATGTCATTTTTTGAAGCAGAAATTATAGATAACACAAAGAAGAAAATAAAGATGGCCTATAATTCCACCTCTCACGGATAACCCTTCTTTGTACTGTGTCCTTTATAAAGAACACTTTCTCATACGTTATCTTATTTGGTCATCACAACAACTGGTTAAACAGACAGAGTGCATATTATTATCCACAATTTACTGATGAAATTAAGTGGCTTGTCTGAGGACACACAGCTTAATGGCCAAGAAGCCAGATCTGGGCTCAGATGCTCTGACTGTAGATGCTTCTAGGCTCTGAGAGCTGCAGTTCCCAAGGAATTATTCCCAAAATAGTCTTCACTTAGCTTTTCCAGTAAGGTAGAAAAGAGGCCAAGAAACCAGTTCAAATACACTTTTTAGACTTAAATAGTTAAGGGAAACATTTCAAGAAAGCAAAGAGAAATGCTTTCAGAAGGAGTCATCTTTCCCTGAGTCAAAGAAAGAGGCTGGGTATCCTTTCACTTTTGAGTAGTAGATTTTAAGAGGGAGAAGAGGACATCCTAATTTATATGCACATGCTGACCAAGTAGATTTCCAATTGGTGAGACAGCAAGGTAGCCCAGATCAAGAATTACACTGGAATAATTTGAGGATGCAACTAAGTAAATGAGAAGGGGGAGGGACACACCTGAAATTTAAATTGTCATATTGTAGTTCTAAGAAGAATAAAGAATTCTCCCATTTCCCAAATCTGCTTTTTTTTTTAAAGCTGATTCCTCAGTGAGTCCACCCTTCTTAAAATCATTCTTTCAGTTTTATTTTGGTCTTCCTTGCCCTTGAAAGCAGCATGGGGAATTCTAGGCAGCTGAGCTCCTTCCCAGGCTTTGGCTTGTCCTTTTAGGTACTTAGAGTTTACAACACTTCCTTGAATTGTAAAGCTGCCCTACCAGGCAGAATGAGTTAAAGCAGAGTAAGTCAACATTTTGCTTCACACAGGAAGCAAAAAGGGTGTCTTTGGCCTCATCCTCACCCCCTTTGCCATCCCTATTTTATGGGAAATTTTCTGCTTAAACAAAAAACAATAAGCAAACAAACAAACGGCCAGCAGCTTTACACTAGTTCTGATGTTTACATCTAAAGAGGGACATGGGATGGATCCCCAACGCTTGAACAACAGGGGTGGTCTCCACTCTGGATCAGGGTCCCCATGCCTGACTCTGTTCTTCTCCTACCATACTCCCATTCCTAATTGAAGTTTCTGCTGAGAGTAAGAGGCTTCTTTGTTTCTAAAGCATTCCAAAATCATAGACTACCCAAAATGCGCATCTACTCTCCATCCTTATAGTAACTCTCTTGTCTTGAGCCCTGGTGAGCACAGCAAATTCTGTCATCTGGGCAGATTTTGCTGCTGCCAACAGATCATGTCCATTTGTTACAGGATATTTTTATGCTTCAGTCTAAAGATATGGCCCATAAACCAACAAGATTAAGTCTACATTTTTCTCAAGTTTCTGATAAATCTATTTATTTATGAACAGAGGTTAGCTAGTTAGGAGTTTCCCCGTCTTCAGGTAATAGAAGAAGAGTACCAGGGTTCTAGGTATTACAACGATGAATGGAAATATGTAAGAGAGGAAGTGACAGGGTTTCACAGGAGGTAAGCCTACTTGCTGAGAAATGTTGTATAATTTTCAACAAGTAACAGATTGTTCAACCTGAAGGACCATCAAATTTAAGGAGATCCTAAAATCAGGTTGGCAGCACAAACGTGGAAGATTCACACTTCCCAATTTTAAAACTTACTACAAAACTACAGTAATCAAAACATTGTGGAACTGGTATAACGATGGATATATAGACCAACAAAATAGAATTGAGAGCCCACAAATAAATCCTCACATCCATGGTCAGTTGGTTTTCCACAAGGGTGCAAAGACCAGTCAATGAAGAAAGAACAGTTTCCTCAACAAATGGTGCTGGGAAAACTGCATAACCACATACTAAAGAATGAAGTTGGGCATTACCTTACGCTTTATACAAAAATTAACTCAAAATGGATCAAAGAAAACAGTAAATGGATCAAAGGCTTAAACTTAAGAGCTAAAACTATAAAACTCTTAGAAGAAAACATAGGAGAGATCTTCATGACCTTGGATTTGGCAATGTTTTCTTAAGTATGGCATCAAAAGCACAGACAACAAAAGAAAAAAATAAATTGGACTTCATTAAACCTAAAAACTTTTGTGCATCAAAGGACACTATCAAGAGAGTTAAAGATAACCCACAGACTGAGAGAAAATTTATGAATCATGTATCTAAGGTTTAATATTCAGAATATGTAAAGAACTCCTACATTTCAACAACAAAAAGACAAACAATCCAATTTAAAAGTGGGCAAAGGACTTGAGTAGACATTTCTCCAAAGAAGATACACAAATTGAAAATTAGATATGAGAAGATGCTGGACTTCATTCGTCATGAGGGAAGTGCAAATCAAAACCAGAATGAGCTACCACTTCACACCTACTCAGATGGCTGTAATTTAAAAAACAGACAATAACAAGTGTTGACCAGGATGTGGAGAAATTGGAACTCTCATACATTACTGATGAGAATGTAAAGTAGTGCAGCCTCTGTGGAAAACAATTTGATGGTTCCTCAAAAAGTTAAACATGGAATTACCATATGGCCCAGCAATTCCTCTCCAGCTATATAACCCAAAGAATTAAAAACAGGGACTTAAACAGTACACAAATATGTACATCAATGTTAATAGGAGCATTATTCACAATATCTAAACATAGAAACAACCCAAGTGTCCATCAATAAATGAATAAACAAAGTGTAGTGTATGGAATCTTATTCAGTCATAAAAAGGAGTGAAGTTCTGATACGTGCTACAACATAGATGAACCATGAAAACATTATGCTAAGTGAAATAAGCCAGATACAAAAGGACAAATATTGTGTAATTACACTTATGTGAAATATTTAAATAAATCTTAGAAACAGAAAGTAGATTAGAGTTTACAAGGGGCTGGGGGGAGGGGAAATGGGAAGTTATTGCTTAATGGTTACAGAAATTCTGTTTGGGATGATGAAAGTGTTTTAGAAATAAATAGTGCTGATGGTTGCACAACATAATGAATGTAATTAATGCCACTAAATTGTAATTTTAAAATGGTTAAAATGGAAAATTTTATGTTTTTTATATATATATACATATATATGTATTCACATATATGTGTAGGTAGATTGGCTTTGCCACTGGATCAAGAGAGATTATAGTAAATTATTGGTCTCTGATAATCCACATGAAGTTGAGTCTCAAGTACAAATATGTAGAAAGGCTTATGATAATTAGGAAGGCCCAGAGGGGAAGATTGTCAAAGGGCTAATTTTAACATATGAAAGCCCCACTCATGTTTAGATTCCCAGGGAAGAGATTCTGTTACCAAGGACCTGGTTAGGTCATATAGAGGCATGGCAATTTCAAAGCTGAAAGCCATTGCCTGCAGCAGCCAGTGAGACGCAGGAATCCTCTTAATTGTCTCTTAGTTGCTAGCCTGGGAAAGTTTTGAAGGTCCTGCAGTGTGTCAGAAGTAAGGGATTTACCTCCTTGGAATAAAGCATGTCCTAGTAAGTGAACTTTACTTTGACAAAATTGTAACTTCTCTTTGGAAGCCTGTACTCTTTCCGAGCCAAAACAGTGAGATAGACGGCATCAGTCTTAGAGCTCACCTCATCTTTAGAACACAACAAAAGGTCATCACACATTGGATAAGGGTAGAATCGTGGAGAAATGGAAGGTCCTTAAGGCCCTGGTTTAACACTTGTGAAAAGTAGGAGGGAGAAATGTCCAGGCACATCGCTAATTTCCCAGGAGAATGTAAACAAGTATTGACTATTTTGATCTAAAGGGACACGGAGGAAAGCAGAATGCAAATCTACAATGTTAAATATGCAGTTTCAGGAGGCACCAATGTGAAACTAGATTTGGGTTTGGTACTAGAGGGAACAAGGAATGACTATTCTATTTGTGGTCCTGAAGTCCTGCGTGCATCTACGTCTTTGCCGGTTGGAATTTTGACAGGGGCATAGGAGTGTACGTGGACTCCTATCCACATACTGGTACAGCCATGAATGATGAATGTTTTCTCTGTTAGACTTTCAATGCCTGGTTTGAGTCCTTCTTTAGCTTCTGGTTTAACAGGAGATTGTGGAGTTTGGATAGAGATTTAGATCAATCAATCTGAACCTTAATTGTTTTAGCTCTCAAATCCTGCCTGTATCTAAAAATTTTTCACATGATTTTTTAAAAACAGCTTTATTGAGGTATAGATTATGTATTACATATTTCATCTATCTTAAGTGTACAATTTGATAGTTTTTAGTAAATTTGCAGAGTTGTGCAACCATCAGTACAGTCCAGTTTTAGAACATTCCATCACTCCAAAAAGTAACTTCTTGTCCATTTGCAGTCAATTCCTCTTCCCACTCTCAACCCTAGGTGACCACTAATTTAATGTCTGTCTCTGTGCATTTACCTATTTTGGACATTGTATACATGGAATCATACAATATATGATCTTTGGTGTCTGACTTCTTTCACTTAGCATAATGTTTTTAAGGTCTATTTCATAAGGTCTTAATGAGTGACCCAGGATAAAGTTTGTTCAAAGGAGCTGGTCTAAGAAGAAACCTTCTGAACTTCTCAGTCCTCAGGGCCAGCTTGAGGAATGAACAAGTGGACTTATTGAAACTGGGGGCCAACTTGCTTTAACTATACTCAGTTAGTTATCTGTTTGCAAAAATAGTTAGACAATGCATTACTAAAGCCCACCCTACAGATAACATCTCTGAGGCTTGGGTCACCATGGTAACAGGTGGGGTGCTTACCATTTTCAGGAACTGAGCATTGACTCTTTGTCCAATTCAGGTGGGTTAAGACCACTGACTCATCAACTGGGCCTGCGAAGATGACCGAAGATGACCGATAGTTGACCCTTTGACTTCGCGGAGCTGAAAACTCCACCCGCAGATCATGATAACGCCACCATTTTGTGAACATGCGTCCTATGAAGAGCCGTGAAGCTTGACTACGCTTGGGCAGATCATCTATTACCTCACTTCTCCTTACCTCTGATCATCTATTCCCACTTCAGACCACCCTGCCCCTTTATCCCATAAATATCCCTAACCTGTATTTTTCAGAGAGGTGGGTTTGAGATTGATTCTCAGTCTCCTAGCTTGGCTACCTTGTGATTAAACCATTTCTCTTTGTCGTCTCTAAGTGATTGGCATGATTGTGCATCAGGCAAAGCAGACCTGGTTCAGTAACATTATTGGCACCTTGCCCTTCCTCCTCCCTGAGAACTTTCCTCTTATAGACATGCAACAAATATGAAAGACAGAGACAAATAGCAGCATTATTAGTGATTGTCGACACAAAATAACCAATAACCATTCTATAGATAAGAGAAACAAGGTGAGTTTTAGTTGAGCCAGGGTGAGGATTATAACCCAGAAAGGGCTTTTCCAGAAAGGAAGAAAGAGTTCTGGAGAAGCATGGTTTTCAGTACAGTCTTTTATCTTTTTAGAACAAAGAACATACATTAAACAGGCTCATGATACATTTTCATCAAAGTTTCTAAGAGGTATTCAGCTGCAAATTAGCAGGTCAACATGACCTTGATGTCAGGAAAGGGACTAATATGGGCATTACCAATAGGACGATACTAATAGGACGTAGGAGGGGAAATACGCATTCTTATCTTAAGACAGTGCATTCTTGGGGCCAGCCCGGTGGCGCAGCAGTTAAGTGCGCATGCTGCGCTTTGGTGGCCCGGGGGTCTCAGGTTTGGATCCCGGGCGCACACCGACGCTCTGCTTGTCAAGCCATGCTGTGGCGGCATCCCATATAAAGTAGAGGAAGATGGGCACGGATGTTAGCACAGGGCTAATCTTCCTCAGTAAAAAGCGGAGGATTGGCATCGGATGTTAGCTCAGGGCTGATCTTCCCCACAAAAATAAATAAATAAAAAAAATAACAACAAAAAAAAGACAGTGCGTTCTTTACTTTAATGGGTAAACCAGATGTACAATATATATTTGACACGCCATAAGTCAGGCTTTTTAGTTCAAGTCAAGTCAGTTTTGAACTCGAATAGTTTCCCCATATACGTCAATATGTGAAAATCTCTTGTCATAATAAGACAGATTTCTGCCAAGGTTAATGTTTTTTCATGTCTAAGCAGATAGCCGAAAGACTTCTAAAAAGGGTTTTTTACTCTTAGGAAACCAAATAAACTCAGCATCTGTGGAGCTCAACAAAAACAAATTAGAGTCACTATTACCCTGACACATAATAAATGTAAATAAATTTTGGCTATTATCGTTCATTCAGTCAACATATATTGAATGCCTATAATATATAAGGCTCAGTGCTAGAAATTAGTGATACAAAGCATAAAATAGGTCTAGTAAGAAAAGAGAGATAAGTAAACAAAGGAATATAATTGAGTGTGATGAGTGCTATGATAGGAGGAAGCTACTAGAATGAAGAGGAGAGGTACAAGACCCAATCTGGAGGGACCAGAGAAGGTTTCCTGGAAGAGTGAGTACTAAGCTGGATCTTGAAGATGGAGAAGGTGGGAAGGAGGAGGCATGTCATGAGGTCATGGAGCATCTTGCTTATGTAAAGGTCCAGTGAGTGGAGAAAGCCTGGCTCATTCTGGAAACTTCAGAGAGCTCAACGTGGTGGAGATGAAGAAGGTTGGATGAACAGGTCAAGAGATAGGATCAGAGAGGTAATGGGGCTGGCCTTGTGTGCCATGCCAGGGAAACTGAGGGTCATTGAAGTAGTGTAATCAGAGCAATAAGATGATCAGATCTGTGAGTAGTATATTTCAGGCACTGTACTAAGTACTTTACATATGTTATCTCATTTAAGTTTCTTAATAACCCCATAAAGTTAGACATTTTTCCTATTTCACAGGTGAAGAAATCAAGGCTCATGGAGATTAAGTACCTTGCCCAAAGTCACACAGTTATTAAGAGACAGAACTGGAATTTGAATCCAGATCTTCCAAAGCTCAAACTATGACATTGGTTATCCCTTAACCATGATATTGCCCTGCACCAGTTAGTTTTCCAGTACTCCATGGGAGAACACTTGAGGGAAGAATATAGGACAGTAGCAATGAGGAAAGAGACTGGAGTATATTTAAGAGGTCCTAAGAAAGTAGAATCTGCAGGAATTGGTAAATTGAGTGTGAGAGCAGCTATAGTCCCCCAAACAGGGACTATATAGGAGGAGGGGGAAGAGCAAGTTTTGGAGTAAGAGAATGGTTTCTATTTGGGTCATGTTGAGTTCAAGCTACCTGTGGGAAAATGAAGTGGAAAAGTGTGTAGTCGGGGGGCCGGCCTGGTGGTGTAGTGGTTAGGTTCACGCACTCCACTTCAGTGGCCCAAGGTTCGTGGGTTAGGATCCTGGGTGTGGACCTGCACACCACTTATCGGGCCATGCTGTGGCGGCGTCCCACATGAAATGGAGGAAGATGGGCACAGATGTTAGCTCAGGGACAATCTTCCTCAGCAAAAAGAGGAGGATTGGCAACAGATGTTAGCTCAGGGCCAATCTTTCTCACACACACACACACACACACACAAAAGTGTGTACTCAGAATTCTCGGGGGTCTGAGCTCAGAAGGGAGATACCAATTGGAGAATTAGCTAGGGGAGATGTAAGCTTGGATATGGGAGGTGAAGCGAGGTGGGGTGTGCAGAATGAGAAGAGAAGGCTGGTGACAAACATGGGCTGTCATCAAGGCAGAAGTATTTTTAGATTATTGATTTTCTAGACAATGGTCTAAGGACTTGATCTTCCATTAGCATGTTCAGAGGTGAGTCACATGTCTTTTCTTCAATAAGATTAGGACTTTCTTACTACACAGAGCCAGTCACACAAGAAATTCTTATGTCATAATGAATAATCATAATGCTACCTTATATGACCCTAACTTAAAGCCTTTGTTTGTAAGGTCTTATAAACCTAAATAGAACAGTCTCACCAAGAAAGAAACAAAATTAACAGCCGCTGACATGGGAGAATGTGCTACTCAAAAACAGATATTCAATTCAGACCCACAAGTGGCAACTTCTGAGCCTAAAAACCCACTAAATGCTCTTCTCCAAGCATTTCTATTAGCAGAAGTCTTAATTGCTTAAGGGATCTATTTATCCTTTATTTATCACTTCTGTGCATTAATTTACGAAGTCCTATGAGGTCATTAAGTAAGCATCAGTTGAGAAAATGCATCTCATCGTTTACCATAGACAGGGTTTCCCATAATATAGTACGTAAGGTAGCAAATTCCCATTGAACAGGCCAGAGTCCTCAAGAGGCACATGCAAAGGTAGTCAAACGGTTTTTTTTCCAGCACTCTAGGATGTTCTTTACATCACAAAGGGCGAAAATCAAAAGAACAGTACAATTTTTACCAAACGTTATGGGCTGAATTGTATCCCCCCCAAATTCATATGCTGAAGTCCTAACCCCCAGTACCTCAGAATGTGACTGTATTTGGAAATAGGTCTTTAAAGAGGTAATTAAGTTTAAATGAGGTCATTGGGATTGGCCCTATATGACTGGTATCCTTCTCAGAAGAGGAAATTTGGGCACAGACGCACACACAAAGAAGACGACGTGAGGACACAAGGAGAAGACAGCCATGTGCAAGCCCAGGAGAGAGGCCTCAGGAGAAACCAAACCTGCTGACACCTTTGGCAAGAGATTCTCACATATTGAGTACATGGGGTAACTATTCGGGTTCAAAATTGATTCAGCTTGAATTAAAGAAGCCTGACTTATGGCCTGTCAAACATACATTGTACATCTGCTTTAACCATTAGGTAAAGAATGCACTCTCTTAAGATAAGAATGCATACTTCCCCTCCTACATCCTATTGGTAATGCCATTAGTCCCTTTCCTGATATCAGGGTCATGTTGACCTGCTAATTTGCAACTAAATACCTCTTTGAAACTTTGATGAATATGTATCCTGGGCATGTTTAACGTATGTTCTTTGTTCTAAAAAGATATAAGACTGTACTGAAAACCATGCTTCTCTGGAACTCTTTCTTCCTTTCTGGAAAAGCCCTTCCTGGGTTATAATCCTCACTCTGGCTCAAGTAAAACTCATCTTATCTCTCTTATCTATAGAATGGTTATTGGTTATTTTGCATGGACACCTTGATCTTGGACTTCCAGCCTCCAGAACTGTGAGGAAATAGATTTCTGTTGTTTAAGCTGCTCAGTCTGTGGTACTTTGCTATGGCAGCCCCAGTAGACTAATTAGCCAATATTTTCTCTCTGTAAATGACTATAAACCAACAAATGGCTGGATACGGGTGGAAAATTCTGGCCTGCAATATTTTCATGGTGTGAGCCATGAAAGCGGATGCCACCTTAGGGTCCAACCCAGCGGCACTGTGGTTAAGTTCACATGCTCCACTTGGGTGGCCCAGGGTTTGCAGGTTTGGATCCGGGCGCAGACCTACACCCACTCATCAAGCCATGCTGTGGCAGTGTCCCACATACAAAATAGAGGAAGATTGGCACAGATGTTAGCTCAGCGACAATCTTCCTCAAGCAAAAAGAGGAAGATTGGCAACAGGTGTTAGCTCAGGGCTGATCTTCCTCACCAAAAAAAGAAAAAAAAAAAGTGATGCCATCTTAGAAATGGCTGCTTTAAATCCTTGTGTGCTTACAACAAATGCAATGCTTCAGTCCAAGAAAAAGACAAAGGGGCTTTCAAAGGAAGGCAGGAAACAGTAACCTGAAACTCCATCTATGCAAAGGCCACAAATAAAAGCAGATGTGTCTGCAATACACCTTGCCTTCTTTAGTCAAAACTCGGTAACTTGGCACAGTTTCAATGTGCCATTTATAAGTAATTGCTGGCAACAAGGAAAAGCAGACATCCGAGGTGGGGGGCGGGGGGAGCAGGATAGTGGGGAAAGACCCAAGATACTCACTGCTGGCCCTGTCCACAGGCCTTTGTTTGAAAAAGGCAATTTCTCTAATCAGTGTTTGCTGAAAGAGAACCCTGTTTATCGTCTGCCATGGTAAGATTAAGGCCCTTTTCAGAAGTAAGCAGGAAGGAATTTTAATGTGCTTGCTCTTCTCCCTTTGAATTTGTTTTCTACAGGAAAATCTAGTGAGTTGATTTTGAAAAAGACATATGCAGTTGTTGTTCTCTGGGTCGTAACATATTTTCTCCTCTATATGGTTTGTAATTTTGGACTGCTGTCTTTTTTTTTCCTTTTTCTTCTTTTTCTACTTCTTTCCTTCCTTTCTTCCCTCCATCCTCCCTCCCTTCCTTCCCTTCTCTTTAAACAGGGACTGTCTTTAACATGCCTATCGAAAGACACAAGATACACTTCCCAGCTCAGCATCTTGCTGCACGATCTGTTAACCCCAGTCTTGCCCATAGACTCTGTCCAGAGCTGGGGTCCCCCAAAGCAGGGTTGGACTGTGATGTTGCCCCTGGCCCACCCAAAGTCACAGAAATCATTCATCCACAGATTGGTAAGGAGCAAGGGAGTTGGAGGAGGTGGCTGCTGAGGAATATTTATCAATATTTATTGTGTCCCCTTTCTCCTGCTCTCTAGGTCATTTACCAGCTTCTGTCCTGGGCAGTGTTCTGTCCTAATCTGGGCTAACGCCCTTAACTGACTTCTGGGGCCAAATTATTCTGTTTGGGCCCAGGCAAGTCGGTCTTTCCCAGTCTTCTCTGAACCACCCTCTGGGATTGCTGGGGAGTCCTTGTTCCTCTGAGCCTCTGTCCTTGAACCAGGCAAGGGGCCAGCTGTGGAGAAAAACTACCCCGCCCCAAGCTCCCTAAAGGACTGGGCATGCAAATGCGGACCCTCTACAAAACGAAATTCCACAAGAGATGGGGAGGGGACCTAGGAGGAAAGGGTGTCAAATTTTGTGCCTAAGAACAAAGAAGACAGCACCAGAGGGAGTATGCTATCAGTTCTCAGGGCCTCAGGGTGTTTTCCTGGAGGAGTTGGGCTTGAAAAGCAGCTCCTTAGATCAGACAGTCCTGGGCTTGAATCCTCATCCAGCTACTCGCTGACAGTGGGACTGTGGAAATCTCATCTGAAAGCAGAAGCCACAGTACTGTAGAGAGGTAAGTTTAGCTGAGAAGTATTGTGTGGAAGCCCTTCGCACCACCATCGATGCATCTGCACCTAAGGGGGCTATGAGTGCCTGGCCTCAGAGAGCTGGGTCAAAGTGCACAAAACTCTCAGGGGGCTGGGCCCAAGGAGACCCCTGCCCTCTCCCTCTCCCTGTCGCCATCCGAGTGAAGTCCATCTCACACGTATAGAAGCATGCACAACTATGTGCACACCCAACATATACACACCTCAGACTGCAGAGCCGTGGTAGGAGTGCTTGCTGAGAGAGAACGTCAGAATGTCTGGTAGGTACCTGCGTGGGGAAGGTAGGAAGGGGCTCCTGCCAAATACGGTGCCCCCACCTTGCACAGAAGCTGAGACCCTCGATGGCAGCAGTATCTTAACCATCGACCATCAAGGTTAGGGTACTGAGACAGAGAACATAGTCTCTGGGTGTCTTTCAGGTGACTTACTGTTGATCCAAACCAGAGGAAGTTCAGGGCCTGTGAGCTCACTCTAGGGATCCTTCTGCACGGAGGTGGACTGGTAGGGGCATGATGAGATTTGTAGGCCCTGAAAGATCTTTTCTTTGGCCCCTCAGTGAAGCTGATGTAACCCTCACTGGTACCCTTGTGTCTGCTCCTTGTGGCTTAGAGGCCAGGAGGAGCCCAGCAATGACCTGGGACTTCAAGTCCCCTGATGGAGGAGTCATCTCCTACTGCAGTGGTTTTTAAATTTTGTTCGCAGAAGCCCCAGGGGTTCCGAGGTAGCCCCTCAAAGATGCCCAAGCAGAGGACGCAATGGGTTGACAGAAGCACCCCTCCTCTGCTTCAACAGAGCAGCCACAATGTCATCTCTTTTCTATATATATTGGGCTCTGGATAAGATTTTATTTCAGTAAAGGCTTTTAGTTAAGGTTCTTTGGTTGAAAGCTACAGAAACCAACTCAGGCCAATAAGCAAAGAGAGAACTTACTGGAAGTGTGTGGGTCTCAGGGGAAGAAGCAGCCCCTGAAGGTCTCGGCATCAAGGCTTGTCAGTCTCTGCTGCAGGACGTAAGGAGCTCAGACCTTTGCTCCACCATCACCGCATCCCTCTCAAGAGTGCAAGGTGTGGGAGTCAGAGGCAGGCTCTGGCAGTGCACCTCCAGGGGCCCTCAGCCTCCACAGGGGAGAGAGGCTGTGAGGCCACATCAAAGCTGCCTGCACCGGGAAAGGGGGAGAAAATGGGTGTCAAAAATAACAAGTGCCACGACAAACATTTTGGAAATCTCCATGACTAGAAAAGAATGGTCACGAATCAGCCACCTGTCCACTCCTCTGACCTCCCTCACCCCCTCAAGATGTGATAAGACAGCCGGCACTGGCTGTGTGCTAACTTGACACGTCACACTTACTGCTGTCCTGATGTGTGTGGGAGCAAGTGCTGTATTTAACAGGCAAACGGATCCCTTCTGCTTTTCCGGGCCTTGCCCTGGGGAACCACTGGTTACTTCTGCCATTCCTACTCTGCCTTCAGACTCCATTCTAACCCACTAAGCCCATGCCCCAACACTTGTGAAGCCTTCCTGATGCAGGACAGGAAAGGGGAGTGGGCTGGGGGCTCAGAGAAGACAGTGATGGGGCAAGAAACAGATGGTGGAGAAAGAAAATATATTGGGTCACCATCAGCTGCAGAAAGTGTCATTACAAAATGCAAAATTGTGACTCTGGCTTCCCTGAAGGTGTATCAACACTCCACAAAAGGCAAGAAGGACCCAGAACACTGTCAAGACTGAGCCAGCTGTAGCAAGAACACCTAGAATGCCAAGGGTGTATTTAAGTACGTGTGCTGTAAGCTTGCAATCACATGGACTGAGCTCGGGTCAAATCCTATCCAGAGAAAAGCTTGTAAGGTTCTCAGCATAATTTGCCTTATTTTAATGAAATAATAATTTCAAAGAAATAATAACAAAAACTCAGCATCACCAGTAGCCCCTTTGTTGTCACTCTAACCTCCTTTATGTTGACTCCTGACTCCTAAATCAAGCTTTACCAAGAGTCACTGAACATCTCTACAGGTATCCTATCACTGGGCAGGAAATGGGAGGATGGTGTTTCTGAACCTCCCTGGAAACGTGAGGAATTATCCCAGTTTCACGTCAGGTTCTCCTTGATTTCTAGACCCATCTAGAACCTTTACTGGTCCATTCAGGTTTGTTTAGAAACTTCGATGGTAGTGATTATGAAACATTTTTTGCCCCTTTTGAGCACGTGTTGAGAAGCCTTGCCATACGGCAAATAGACTGAAGCACATACACACACAGACAACTCACTCTGAACTGTGGGCCAGAGAAACTACAGTCTAGGCCCTAGCAACTTTCCCCGGTAGGATCTAGAAGCTCTGACTTGGAGGACAATTCAGATAAGGGAATAACATCTCTCCCAAGCCCATGCTTTGGCTCCTGGTTATTTGCGGCAGCTGTGCCTGCTCCCCAACACCTAGGGCAGGGTTAGCACACCTGAGGTGCTCCCTGAAGGAGGAACGAATACAGTGGAATCACAACATTGCGTTGCGTTTTCCATACATGATTGTCTCAACCCAGGTTTGAGTTTAACCCTCCGAAGGCCTGAGACATCAGAAAAAGTGCTCCTCAGGGTCATCCTAGTTCATTTTCCCTGTAAACTCAAGAGAGAGAGAGCTAAGCTAAGAAGGTTTAATTGTGTCTTTCCAGGTGAGGTCAGATGAGGTCTTCCTTAAAAGCTTTCCTGAACTTGGAAAGGGGCAAACATTTAGGCGTACCTTGTGTCCCACTGAGGAGAGCTTAACTGTAGCTGCTAAGGAAAAGATTTGAGGACAAAGATGTTATCAAATGGAGGCAAGACTACAGCTGCTTGCTACTTTTGCATTAAGTACTGTAAACTCAGTGTTACCGAGCAGGCCTTCATTGTCCAGATGAGCCTTCTTTCACTTAGGTAACTCATGTCGGCCTGCCCAGAGGCCTCATCCTCCACAGACTAGGGATATTTTAACTATTTATCTATTGGATACTTGAACTTTCACTTACTCAAATTCCAGCCTGTTCCAGAAAGGATTTAAAGCAATGACTGAGAACTAGGTGGTAGGGTAAATGGAAGGTGGTAGAAATAATCCTAGACTGAGAGTTAGGAACTCACATCATAGTCCAACCACTCACTCACTATGTGATCTTCTGTTTCCCCAGTTAGAAATGAGGAATTTGGATTTCCAGCTCTAACATTCAATGATCTGAAGTGAGAAGCTAAAATGACAAGATTCAAAAATGGGATATAATCTGAGAAATCTGTATCCCATTGCAGGGCCTCTTGGCATCCTGCAACTTCAGAATGATTTCCAATTTTTCAAAGGATAGAAATGCAGCTTGAGTGGAAATATATGGCTTGGGACTTTATCCTATCCCCCAATCAAAAAAAAAAATAACCTTATTCCCACCAGATGTATACACATCAGCCTTTTGGGATGATGCAGCCAGAGAGCATTTCTGAGATTCATTATGTTTCAATAAACATTTTGGAAAAGAGAAAACAGCTGCCCCATATAAAAAACTATTTCATGCACATCACTGTTAATAAGTAAGCTTTTAAAAAGCCAGAAGCCCTCTTGAGTATTTGCTTTTCTGAAACACCCATCTCAACAAACTCAAGAGTAAAGCAGTCCAACACGAGTTACTCAAGCTAGAGGTAGAACTGTCAAGCTCCACCTCTCACCATGCTCTTGGGTGCTGTTGACCCCCTGGAACCTTCTAAAGTCTCTGGAGACCCAGGTCTCCGCCACACAAACCATGCCGCCTCACCGTCCTGAGCATGCGCAACACTCCCCCGCGCTTCTCAGTCATCCACTCAGTGTGAGGCTACTCACCTA
Organism: Ceratotherium simum simum; assembly: GCF_057802395.1. NCBI lineage: Eukaryota > Metazoa > Chordata > Mammalia > Perissodactyla > Rhinocerotidae > Ceratotherium > Ceratotherium simum. The sequence goes on along the minus strand of NC_141905.1, from coordinate 20,382,213 downwards.
GATGATGAAGACGTGGAGAAGAGCTAAGGAGTTTCTGCCCTTCAGGACTGCACAATCTAGCCTAGTGAGGGAGCCAAGATGTGGACAAATAACACAACATGTTATAACATAGTGTTATGGGCTGAATAACAGCCCATATTTGGCTGTTGCCGCCCCAAATTCATATGTTGAAATCATAACCCCAGACATTCAGAATGTGACTGTGTTTAGAGAAAGTGTCTTTAAAGAAGCAAAGTTAAAATGAAGTGTCCTTATAAAAAGAGATTAGGGCATAGATACACACAAAGGGAAGACCATGTGAAGGCAGAAGACAACCATCTGCAAGCCAAGAAGACAGGCCTCAGAAGGAACCAACTCTACTGACACCTTGATTTTGGACTTCTGGCCTCCAGAACTATGAGAAAATTAATTTCTGTTGTTTAAGCCAACCAATCTACGGTACTTTATTATGGCACTCTAAGCAAACGAATACACATAGGTATTCATTCATTTATTCATTCAAAGAAAAGATGTACAGAGGTCTCTTTCTCTTACCCAGAGTCCATCTTGGCCTTCCAGCTTCAGAGTTATTGCTAAAGCATGCAAATTCAGTTCTTTCTGGCTTTTACCTTCAAATTTGCGATCACAAACCCATCAAGTTGCTTAGCAGAACTAAGACCTTTTTTATCTTATCATCATCCCTCCTTAGAGATCATTTGGGGTTATAAAAAACAAAATACATTTTTTTATTACAAAAGAAAAAGAGAAAGTAATGTAATGAAGTATAGGCCACTCATATTGTTTGAATACAGTTTTAAAGTATGAAATGACCAATCAGAAGTTTTGTTAGAATGAAGAGCCCTGTGTGTGTGTGACTGTAATTTACACACACAAAAGCAGTAGTTCTCAACCTTGGCTACATACTAGAATCTCCTGGGAAGCCTTAAGCCCCCAGTGCCCAGATCTCACCTAGACCTCTCAAGTCAGAATCTCTGTGGCCGGGACCCAGGCACCTGTAGAGATTGAGACTGACGAGTGCAGCCATGAGATGGCAGGAGAAGGGGGGTGAACCTCTGCTGAGGAAGACGCCACAACAAAAAAGAAGCTGTGGGACCATGGGTCTTCCCTGTAGGATTCAATTTGGGATTTGGCCACTTACAAAGGTAGAAAATGAACAGTAAATAACTCCATGAGGATTAAATGGAATAAATAACATGTTATTACCATTTGCATTAACTCTCTCTACACCTGTGTGGGCTAATTCCTTTGTGTATGTCACAGCAAGGAAGGAGGATGATGAGGGCCAAAGAGCTTTGACTTTGAATGACAGAGGCCTATATTAGGAGGTTGTAGAAACACGATGTTCTCATTAATATGTAGGAAACTTAGTTCCTCGAACTTTACAGCTCAGGACGACTCCTTCAAAATTTACAACCCATGCACATCTCTTTGGCTCAGATCCAATAATTTCTCTCACCATAATTCAGTGGATCTATTTTCTAAACAGAAGAGGGCAACCAAAAAAACCTTTTTTTCCCTTTCCTGTTCAAAGTCTTCTCTTATTGGTAGACCAAAATCCTTAACCCTTCCTTCGATTTAATTACCTCATCCCATATAACCCTCTCTGAATGAAATAGGTGTACCTGATTCTATTTTAAATGGAGAATCTCCATCTAAGGCCCAGTGGAATGTGAGCTCCATTTGGGCAGAGTCTTGTCTCCTGTGTCTTTAGCACCAGGTTTTCAAGACATTTTTGTGGAATGAATAACTCAGACTCATTGGTTTGCTGCATAGTTTCTCAAAACTTGATGCCCACTCTCTCTTTAATAGTATATGATTGTGCAAATATTTCTTTGTGTCTCTACTTTCAGTTCTCTTGGGTATATACCCAGCAGTGGATTGCTGCATCGTAGGGTAATGCCATGTTTAATTTCTTGAGAAACTGCCATACTGTTTTCCACAGTGGCAGCACCACGTATTCTTTTTTATAACCAGAAAATTGTTAATTTTAAAAAAGCTGATGAAAACCACAAACACACAACATTGTCCTTAGTAGATTTCTTTGTAAAGCATGAAGTCCAAAGATAAGTTGTTCCTAAGAAGGAATGAAATTATGACACAGAGTTACAACACGGATGAACCTGGAGGACATAATGCTAAGTGAAATAATCCAGTCACAGAAGGACAAATATAGTCTGATTCCACTTATACGAGGTTCCTAGAGTAGTCGTGTTTGCCAGGGGCTGGAGGGAGTGGAGACTGGGGAGTTATTGTTTAATGGGTTCATAGTTTCAGTTTGTGACCATTACAATGTGAATGTACTTAACGCCACTGAACTACACATTTAAAATTAGTCAAGATGGTAAATTTTTGCTATTTTATAATAAAAATAAAAACATACTAGTTGCAGAAAAGTATTAAAAAAGGAAATAAAATTAATCACAATCTCACTATTCAAAAATAACTATTAACATTTTGATGTATTTCCTTTTAGTTCTTTTTCAGAAGTTGTGTTAGTACCATGTGTGATCATGCATGGATACACGCACATACATACGTACACAGTGCACACATATGCAAACACTGAAGTTTTTAATATAAAATTATGATTGTACTGCATATTTAATTTTTGTTTGGCCTTTTTACTCGACATTATACTCTTTAAAAGCATCTTTTTTTTTTTTAATTTTTTGTTTATTGCAGTAACATTGGTTTATAACATTGTAAAAATTTCAGGTGTCCATCATTGCACTTCTATTTCTGCATAGATTACATCATGTTCACCACCAAAATACTAATTACAACCCATCACCACACACATGTACCGAATTATCCCTTTCACCCTCCTCTCTCCCCCCTTCCCCTCTGGTAACCACCAATCCAATCTCTGTCCCTATGTGTTTGTTTATTGTTGTTATTATCTACTACTTAATGAAGGAAATCATACGGTATTTGACCTTCTCCCTCTGACTTATTTCACTTTGCATTATACCCTCAATGTCCATCCATGTTGTCACAAATGACTGGATTTCATCGTTTCTTATAGCTGAGTAGTATTCCATTGTGTATATATACCACATCTTCTTTATCCATTCGTCCCTTGATGGGCACTTACGTTGCTTCCAAGTCTTGGCTATTGTGAATAACGCTGCAATGAACACAGGGGTGCATGTACCTTTACAAATTGGTGTTTTCAAGTTCTTTGGATAAATACCCAACAGTGGAATAGCTGGATCATATGGTAGTTCTATCGTTGATTTTTTGAGGAATCTCCATACTGTTTTCCATAGTGGCTGCACCAGTTTGCACTCCCACCAGCAGTGTATGAGAGTTCCCTTCTCTCCACATCCTCTCCAACACATGTTGTTTCCTGTCTTGTTAATTATAGCCATTCTGACGGGCGTGAGGTGATATCTCATTGTAGTTTTGATTAGCATTTCCCTGATAGTTAGTGATTTTGAACATCTTTTCATGTGTCTGTTGGCCATCTGTATATCTTCTTTGGGGAAATGTCTGTTCAGGTCTTTTGCCCATTTTTTAATTGGGTTGGTAGTTTTTTTGTTGTTGAGATGCATGAGTTCTTTATATATTTTGGAGATTAAGCCCTTATCAGAAGTATGGTTTGCAAATATCTTCTCCCAATTGTTAGGTTGTCTTTTCGTTTTGTTGATGGTTTCCTTTGCTGTGCAGAAGTAAAAGCATCTTTTTTAATTACTATGTAATATTTCATTATAAATATACCATGGTTCATTTTACCTTTTCTGTTTGACTCTGTGGACAGGGCCTGACTAGAATGTCAAGCTCTATGAACTTAACATCAATCCTGAATTAGTACCATTTCTACCCCATCTACATTTCAACTGCTTCCAAGGAACAGGGTAGGTGGGTCCCTGTGACCTCCTTTTATAGGAGGAGATCATTCTTCATCTGAGGTCTCTGGATCCCATCCTTTTCCACTTTCTCAAGAACCTTACACTTATCCCATAAGTTATCCCATCTCTCTTGTGTCTTTCATTTCTCCCGTTCTTTGGATCCCTTAAATATCCTCAAACTCCCATTTGTCCTTCAGATCTCAGCTCAAGTGTTACTTCTGCGGGGAAACTCCAATGGTTTCCTAGACTAGGTTATACTCTGTTTCTCTAGCTTATCAGAGTTTGTAACCATATATTTGTGCTATTATTTGATGACTGTCTTCCTCCCCATACCTTCAAACTCCAGGAAGGCAAGAGCCACCTGTGCTCACGAAAGAATGAACAAATAGAATTCCAAATGGTATAAAGCACATGGAATATATCACATATAGAAGAGAGTGTATATACCATACGTGCACAGTGCAAAGAATACAAGTAAAACAAATATCTCTAACAATCTGACCTTGCTACATAAAACCTGACTAGAGACTGTGCTCTCCCTTGTGCTCCTCTCCAGTCACCTGCTGTCCCACTCTGCCCCTTACATTTGCATTTGTCATTCCAATGCTTTTTGTTATACTTTAACACATACATATGAATCCCTAAAAAATATATTCGTTTAGCAAATACTCATTGAAAACCTACTCTGTGCCTACTAGAGGCCAAGGGCACAAAACTGAAACAAACAAAAATCTCTGCTCTCGGGCAGCTTATAGTCTCTTTGGGGAAGAGAATAAGCAACAAATAAATGGTGTGTATGTCAGATATTAAGTTTTCCCTGTTTGTTAACTTCATAAAATGGAATCACACTGTATGTATGCTGTGACTTTTTTCACTCAGTATTGAGGTTCATCTGTGCTGCAGTTCTTCATTTTCACTACTCTAAAATATTCCCTTGTGGGCATCTACCAGGATGTAGCCATCGCTCTGTTGGATGGAAAGTTGGGTTGTTTCTAGTTTGGGGACAGCAATCTGCTGTCTCTTGGTGCACATGTGCAAGAGGTCTCTTAGGGTATATATCGAAGAGTGGAATGCCGTGTGCATATACAATTGTATTAAATATGCTTAACTGTTTTCCAAAGTGGTTGTACCTGTTAACATTCTCACCAATAGTGTATATGAAGCTGTTTTGTTCCAAATCCCTGCCGATACTCAATAAAATATAATTTTTAAAAATTTAGTGGATGTGACAAGGTATCTTGTTGTGGTTTTAATTTATATTTTCCTGTTTATTATTGAGACTGAGCATCTTTTCATGTTTATTGACCAGGTGGGTCTCCTCTATTCTGAAGTGCCTATTGATAGCTTTTGTTCACTTTTCTTTTGGGTTGTTTATCTTTTTCTCACTGATGCATAGGAATTCTTGATATATTCTAATCACTAGCCATTTGTCAATTAATTATATGTGTTGCAAATGTCTTCTATCAGCTTGTGGCTTGTCTTTTCACTATCTCTATGATGTCTCTTGATGAACAGAAATTCTTCTTTTTAATGCAGTCAAATGTATCAATCTTTCCTTTATGAGTCGTACTTTTTGTGTCTTGTGTAAAAAAAGCCTTTTGCCCTCGTTTGAGTTCATTAAAATATTTTCAAATATTGTCTTGTAGAAGTTTTATAGTTTTTAAGACTTTATCAGGAATTGATTATTGTGTAGATATAATATAGGGATTTGATTTTATCTTTTCTCTCTCATCTGAAACGTTACTTTTGTCATATCAAATATAAGTATATGCTTGGGCCTGTGTCTAGGTCCTCCATTGTGTCCATTGTTCTGTTGGTATCTCCTGTGCCAATACTACACTGTCTTAACTATTATAGCTTAGAAAATTATAGTTTAAATATTGTAATTGGTAGGTAGGTCTCCCTACCCTATTCTTTTTAAGGAATGTTATGGCTATTCTTGAGCATTTGCTCATCCTTATAAATTTTAGAATAAGATTGTCAGGTTCTATTAAACATACAGGAAGAGGAGGAGGAAGAGGAGGATGAGGAGGAGGGGAAGGCAGAAGGAAGAAGGAGAAGAAGAAAGAGAAGCAGTGGCAGGAAAGAAAACAACATTGTTGGAATTTGTCTTGGAATTGTACTAAAATATAGATTGATCTGAGGAGAAATTATATTTTAAGATATTGACTCTTCCTATTTAGGTATATGGCATATTTCTCCATTTATTTAGGTGATCTTCAATGTTTTGCAATAAAGTTTTATAATTTTCCTTCATAAAGCGCTTACATGTTAGATTTGTTCCTAGGCACTTTACATTTTTGTTGCTAGTATGTTGTTTATTTTTTATTACCTTTTATAACTGGTTAATGTAGATATTTAGAAATGTAATTGAAATTCAGTCAAAATATGGATTTTGCATTTAGGACAGAGTTAAATATCTCTTATTAATTTTAATAATGTACCTGTAGATTCTTTTGAGTTTTTTATATATTCAATCATATCATACTCAAATAATGAGAGTGTTGTTTTTCCCTTTCCAATCCATTTCCCCCCTCCCCCACCCTCTGCCTCCCGTTTTACTGTGCTGGCAAAGAGGTTAACTGCATCCTTACCTTGTCTTTGGTGTTAATAAGATGATTTGATTTCAACATTTCACTTTTAAGTATGATGTTTTAGGTGCTGTTTTTTAAAAAAATAAATCAGGGGGCTGCCCCAGTGGCATAGCAGTTGTTTGTGTGCTCTGCTTTGGTGGCCCAGGGTTTGCAGGTTCGGATCCTGGGCACAGACCCATCAAGCCATGCTGAGGCAGTGTCCCACATAGAAGAACTGGAAGGACCTACAACTAGGATATACAACTATGTGCTGGGGCTTTGGGGAGAAAAAAAGAAAAAGAGGAAGATTGGCAACACATGTTATCTCAGGGTCAATTTTCCTAAAAAAAAAAAAATCAGAATAAAGAAGATCCCTTATACTCCTAGCTTGCTAACATTGTGTTTTTTTAATTATGAATGGGTATTAATATTATCAAATAATTTTTCTACATCTATTGAGATAATTATATAATTTTTCTCCTTTAATCTCCATAAAACCACAATGATAATAGCTAGCATGTAGGCTATTAACAAACGAAATAGAACTAAAATATAGGTGTATAACTTGAGAAGGTCTGTGTTGAGTTAAATGATTCTGGTTTTTCTGTTGTTCACGAAGAAGTAAGGATTTTTGTTTACTTTAGACTGAGTTACATTAGATATGTATGTAATCTTTAAACCAGTGCTGTTCAACAGAAATATAAGGCTAGCCACAAATGCAGGACATTTATGTAATTTAAAATTTTCCAGTAACCACATTGAAAAAGTAAAAAGAAACAGGTGAAATTAATTTAATAATATATTTTCTTTAACCCAATATATCCAAAGTAATCTTTTAACATGTAATTAATACAAAATTATTAATGAAATATTTTACATTCTTTTATTTGTCTTCAAAACCTGATGTGTATTTTACACTTACAGCACATCTCAATTTGGACTAGTCAAATTTCAAGTGCTTAATGAATACATGTGGCTACCGGCTACTTAATTAAATAATGCAGCTTTAAACTATTGAGCAAATTTCCAACTATTAGAATAACAAAATACAATAAGAAAAAGAAAAGGAAAGAAGGAAAAGCCCAATCAATACAAAAAAAGGCAAAAATAACCAAAAAGAAAATAGACATATGGAAAAATAGAAAGCCTGAATAAATTCAAATATATCAATAATCACAATAAATGCAAATAGATTATACTGTAGAAGTAAAAGACAAACCGATTAAATTTTAAAAATTCAATTGCACACTGTATGCTGTTTCCAAGACACTCATTTAAAAATTTTAAGGAAATCTGAAAGTAAAATCACATAAAAGTATATATCAAGGGAATTCTAACCAAAATAGACTTAAAGACATAGACGTAAAATAGACATTACTAAACAAACAAAAGGAAACTACATAATGATGCAAGATTGAACTCATCAGGAAGATACATTACAAAAAGATACCAAGAAAAGTCCCCAGTATACAGAGGACATCAAAAAACATACTTCTGCACAACTCAAAGGTCAAAAAAGCAATCATAATTGAAATTTTAAAACTTAGAACTGAATAATAACAAATGTAACACATATAAAAACTTGTGGAGTGGCAAAAACTATACTTTGAAGGAAATTTACAGTCTGAAATGCTTACAAAAGAAAAGAAGAAAAGCTCAGATTGAATGAGCTAAACACCCAAATTCGGAAATTAAAAAAAGAATAGCAGAGTAAAACCCAAGAATAGGAAAGAAAATAATAAAAGTGGCAGAAATTTATAGAATATATAACAATCACACAGTAGAAAGGACCAATAAGGCTAAAAATTAGTTGGTTTTTTTTTTATGAGGAAGATCAGCCCTGAGCTAACATCCATGCCAATCCTCCTCTTTTTGCTGAGGAAGACTGGCCCTGAGCTAACATAAATGCCGATCTCCCTCCACTTTATATGGGACACCCACGCCCAGGATCCGAACCCGGGGCGCCAGCAGCGGAGCGCGTGCATTTAACCGCTACACCGCAGGGCGGGCCCCTAAAAATTAGTTCTTTAAAATACTAATAAAACAGATCAAGCTGGCACTATTAATCAAGGAGATAAGGAAGAAAGCACAAATAAATAATATTAGTAATAAAGAGAGGCTATGACAATAAATGCAGCAGAGATTGAAAATAGAATATGAATAACTTTATGCTAATAAATTGGAAAACTTAGATGAAATGGATAAATGCCAAGAAAAGTACAAATGACCAAACATGACTTAAAAAGGATAGAAAACCTTAATCATCCTACAATCAGTAAAGGAATAAAATCTATAGTTAAAAAATCAATCATAAACCCAGATGCTTTACAGCCAAATTGTACCAAACACTTAAGGACAGAACATTTCAATCTTACACAGAAAAGGAGAGAACATTCCTCTAATCATTTTATGAGACTAGTAAAACCTTGATACAGAAATTAGACAAAGATAGTACAGGAAAAGAATATTGCAGATGGTTCTCACTCAAGAAATTACTTGCAAAATTAAATATTAGCAAACAAAATCCAGCAATGAGTTTTTAAAAACCATATATATGTGTTTCCAGGAATGTAAGTTTGTTTTAAAATGAGAATTTGATTAATGTAGCTTGCCACATTGATAAGCCAATTCATTGCATCTATAATAATTATCTGACACTGCTTTCAGATAAATTGGAGACAGGTCTCCCACCCGCACTTCTCCACTACACCAACTGAGAAGAGTTCCTTGGAGCTGGCATAGAGGAAAATACCAGGGAGATGGGTGAGAACTGTTTCAATGGCACATGAGGAGCACAGCCGAAGTGAGACTACCGGGGATTGGAGACAAAGGAGAAGTGAGGACCCTTAGGACTGTGAGACTGTCAAGAGATGGAGAGAGGCCCCTGCTGCAATCCCCAGATTTGCTTGTACTTCTTTCATGTTTCCCACTTTAATTTGCAATTTTATTTGAGTCTATTCAAATCAGTTTCTGCTCCAATAATATTTGCCTAAGATAATCACCTTCTCTGCTTAGGAATTCCTACATGTCTTTAAGACAAAGCTCAAATTTCAACTTCTGTGACATGCTCCTTAACTCCCTCAGACAGATTTATTTGCTTCCTTCTTGTGATCCTGTAGCACTTCGTATATAATCCACTTTAATCGTCTACTTCCAATACCATGTGAGAAGCAGTACTTATCACATAGTGTTACAATTATTTTTTAAGATATTAATCTCTTCCAGTTTGCCTGGTATATATTAATAGTAGATCTTCATCAACTGTTTGTTGAATAAATAATAACAGACATTATTATGTACCAGGCACTGTGTTTGGCATCTATGCACAGTATCTCATCTAACCTTTAGAACTGTGACATAGATACTTTTATTATTCATTTAATAAATCACAAACTGAGGAACAGAGAAGTTAAGTAACTTGCCCAAGATCACACAGGTAGGCAACTAGGTAGCTAGACTAGGATTCAGACTCAGGCAGTCAGTTTCTAGAACACTAGTTCTTAAGATGCCCCTACTACGGTTTGGATTCCAGTCCCAGGAAAATGCATCATCTTAGTTTGAATAATTTATTATATTAGGAGAAGATTTTTCAAAGGGACCCTGGGAAACAGAGAGAATCTATTATTATTTGTATCTTGCACACAAGTGACTCCCATGTCTTTAGAAGGCTAGAACAGCCTCTTCTCAGACCATTTTCAGGTGAGCAAAGCTACCCTGAGATTGGTCATTGATAACTGTGACAGTGACATGGAGCTTAGGAAATGGAATGGGTGAGAAGCACTGTTTTCTAAGCCAAATTTTGCTCAGTATTGCCCACACATATAGTGAGGCTGTGGTTATTATCCATTTTTTTATATCCGATTTTTGAAATAACATTCACTAGTTACGGAGTACTTACTGATTTCCAGGCACTATGCTGAACACTCCTTATTTCATGCAATGAGGTAGACGTTGCAGAGGAGGAAGCCTGGGCTGAGAAATATTGGATAATGTGCACAAATTCCACACAGCGAGGAGGAGATGGAGCCAGGATCTGACTCAGAAGTGCATACTCTGAGCGCCTGTCCTTATGAACACCAAGTGGCCTGTGAGAGTGGTCCTGGCACTGTGCAGCCCACTGGTCCCCACAAAGCCCAATCTGGGCATTGGCTGGGTGTCTGGTTGTCATTAACTGGGATGGAGGAAATCGTTGCTTTTCCTTCCGTAGCAGTGACTGATCTTTGTGTTCAGTGTCTGTGAAATCCACGCTCCTCAAAACACAGGCAGAAGGTGCTTGTCATCATCCTTTGCTCAGATTTCAGGGTGCATGGGAAGGTGGGTGTGTCACAGCACCAAAGCCAGCTCTGTGGGCACAGTACCAAATCTCAAGCAGATCCCTCTTCCTCAGCAACAAAGACCGCTCTGTTTAGGATTACTAGAGAGGTGGGTCTGTGATTCACACATTTCCCCAGTCTTCATCTGGGATCATGAAGGGATCTTATTTAAGACGGAATGGAGTGTAGGAATGAGTGACACCAGTTACATGGAAAAGTGACCTTGCAGATTTTGTGGAGGTGGCAGGCAAAAAGGAAGCGGGGAGGGTGGAGGATATACCAGGGTCAAATTCTGGCTTCCTTGTTTGCAGCTCTGTAAATGGGTAAATTATTTAATTGCTCCTTGTTTTTTTCCCATTCATTAATTACCTTGCTTTTCCCAGCTATAAAATGGGACTTGCAATGCTTAATTTGCAGTTGTGGAAATTACATGAGAAGATGCAGCCAAAATCGTTCACTAGTTGTTCAATTATCGATAGTTATCACTATCAGAGCATTTGTAAGAGCCAAGTATGATTTAGAGACAGAAACACAGGTATATATTGTTTGACAATTCCAAGTTTAGCTGCCAAAATGAAAGAAAGTAAATGTCTGAGGGAAATCATTTATCATTTGAATGTGTTTCTTTAAAAAAAAAAAGAAAGAAATAAAGCTAATTTAGGTCACAATGTGTGGATTAACAGCTGAGTGTTACTACAGGGTTGGAAACTGAAGTTCCCAGTTATCTGGTCACCTTCAAAATAACGGCAGTTAAACACTCCTCATAGAAGGATTTCTGGACGCTGTCTAATGAAGGACGGCGCTCTGCTCCAGAGAACCTGGCTCAGTTTCTCACTCGTCTGCTCCCTGGTCCTGAAGGCAAGCGCTGCATAGACAAAAATCACTAAAGCATCACATGATTTCCCTTACCTCCCTCCCCTTCATACCGCGGAACTGGGTGATCTGACTCCCAGATCTAGGGAAAAGGGCATTTGCAAGAGTAATACTGGTGGGCATTTCACACTGGAGCAGCAGACACCATCATCAGCCTCCCAAGGACATCACAAAGGTGGACACAGGGAATGCACGTCATTCTTGAAGGAAAAAACATCCAAGCAACTCACTGGGGGCTCTTGGCTTTGTAAATCCCCACACTTCTCCCCTTCCTTCCCTATTTTGCCAGGCTCTGCCAGCTTCCTGCAGATGGAGCTGCTCCAAGTATTCCCATCTGCTCCGTAGGGCTCGTGACCTCGCGCTGCCCTCCCCGCTGGACTCCTATTCAGATAGAAATTCCCATTAGACTCTCCACCCGGAAGATAGGGCCTGGCTGGCAGGTATTGTGTTGGGCTGAATTGGCCCAGCTGTTCAATGGCATTTTGATTGATGTGAGTCAGGATGAGACCTTGAAAACCCGATTCCACTGGAGAGGCAGCCGGGAAAATCACTCTAGCTGTGTGTGTATGTGTGTTCATGTGTGCGTACCCCACACGCTCCAAATGATTCTTTAACTCCAATATCTGTTGAATTTAACTGAATTCAATTAATTTGAATTTAATTCCGGGATTTCCAAAGGTAAGAAACAAATTAATTCCACATCCCTGGACTTTTAATGGAGGAAGGATCCAGGCCTTTCCATGTCTAAAATACATTAACAATACTCATAATTTTACTTTGGATCAAATACTTCTTTGAAATAAGCAGGTTTAGCAAATTTCCATGATGCCCCGGCGTGTTTCCAACCTCAGAAGCTCACTGCTGTCCCACCCCTTCCAGGTAAGTACAAAAAGTGCAGCTTTATCCCACAGGACATCAGACAGAAAGTCCAACCCTGCATTTGTCCCCTGGCTATGCCAGAAAATAGGGCCTGGCACTTCTGGAATTCCATAGTCCAGACAACAGCCAGGGTGACAAGACTCTCTGGGAGAGTGTTATCGGTATAATCCAGCTAATAAGTGAATCAGCCATTAGACACACATCCACTGGCAATCAGGTCAATTCGTTCAGGTGTTTGCCTTGAGCAACTGTCTATTTTATAAAGGAAAATGGTTCTGAGAGGTCTAATCATTTCCTTTCACACTGGGCTTTGGCATTTCTTTTGGAATAACAAAGATGTGAGGACACGAAATAAACTTGTCCCAGTTAGTGGAACTAGACTTTCATTTAAGAAATCCATTTCATTATTTAATATTTTTGCACAGTGTAGTCTTTCTTACTGCACGTTTCTTAACTGAGGATGTCTGTCTCTAGTTACAGTTTCTAGTCAGTAGCAGATTTCAAAAGACATTCGTGGTGACCTTACAGGAGCAACTCTTGGGATTTGGAGGAAGGGGCGCCTTTTGAGAGAGAAAAGAGTGAAAAACTAACACACCAATGATGGTAGGAGCCACTGCACCCCGAAAGGGTTTCCGTGTTACCGAAGAGACTAGGAGAACACCAAGCCCGGGAGGATGAGCAGCTCATATATCCCGAGGACTAGAATGTAACTTCAAACATGTGCTCTAACCAACTTTGGTAACCCCATATCTGAATACACGACGTACCAACACAGCGGGGTGATCTGCATATAGAACCTGAAAAAGTGGGGAGGCAGAGTGTCAGAATGTGGGCTTTCCTGTGCAGGAGGAGGGCGTCCTAATTGCAGAAGGCTCTTATTCCCTAGCCAGAATAACTTCAAGGGAGAGAAAGGCATTTCTTCAGCCTGCTTTGGGTGATAGAAACATCCTCGGATGACCATCCATTTCTCCTGCTTTAATTTTGCACTTAAAGCACAGCTTTCTGACCTGAGCTAGTATCCTGAGTCATTCACCTCTTGGAGTGTCCTTGGGAGATGGAAGCCTGCATTCTCCACCTGTGAACACTTCTCATTCTAAGGACCACATTGGCCTATCAATCTGCACTGTGTGAATTGGTTGTTTGTTTGTTTGGTTGGTTGTTTAGTTGGTTGGTTGGCTGGTTAATTGGTTGCAGAAATAAGACTGTGAGCAGCTCATTGCAAATACACATTTGCTCTGATAATTACAACTTAAAGTGGGGTCAAACAGCTGGGTTCTAGCACCAGCTCCATCCCTAGCTAGGGTCACTCTCTGGGAATCTCAGTTTGGGCAGAGTCTGAGACAAGAACCTGGGGACAAGTCACTTATTTGAGAAGTGATCACAGGAAGCACAAGCGAGGGGTGGGGGATAATAAGATTCTCAAGGCAAATACCTAATAATAATAATAAAAATCAGTAAAGGGTGTGCTAATGCCTGGATCACCCTGGGGAGGCTGGGGTTCAATTCCACCAGGGGTGCTCTGAGGAGCAGTGTAGAAATGTCTCAGTGTCGTCCATCTGGGGGATGGCGAGCCGCTCACCAGTGCCACCTGGTTTGGTGGAAGTTTGCCCCCCAGGCATCATCCAGGCTGCCCTGCACACAGGCAGAGCAAGCTTCTATGGCATGGGAGAGAAGCAGAGAAATGATGCTGGAGGTGGAAGCCATCAGCCTCTGGCAACCAACTACAGAAGCTTCAGACTAACTCCAAGGGGGCCGAGGGGACCAGCAGCATCCGCTCCAGGGATCCCAGGTCTTTGTCAGTAAAAGGAGAGAGTCAAATGAGTCTCTGGCTCCCTCCCCTCCTAATAACCTCAGCATGGCCCTTTCCATCACAGATCTGCTCATGGGGCAGCAGGGCATTGCTGTTTGCCTGGACAGTGACTCACACCTCCGCGGGCTGCAAGGCAACGGGAACAGTGCCAGCGTGTGCTGTGAACTCCTGTAATGACCTCAGACAGCTGCACGTGATGGGCTCATTCACACAGGCATCCGTAGCACACTGCGGGAGGGCAGCAAAAGAACCCCATAACGCTGGAGATTTGGATTGCCATGTTCCTACAAAAGTCAGGGGGGAAATTAGTCTAGTTATTGAAAGGTCTAGAAAATAACCATCGAATGAACAGGCTATCTCATTTCCATTTAAGAACTTGGGTTCTGATGACCCTTTCTTTTTGCTTAGTTTACATCCATAAAGTGAAGAAAATACACTGCCTATCCATAATAACACCTTACACTGCACACAATATATAACTCACAAAGTACTTTCACATTCATTATCTCACTTGAACTCCCCAATAATCCTGGAAGATAGGTAGGGATTATATTTTCCCATTTTAAAGGTGAGGAAACTGAGTCTCAAATAAACTAAAACTGAATATAAATAGTACGTCACGTTCATACAGCACTTTATGTGTCACTGAAGTCACTGTGGTGTCTCCTCTTTGCTGCATCCCTCCTCTTGTTCTGGCAACAGATCCAGTCCTTGACCACAGAGGTGGACACGTGTCTCAGTCACCCCCTGGGCACAGCAATTGGTCCAGGAACAAGCCAGTTAGGGTTCTTTTTTGTTTGTTTGTTTGTTTTTCTGCTGGAGCTGATCAGGTGAGTCTCTTCACTCTCAGATCTTGGATTTGGAAGAAAGAGATTCTGGATCCTGTCATAGGGAGTGAAAGGAGAAAATGAAGCCAAGCAGGAGTAGGCAGAGACAGGAAACTAAGGGAAAGAGATCCTCCATGATTTTGAGGCCCCATTGCTAGTCTTGGAGACCCTAGAGTGGTCTTGGTATCTGTCCCTTCCGAGGCTCTGTTAATAATTCATCTTTCAACTCTATGAGCCCTCCTGTGTGCTCCTAATAAGTCCCTTTTTGAATTAGGCTTCCAGCATCGGTCAGTCTCCCTGGTGAACCTACACTTACCAGGCAGCCAGGGCAGCCATCCAATTCACTAGAAGATGTCACAGACAAATCCCCTATTGTTGCTTAATATAGTTAGATGATTGACTTTAAAAGAGAAAAATTGCAGGATGATTTTTCTACCTTAATTTGAGTATCTCTAAATTTAAATTTGATTTTGAGAATTTATTCTGATTATAAAACCAACACATGCTCTACCCCCATTTTCAGAACAGCATTATTCACAATAGCCAAAAAATGGAAACAACATGTTATGGATTGAATGTATGTGTCCCCCTTTCCCCAAATTCATATGTCAAACCCTAACCCTAGTGTGGCTGTATTTGAAATAAGGAAGTAATTCAGGTTAAATGAGGTCATAAGGGTGGGGCCCTGATCCCATATGATTAGTGTCATTATAATAAGAGATAGCAAAAAGAGCACTCTCTCTCTCTCCCCTCTCTCCCTTTCTCTCTCTCTCGTGTGCACACAAGGAAAAGCCATGTGAAGACACAGCAAAGAGGCAGCCATCCACAAGCCAGGAAGAGAGCCCTCAGTAGAAACTGAATCAGCCAAAACCTTGATTTTGGACTTGTAGCCTCTAGAACTGCGAGAAAATAAATTTGTGTTGTTTAAGCCACCCGGTCTATTTTGTTATGGCAGCCTGAGAAGACTAATGCACAACCTGTGTCCATCAGCAGATGAATGGATAAACAAAATGTGGTCTGTACATACAAGGGAACATTATTCAGCCTTAAAAAGGGAGAAAATTCTGACACATGCTACAACATGGATGAAACTTGAAGACACTGTGCTAAGTGAAATAAGCCAGTCACAAAAGGACAAATACTGTATGATTCCGCTTATAGGAGGTATCTCGTAGTCAAATTCACAGGGACAGAAAGTAGAAGGGGAGTTACCAGGGGCTGGGGAGGAGAGGGAATGGGGAGTTGTTGTTTTATGGGTACAGAGTTTCAGTTCTGCAAGATGAAAAGAGTTCTGGAGATTGGTTGTACAACATTATGAATGTACTTAACACTACTGAACTGTACACTTAAAAATGATTAAGATTGTAAAATTTATGTTATGTGTATTTTACCATAAGTTAAAAAAAATTTTTTTAAAGCCCAACACATGATTACTGCAGAATATGTGGAAAATCTAAAACAGTTTAAGGAAACAGATAAATGTTTACTTATGATCCCATCATCCAGATACCTTCATTATTAAAATTTCCTCCTAGCTGTTTTATATATAATCTGTGTGTGCACTTCACTGCTAGCTTCGAAGCTGACAGCATCACTGTGCTGTGCCGTCACACTGTCCAACAACTTGAACCTCACATTCCCCATTAATAGGAGTCTGGTCTTCTCACCACCACCCTCACGGTCCCTATATTCCACAGCATTTCTGGGAGTCTCCAGAAGGTGTTGATAAGTCTCACAAATCCATCCTGAGGGTCACCTGTCCTGATGGCAAGTCACATTTGCACTGGACCACGGCTGCTCCAGGTCCTCTAGTCACCTCTTGCACCTTCATAATCATCTTTTCCTCCCTGTGGTTGCTTATAGTAGTTATCTATTGCTGTGTAACAAATTACCCCCAAAACTTAGTGGCTGAAAAAAGAAGTTTATTATTTTGCAGTTTCTAGGGTTCAGGAATTCAAGAGCAGCTTAGATGGTGTTTCTGCCTCAGGGTCTCTTGTGAGGTTGCAGCCAGAGTGTTGGTAGGGGCAACAATCATCTGAAGGCTCAAGTGGTGCTGGAGGAGCTGCTTTGAAACGGCGAACTCACATGGTAAGCAAGGCTGTGGGAGGAGCAAGGGTGGGAGGAGACTATGCAAGGGCATGAGACCCAAGAGGCAAGATCAATAATACATATATCTGGCTTAAAAATTACAGTTTTATAACCAAGCTTATAATGAAAAACAACAGTTGCCTACATACGCTGTTAACTCTTTTGTCGTATTCTCCTTTCCTTCTATTTCTAGATAATATATTTTTAGTACTGTTTCCTGATTTTTTCATGTTACTTATTATCAGTGGACTTTCTACTACAGAAGATATGGAGTCAGAACCCCTACATTGTTTCTTCAGCCCCTCACTTCATCATACATTTCCTTCTGTCTTTTTTGGTTACTTCAATATAGATTGTTTTATGATTATGTTCATGTAAATATTGTTCATAGTGAAGTCATATTGTATACTATGATATAATTCCTTCTGTTGTTTTTTTTCCTAGAGTTAATAATTGCTTCATATTTTATTTGCTTGGTTTTTTTATGCACCTTTCATCTTCAAGATCTCTGACAGAATTTTTAAAAATCTTCTCCAATATGTTCAAATAGCGTGGTAGCCCATCCCCACAAGACATCTTTTCTAGAGCCCTCTATCCCTTTGCTCCATTTTGGTCTGTTCTCTCTAGGCCTGCTGCACTGTTGTTGCTCTAGGATTCTCTTCACTAGGAAAACCTAGTGAAGAGAATATTCCTTCCCTATATTCCTCTTTCTTTGCTTACTAATTTGTTTTGGTGAAGAATATCACCACTAGCTTTCTGTGACAGGGTACCTGAGATTTAAATTTTTCAAGACCTTGCAATGTTTGAAAATGTCTTTATTCTATTTACATTCTTAATATGTAATAATATTAATTTGGCAGCATACGGAATTCCAATATGGAAATGACTCCCCCAGAATCCCTCCATCGTCTTCTACCTTCTGGGGTTGCTGTCAAGAAGCTCAATGCCTCTGTCTTTCATGTTATAGACATTTCTTAGATATCTGCTATTTCTAATTGTTTATTTAATTAATCTAATTCTTATTTAAAAGTGAGACCCTAAAATTTTTGTTTGGAAGCTTTGTATGCATAGATGGAAATTTTTGGCTTTTTGGCTTTCCTGTAGGGTGATCAGGTGGTAAATGCTTTGCAGGAAAATCCCAAAGGCCATTAGCTATAGTTCTTTTCCCTTGGGCTCATTAATTTCCCCAGAGAAAAACCCTCCAATCTCCTTCCTGTTAACATTCTGAATACAAGATGAGGAAAAAACTGGGGTGGAAGGGAGGCACCACTCGGTATGTGGACTTTTGCTTATGCCCCATGTTCAAGCTGCAGCTGGTATTTCCACATTCAGAAGGAGAGAGTCAACCTCTGGTTTTCCGCCTAGGTAGGGGAGGGGCAGTTGCTTAGCTATGCAGTGGAGGAAAGAAGATCCTGATGTATAACTACTCCTTTTCATCTCTTTCAATGAATCCTCCTATTTTTGGCCTCGTCTCATACCACTGTTTTCAGAATTAGCTGGGGCCTCCAATCCCTCCGCCTTTTGGGATTGCACCGTGAATTGGTTTGCTTCTTCTTGGCTTCTGTGCCCATCCCTACTCCCCATTCTCGTGGTCTTAGGTCCTGCTCTGACTGCTAAGTCAAGTGCCACTGGTCCATCTCATTCCTCTCCCACTGTGGAGTCACGCTTTTCTATTCCATTCTACAATTTAGCATGGTATTGGAGGGAGCAAAGATAAATGTGTACATTTAATTTACCATGCTTAAGTGGAAGCCTTTTCATATGTTTATATGCCATTTTAATTTCACTTCTTGTGACTTACGTATTCATGTTCTTTCTCTGTCAATAAGATTATCTTTCTTTACTAATACTTAAGAGCTCTTTGCATATAAAGGAATAGAATTGTTTTAAATATATTGTGCGTTTGCTTCAATGATAATTTTAAAAATAAAAGTATATTCTGGCTCATCTGGTGGACTCGCTTATAAATGAGTACTGGCAAGAATTTTTAGTACTTGCACTTGCACTTGTGAAGTTTGTGAACTAACGGCCAAATGATATCATGGCACACTGGATGAGTGAAGGATTTGTAACAGCTTGAATAAAGAGGTAGGAGAATTGAATCAGCTATTGCATCTGATAATATAAGCATGCTGCTTATAAGGATCCTGCTTTCTGACAGTACCATATTCGTATTTAAGGGTGGTCGTATTGAGTGTCCTGTATTTGTATACACCAACTAAAGCCATTTATTTACAGTAAAGAATGTTTTTCTTCCCACTTGCAGCAATAATTGAGTTATATAATATTTAATATAGGTTTAAGTAATGCTACACTGCTAATCTGATCCTCCAAAGAGTAAAACAGATTACTGGTAAAATTTTAATTAAGTATAAGTTCTAATTTTCCAGGACTTGCAAAAAAAGCTTAAAGTTATTTATATTGTTTTGTAGAATGCTTCTATAGAAACAACTTTACTTGGCATTAGTGTTTTTAAAGTCAAATATAGAAACATAAAATACTGAATCAGTCCTGAGAAGCCATCTTTTCACCATGAGACCCAACATCAGAGAGTCCACCAAACTGACAACATCTGTCACATTATGTTAGAGCTGTTCATTTCAATTTTATTGGTTTTATAGTTTGGGGGTATTTAACTTGTAGATTTGTGTATTAGTCAGGGTTCCCCAGAGAAACAGAACTAATAGGATATGCGTGTGTGTGTGTGTGTGTGTGTGCGTGGAGAGAGAGATTTTAAGGAATCGCCTCACACGATTGGGAGCTGGCAAGTCTAAAATCTGCAGGGTATATGGCAGGCTGGAGACCCAGGCAAGAGCTGATGTTGCAGCTTGAGTCTGAAGGCTGTCTGGAGGCAGACTTCTTTCTTCCTTTGGTGAAGTCAATCTTTGCTCTTAAGGCCTTCAAACTGATTGGATGAGGCCCACCCACATTATAGAGGGTAATCTACTTTACTCAAAGTCTCCTGATCTAAGTATTAATCTCATCTAAAAATACTTTCACAGCAACATTTAGACTGGTGTTTGACTAAATATCTGGGCACTGTGGCCTAGCCAAGTTGACATATAAAATTAAACATAACAACTTACTTTGGTTTTAGAGTTGTACAAGAGCCACAAGGATCAGGACTTCAAATCTTGTCTTAAATACATGTTTTTCAAGTATTATAATAAAAGCACTTCAACTCAGCACTGCGTGGGGGGGGGGGTCTCTAGATTTTTTTTTTTTTTCCTTTAAAAACATCTGAACTATTCTCAGGTTAAAGAACACTGTTTACAGAACTAAAAGTCTGTTAAAGATTTTCTTCCCCCAAACTAAAAAGCAATCTTCCATGAAAGATGAATTCTGCACCTGCTCCTAGAACGGTGAGGGAACTCTCTGGCATCTTTGTCCAGGTCCTGGATATCAGGGTTTCAGAAATGTGGGTCTGATTACTCACACAATATGTAGCCTGCTTTTTTCTCTTAACATTTAGTATAAGGCTCTAGATCTTTCTTTTTAAAAGATTTTGTGTTTTTTTTTATTGGCTTGGTTTTTGTGATGATTTCAAGTGAAACATAATAAAGTTAATTATGACGATCTCTGAAAATAGCAGCTACAATATAACCTGAAAAACCAGTATCGTGAACAAGCATTAAAGTATATTGAGGACGATGGCATATGTATGAAGCTCATGTATATTTAGCAAAAAGTTTTATACAAAAGGATCCTTTTCCTTCTCTTCCCCCAGTCCCTGAATAACAAACACATCCCATGAATGTCATCCCACGCAGAAAAGAGAATTGAACAATTTCATTAGAGTAGAAAAATCATATGAATAAAAATATCCAACCTCATGAGCACTGAGATGATTTATTAAGCAAACATGAACCTACTGCCTTAAAATCTTAGGTTTGCTATAATTTCTATTTCCTGTCAGGAATGCTCATATTTCAGCTATAAATAGAACATGGCAGCAGATAGAGTAGCTTTTTAATTAGGTCATTTCTGAGTCTGCATGGCTTATTTTCTTTGAGTCTTTGCCATTTTTTACTTCAGATTTGCTCTTTTTGTGATGATGATGCAACATGACAGAATCATAACAGCTTCCAAAGCTCCCCTCACTGCTCTCTCCCTTGCACTCCCTCTCTCCTTCTCTCTGTCTCCTCTCTCTCCCTTTCTCTCTCCCCCACTTTCTCTCTTTGTCTCTGTCTCTGTCTCTTCCTCTCCCTCCCCCGCAATTTCTGTCTCTGTCTGTCTGTCTGTCTGTCTGCCTCTCTCCCTGACACACACTCTCTCTCTCTGGCTCTCTCTCTCTCTTTCATCATATGTGCACTTGCTCTGTCAAAACCTCTTGCCAAGGGGAAGCAGAGAGGGACATCATATGTCCCATCGTATGTTTATGGGTCTCACCTCTGGTCACTCTCCATCTGGGACTAAATGTCCCAACTGGAGCTTGGCTTATGTCTGGATCTCCTACGGCCATTTACCTTCTTTCTTGAACTTTGTGACTGATGATAAGGGAGGGAGGGAGTGTGACAGAAGAATGGAGACAGATATAAGACTAATATATTGAAAGCAATTGAATGCTCTGATAGTTTTCCCATTTTCCTCATTAAACCTAACTCTATAATAGCTCCTACTAGCTTCTGAAGGAAAAATGAAAATGGAAAGACCCTTTCTAGTCAATATCCCTTCACTTTATTTATGTGATTTTTGAGATACTGGGAAGGGTCCGATGTCTCCAAAATCCTGCCATCCTATCCCGGTCACAGGCACATGGTCATACTTTAGTAGGGGACAAAAGTGTTCTTTCCCAGTGGTGACACCATTGGTTCTGGAGGCTTTGGCGTTCTCGTAATTCTATCAACGCCCCTCTGAAAGATGCACCAAAATCCTTCCTAATATTCGCATGATCTAAGTTAGAGCTTGGAGGGAAATGCAGCTTCCCTCTCTGCCAGCCCTCCCCAGGCCCTTGTGGCCAGACCACCTTCTGCACTTGTCCCAGGGTCATTTGGCTCCTACTGCAGCTCCGTGGGCGAGACCCCCACAGCTACATTATCAGGCCCAGATCTGCTTCCTGGTCCCGGAGCATGGCCTGGAAAAGGCCAGCTGTTGTCTTCATAACTCATTTAGCAGGAGAACCTGACCTGAAGTGAACTCCTGGTGGAAAAACTGACCTGGTCCGATGTAAGGCTGTTTTAGTCTATATTTATCTACTGTAGGACAGTTGGCAGCATCGCTTTCCAGGCTGGGAGCTATTTGAGGGTCCCTGGCACCATGCTTCTTAATCTTTGTATCTCCAGTGCTAGCACGGGACTGGCACATAAGTGTCCTATAAATATTTACTGAGTTTAATTGAATCTTTATGTCTGAACACTTAGGAAATAAGCAAGTGATATCAGGTTTGAACTCTCCCTAAGAATAAAAAGCCATAGATTATTCATTTACTCATTAATTTAGTTAATCCTTCATTTAACTAACAGGTATTTATTGAGGGCCAATTATGTTTCAGGCTTTTTGCCATGTGTCAGAATTGTAAGATGAGTAATAGGCAGTCTCTGTCCTTGTTAAGTTCACAGCCAAGTAGAGAAGACAGATAAGTGCACCAGGATTTTAGTATGGTGTGATAAGAGCATTGATAAAGGTATACACATCATAAGGGCACAGAGGTCAAGCATCTAACCCTGTGTGACAGATCAGATTTGTATTTTAGAAAGATTACTCTAAACACTAAAGACATTATTGCTTGAACATAGAGAATGGTCAAGCATAATTACTGCAAGATCGAGTGAAGGATTGTAGGGTCTCCTCCGTGGGGTCCTGGCTTCAAGCTATGGGCAGTAACTGAAGGAGACAGCCAGCCGGTAAGAGAGAAAACCGGAGCTAAAAAAGACCTGAGTTTTATATACAATCAAGATGTTACTCTATGACTACATTTAGCTCCCGTCTACTCCCACCAAAATAGCGCCACTTTCCTCTTCCTAAGGAATCTGCCCAAAATAGCAGGTGGCAATGTCATTACTTCTTTCCAACTTGTTAGAAGCCTTGACTCCATAAAGTGTAGTTTCCACCCCCTAATTCCCCAGGGAGAGCCTTTCTGAGGCAACAAAGGAAGGAAAAATTCCACCTTTCATCTCCATCAAGTGCTGAGTTGGACTTGGGGATCACAGGGTTGATGTTCACGAACAAGAGACACGCGTGTTCCAGGGACAGCAATGGGTGTGTTTGCAGAGCATTTGAATGCCCAGCTCTCCTTTGCCTTCCAGCAAACCGGAAAACGAAGCTGGGAATCAGGATATGTTTTGCCAAACCCAGCGGAAACCTTTCAGCTCCAGATAGGTTTCCCTTTTGTGTACTTCTATAGCACGTTGCACAATCCTAATTCAAATACTGTGACAAGGTAGCAACCAGCTGGGCTGAAGGACTGTGAGGAAACAGGAGGTATTGGAGTACTTCCTGCATAAGAAATGATGTTTTCATTTTTTAAACCCACATTTCCCCTCCTGGCCATAGCCCAGAGACTGAGACAAGGACTGTAATAGTGACTAAAGTGCTTCCCTCAATGTACCCGCTAACTACAAGTCAGGTCATTTTTACATCAATATCATAAATCTTGATGCTTCTGTAGCCACTTACACGACTAGCAGGAAATGCAGTTTTTTCCCCCAGATATATGTGAGAAATCTTAGGCACGCTCGTAGGAGTCTGCTGCCGCCTGATGGGGAATAGGGGGGAGCTTGCACTTGCCCCACTCCATTTGAACCACCAGTGTCTGCTGATCTCAGCTTCATGAACACCAGGCTGCCTCTACTGTAGGGGGCCTGAGTCTGCCTTCACTCTGGTCAACGCAGCAGGACATCTGCCATTGCCACAGGTGCTGCTGCATGGACCTTGCTGGCCTTGGTGCAAACCCCTGTCAGTTTGCCAAGGCAACAACCATCTCATCAGATGAGAGGTGGCTTCCTCTCTGTGTCACACTCTATCTTGGGTTCCCTATCCTCAGCAAAGAGATCTTCCTCCCAAGGTATTAAGATTCCTCAGATTCACTCGAGTGCCATATCCTAAGGTGAACCCACAGCCCTGGGATGTGTGGCTTGCATGGGATCTAGTACTGTGCTGAGAATCAAGGCTTCCTTATCCTCTGGCTAGTTGAGGTCCCTCTGTTTTACCTTCCAAGCCACATAGTACCTTTTATTTTGCAACTATTACTAAAATGCTCCCTAGACTCTTGGACCTTGGTTCTGATTTTTTGTCATTCCTTTCCTTTACGCTGAGTCACCTCTCAGCGGCCCCATTTCCTGAAAGCTCTGAGAGCTCCACTGCAAGGAATTCTGCTACTTGGCCTTAATCCAGACTTTGCCTAGGCCATCCATTATGTTTTAATAGTCTGACAATTCAATGGGGGGGACTTATGCTTCTGGGAAGATGGAGTACATGTACTTTTCCTTATTCCTCCCATTAAGTGCAGCTAAAAACCCTGGATATTATATATAAAACAAACATAAGAAGACTCTGAAAGGTGGAGAGAAGGTAGATAGGCCAGGGACCTTGGGACCCAAGTGTCATGGGCTGAACTGTATCCCTCCCCAAAATACATATGGTGAAGTCCAAACCCCCAATCCCTCCCAATGTGATTGTATTTGGAGATCAGGTCTTTGAAGAGGTTATTAGGTTAAATGAGGTCATTAGGGTGGGCTCTAATCCAATATGACTGGTGTCCTTATAAGAAGAGGAAATTTGGACACATAAAGAGACACCAGGGGCATATGTGCACAGCCATGTGAGGACACAGTGAGAAGACAGCCTTCTAGAAGCCAAGGAGAGAGGCCTTAGAAGGAATTAACCTTGGCAACACCTTGATCTTGGACTTCTAGCCTCTAGAACTATGAGAAAATAAATTTCTATTGTGTATGCCACCCAGTTTGTTGTACTTCTTACGGCAGCCCCAGCAAACTAATATTCCAAGTTTACCAAGGAATTACACACTACTATACCTAGCAAACTAATATACCAAGGAATTGTGTTTTCTTTTTGCCTCATATATAGCAGACTTGAAGCTTAAAAAGCCAGCAACCTGAAAATACCAATGGGCACAGACAAAAAAAGCCCCAACAAAAGCCTGTTCTCTCTAGCCAAAGGACAAGGAAAGGGGCAGCTTAACAAGGCAGAAAAGTTTTAGACAGTAGTAACTCTACTTCAGCCAAACATCATAGAAGAAACTGTGGCCCTACTCCCACCCATGCCAGTAAAGCCCAAGTGGGGAGCCTAGACTTTCACCCTTGCCAAGTTATAATGAGGCACCCCAATCCCTTCACTGAGGTTGCATCAGAGAAGGCTGAGTAGGGAGCAGAAACTTTCATCCCTGGAGGGCCTTAACAAACCTCCCCTCCCCACGGTGTCATTGGAGGCCACATGGGGAGCAGTAATGAGACACTCCTAACCCTTCCACCCAAGGAGGTATCAGTGGAGGCGTAGTAGGGAGCTGGAACTCCCATCCCCACGTAGCAGAAACCCTCAGGTTTCAACAGAAGCTAACTGGGGAACCTGGACTTTTACTCCCACATGGCATTCTCCCTTACCCCTACCAGAGTGATGTCAGAGGAAGCCAGCTAAGTCAGAAGGTTTAAATAAGATTTAGAGTCTTATAATATGATATTAAAATGTCCAAGTTTCAACAGGTTATCACTCAGCATACCAAATACCAAGAAGATCTAGAATTGAATGAAAAAAGATCATCAATAGATGTCAGCACCAAGAGACAGAGATGTTAGAATCATCTGACAAAGAGTTTTTAAGGCAATCATCATAAAAACGTTTCAGCAAGCAATGACAAACAAGCTTTAATCAAATAAAAAACCCCAGAAATTTTCAACAAAGAATACGAGATACAAAAAAGAACCAAATTGAATTTTAGAAGTAAAAAATACAATAATCAAAATAAACTCAGCAGATAGGCTCACCGGAAGAATGGAGGGGAAAGAGGAAAGAATCAATGAACTGGAAGACAGAACAATAAAAATTATCCAATCTTGGGGGCCAGCCCAGTGGCATAGTGATTAAGTTTGTGCACTCCACTGCAGCAGCCCGGGACTTGCAGATTTGAATCCTGGATGCAGACCTACATACCACTCATCAAGCCATGCTGTGGCAGTGTCCCACATAGAAATAGAGGAAGATTGGCACAAATGTTAGCTCAATGACAATCTTCCTCAAGCAAAAAGAGGAATATTGGCAACAGATGTTAGCTCAGGGCCAATCCTCCTCACACACACACACAAAAATTATCCATTCTGAACAATTAAAGAAAAACAATGAACAGAGCCGAAGGACCTATGGGACTATAACAAAAGAACTAACATGTATCACTAGAGTCTCAGAAGGGCAGGGCTAAAAAAGTACTAGAAGAAATAATGGCTAAAAACATCTCAAATCTGGCAAAAAAACATAAACCTGAAGATTCAAGAAGCTGAGCTAACACCAAATAGGATAAAACCAAAGTAATCTACACCAAGACAGTGGTCAAACTTCTGAAAATTAAAGGCAAAGAAAAGTCTTGAAAGCAGCTTGAGAAAAAATACATAGGGAAAAAACAACATGAATACAGAGGATTTCTCATCAGAAACTGTGAACTGAAGGAGCTAGCACAACATTTTTCAAGTGCTGAAATAAAAGAACTGTCAACCTATAATCCTATATTTTCAAGAATGAAGGAGAAATCAAGACCTTCCTAGATGAAGGAAACCTAAGAGAATGTGTCACCAGCTGACCTACCTTAAAAGAATGGCTGAAGGAAGTTCTCTAAACAGAAAAGAAATAATAAAAGAAGGAATCTTGGGACATCAGGAAGGAAGACAGAATGTGGTGAGCAAAAATATGGTAAATATACAATATATTTTCTTTTTTCTCCTGAGTTTTATATATTATGTTTGACAGTTGAAGCAAAAGTTTTAATAATGTCTGATGTGGCTCTAAATGTATGTAACTATTTAAGACAATTATATTATAAATGGGACAGACAAAAGGATGTAAAGGAAGGTAATTTTTCTGTACTTCGTGGGAACTTACTCAACTTGATAAAGAGCATCTACAAAACACCTACACCTAACATTATACTTAACAGTGAGAAACTGAAAGTTTTCCCTCTAAGATTAGGAACAGAGCAAGGGTATCTGCTCTCACCACTTATTTAACATAGTGCTGAAAGTTCTAGCTAGTGCAATAAGGCTAGAAAAGGGAAAAAAAAGCATACATGTTGGAAAAGAAGAAATAAAATTGTCCCTATTTGCAGATGACATGATTGCCTACATGGAAGATCTTAAGGAATCTCCAAAAGTATTCTATAACTAATAAGTGAATTCATCAAGGTCACAGAATACAAGATAAACAAAAATCAAATGTACTTCTATAAATTAGCAATAAACATGTGGACACTAAAATTAAAAATACAGCACCATTTACAATCACTCAAAATAAAATTAAATACCTAGGTGTAAATCTAACAAAACATGTATAGCACTTGCATGCTAAAAACCACAAAACCCTGATGAAAGAAATAAAAGAATATCTAAATAAATGGCAAGACATTTCATGTTCATGGATTGGAAGAGTCAACATAGTAAAGATATCAATTCTCCTCAAATTGACATGCAGGCTTAATCCAATTCCTATCAAAATATCAGCAAGATTTTTGTAGTTATAGACAAGATTATTTTAAACTTTATATAAAGAGACAAAAGAACTAGAATAGCTAAAATCATTTTGAAAATGATAAACAAAATGGGAAGAATCACTTAAGTCATTTTCAAGACTTACTATACACCTATAGTAATCATAACTCCGTATTAATTAAAACAAAACTTCAGTGGTTGCTTCTCATTTTACGCGGTACAGTCAGTGCAGTGTTTCCTTCAGGTCCTTTCAGAAACCAACCCAAAGCAACAAAGAGAACGAGAAACAGACATGTCAACACCATCCTTGACAAAATGAGGAAAGATTAGAAACCCCAAATCAAAAGATAATGGAAAGGGCTATCTAACAATGAAGGTCAAATAGGAGTGCAAGAAAATGCAGAGCATGCTCAAAGATTTTTAAGAAGAGACCTGCAAAGTGAAACAATGGTCACAGACTGTGCTGGTAGGAACTCCTCTGGGTTCAGTTGGATTCCAAAGCAAAGCAGAGGAGATGGAGGCTGAACAGGACACCACATAGACATGCCACATTTTTAGGGAACATTTTGTCAGTGTAGCAGGACACCACATAGACATGCCACTTTTTTTTTTTTTTTACAAGTTTTGTTCAAGCTTATTTCTTTTTATCTTTTTTTTTTTATTGATGTTTTAATGGTTTCTAACATTGTGAAATTTTGGATTGTACATTTTTGTTTGTCCATCACCATATATATGACTCCCTTCACCCCTTGTGCCCACCCCCCACCCCCCACCCCCACCCCCACTGCCCCTGGTAACCACAGTCCAGTTTTCTCTGTCCATGTGTTGGTTTACATTCCACATATGAGTGAGACCATACAGTGTTTGTCTTTCTCTTTCTGGACATGCCACATTTTTAGGGAGCATTTTTTCAGTGTAGCAGGACGGAGGAGAAAGAATGTGTTGTGAACCACCCTCAGCCACCAGTCTCAGTTGGTGAGGGGAAAGTAATCACTAAAGAAATCATTCACTCAATCAGTAAAATCCTGTAGGATAAGAAAAATTACTCTGGCCCCCCTTCCAGATGAACCTCCTGCAAGTAACTGGTCCAGGAAAGGCTCACTTCATTCAAAGATATGTATTCAAAGAGAAAAATCACAAAATTGATATCAAGATACTACCAGAAAAAGAAAAAAAAACCCGAAAAGTTAAATAAAAGCAAATAGCAAACGAAACAAAACAAAAAATCTCTTTGGGACTTCTACTAATGCCCGTGGCATGAAGTTTCCCAGCAAACTTTCCCCAAAAATTTTTTTAAAAACTGTAAAAAAAAAAAATTTTTTTTTTAACCATCTGAAGGCATTGGAAAGTGACCACAAAAGGTAGAAACTGCAAGGGAATTTACCCTTGAAAGATGACTGTAAGAGTAAGAATTGAAGTTTATAGCTTATTTTGCCTGCGAGCACTTTCCACCTCAACACGAAAATCCCACTGTAGAAAATCACAGCCTTACTGGCAAAAGGTGGCAGAAGACAGAGTTTAGTGCTGGCAGAGCAGAAGGCCATTCAGGAGTGGTATCCTGAAATCAGGAGAGTTTCAGAAGGAATGAGCCCCAAAATATGAATACAAGCTTGGCCTAAATCTCTGGCTAACTGCTAAATTAAGAAGGCACGGGGGAGATTCCACAGGGGTCTAGCGAAATGGGAGGCAGAAACAAAAGAGGAATCTACATTTTAAAGATAGAACTGCACCAGATAAGATTTGTATTTGCTGTTCTTTTGACTCTGTATGTTCTCAAACCTGTGCTCAGTTTAGGCAACAGAATGCTGAAGCCTTACTGGCCTAGGGAGTCAGAGGATAAAGTTGAGGATTGCAGAGCACTTGGAAATTTAGGTGGAAATGCTGGAAGCTAAAGAACCACAGAGAGGATAGGTTACCAAATACGAGTATAAATTCTACCCAAACCCTTGGCTGACTCCCAAACTATGCATATGTAAGAGAAATCCCAGGGAGTTCAAAGAAATAGCAGGCAGATGTGAGGAAGGAATGTGTTCTTGAAAGCCAGAGCAAGACCAGTTGCAATACGTGAATTTCCTGCTCTTTTGACTGTATGTGTTTCCAACTCTTGCACAGGTCATGTGGCATAAAACCGAAGCCATAATAGCCTGTGATGTCAGAGAACAGAGCTGGGTCTGGCAGATCAGCTGGGAGCAAGGAAACCTCAGAGAGAACAAGAACTTAAGTCTGAGTATAAACTCTTTCCAAACTTTTGGCTGATTTC
Source organism: Ceratotherium simum simum (assembly GCF_057802395.1). NCBI lineage: Eukaryota > Metazoa > Chordata > Mammalia > Perissodactyla > Rhinocerotidae > Ceratotherium > Ceratotherium simum. The sequence goes on along the minus strand of NC_141905.1, from coordinate 20,352,093 downwards.
TTAACTACATAGGTGGAGAACACCACTAGAGGCAAGGCTATAAAAGCAGCATTTGGAAGCTGAAAAAACTGAACAGAGATATCGGCTGGTGCACTCTACAAGGAAGACAAAGTTTGCAGTTAGTTAGAATTCAGGAAATTGCTTAATAGAACAAAATCCAACAATCTTCAGATGAATATAACAGAATGCAGAGTCTCTACAACGTATCACCTATAATATCTAGTTTTCAACAAAAAATTACCAGACATGCAAAGAAATGGGCTAGGGTGACCCACATTCAGGATAAAAGGCAGTTTATGGACCCTTACTGAAATTGGGCCCAGATGTTAAATTTAGCAAAGATTTTAAAGCAGCTGTTATAATCATGGTCACAGAATTAAAAGAAACATGAGTTCAATGAGTGAACAGACAGGGAATCTCAACCGAGAAATTGAAATTATAAAAGAAAACCAAATAGAAATTTTCAGATCCGAAGAGTACAATAACTGAAACAAATAATTTACTAGATAGGCTCGATAGAAGATTGGAGATGGCAGAATAAAGAATCAGTAAAGTTGAAGGAAGACGAATAGAAATTATCCAACCTGAAGAGCAGAAAGAAAAACAAGTGAGAAAAAACAGAACCTCAGAGGCCTATAGAACAATATCAAGCAATCCAACATAACGTTTAATTTGAATCCCAGAAGGAGGAGAGAGAGACAGAAAATACATGAGGATAAAAATGACTAATTCCCTTTATCTGGTAAAATATCTGGTAAAGCTCCACAAACCCCAAGTTAGATAAACACAAAGAAAACCACACCCTGGCACGGACATTCATACTGCAGACAGCCAATGATCAAGAGAAAAATAAGATATCACAGGCATACCTCATTTTATTGTGCTTTGCTTTATTGCACTTTGCAGATATCGCATTTTTTACAAATTGAATGTTTGTGGCAACCCTGTGTCGAGCAAGTCTATCAGTGCCATTCTTCCAACAGCATTTTTTCACTTCATGTCTCTGTGTCACATTTTGGTAATTCAACATCAAGGCGAGACTCTCCACCAGCAAAAAGATTACAACTCACTGAAGGCTCAGATGATGGTTAGCATTTCTTAGCAATAAAGTACTTTTTAACTAAGGTATGGATATTGGATTTTTAGACATAATGCTATTGCATACTTAATAGACTACAGAATAGTATAAACATAACTTTTCTATATACCAGGAAACCAAAAAATTTGTGACTCACTTTATTGTGATATTTGCTTTATTGTGATGGTCTGGAACCAAACCCACAATATCTATGAGGTATGCCTGTACATACAGGGTAATTGACTTTCAGTTTCAGCTCTGACATGTGAAGAACTTGGAAGTCATCACTTCTGTCTTTACAACAAGAAAAGCTAAACGAACTAAAAATTAATAATTTTTCTTGGACCTATCAGAGAACCGAGGTTGCAGAGCAAACTTCTACCTCCAAATCTGGAGAGACGGGGGATCCAGAGTATCACAATGAGATCTGCTTACCTGGAGCTGAAGCTAATGAAGTCATAAACTGGTAAGAACATTTAAATGATAATTTTGATGAATTGCTGGAGGCTGAGCGTGGACTAGTATGAGAGTGACAAACTCTCGTGGGCTGCAGTTTTGGAAGAGGGCCTTTCCCTTTCATGATTTTTATCTCCAGAAACTCCACTAGGTTCTCATGATGAAGAGCCAAGAAAGATCCCCTCATGGCTCTGGCAGGGGTAAGAGTGGAGCAAACACTGTGAAATATGCCCAGAATGTTTTCCACGACAAAGGCCTTCTCTCCAGGGGAAAAGACTTTGCCAGAGCCTTATCCCACCTAGTACAAAGGAAGGGCATTTCTTCTGCTCCATCCCCCTTAAGACTTCTTGTCTCACTCAAGGGTGGAGGGAGAGGGAATAAAGACATACTTGCCAAGATCACAGCCCAGAAGCACAGACTCACTCAAAGCTCACCGAGATATAATCATAGGATTATAAAATGTTTTCCCTCTGCTACACTTTACCACCACAGCAACAGGGCCCAGTATAATAACAGTGGATTATAGAGGAAAGAGCTGAAAGATGCCCTCTCTCTCTAATAAAGAGTAGTTAGGGAACCCCAAAGTGAAAAGAGGAGAAATAAACAAGGACACTAGAAAAATTTGAAGTCTCTGGCACCTATAGCTACAGCAAACATTAAACACAGCCCAACTCCTAGTTAGATTAATATGAAATCTCACACTAAAGACCTGTCTGCCTCAATTCCTATTACCCAATAGGATATGTCCAGTTTCCAACAAAAAATTACAGGGCATGTTAAAAAGTAAAAACACATGTGTGTGCACACACACACAGAGTCTGAAGAAACAAAACAAACATCAACATCAGACTCAGATATGACACAGATTTTGAAATTATCAGATAGGAAAATTAAAGTAACTATGATTAATATGTTAATGGCTCTAACGGAAAATGTAGACATTATACAAGAACAGATGGTAGTGTAAGGAAAGAGATGGAAACTCTAAGAAACAATCAAAAGGAAAAGCTAGAAATCGAAAACACTGTAACAGAAATGCACAATGCCTTTCACGGGCTCTTCGGTAGACTGCACACAGCCAAGTAAAGAATCAACGACCTTGAAGATAGGTAAATAGAAAATTTCCAAACTGAAATACAAAGGAAAAAAAGAATAAAAACAAAACAAAACAAAACCAGAATATCCAAGAACTGTGAGGAAATTTCAAAAGATATTTGTTGTTGTTAGCGTCATCAAGTGGATTCTGAATCCTAGTGACCCTGTGTACGGCAGAGTGGAATCCTGTCCCATCTTCTTGTGCCATCTTCTCACCTCTGGTGCTATATTAGACAATGCTTTGCAGCTATTCATAGGGTTTTCATGAACAATTTTTTCGGAAGTGGGTCGTCAGGTCCTTTTTCTTACTCTGCCTTATTCTGGAAGCTCCACTGAAACCTGTCCACGATGTGTGATCCTGCTGGTATTTGAAATACTGGTGGCATAGCTTTCAGCATCACAGCAACAAGCAGCCACCATAGTATGACAACTGACAGTTGGGTGGTGTAGTTCCCTGACCAGGAAATGAAGCCTGGGCCGCAGAGGTGAGAGCACTGAATCTTAACCACTAGACCACCAGGGCTGGCTTCAAAAGGTATAACCTATTTATAATTGGAATACTAGAAGGAGAAGAGAGAACACAGTAAGAAAAATATTTGAAATGATGATGGCCAAAACCTTTCCAAAGTTAATGACAGACACCAAAACAAAGATCCAGGAATCTCAGAAAACACTAAGCAAGAATAAATTCCAACCCCTCAAAAAATCTACACTTATGCATATCATATTCACACTACTGAAAACCAAAGACAATGAGAAAATCTTGACAGAAGCTAAAGAAAAAAACATTTTGCCTATACAGGAACCAGAATAAGAATTATAGTGGACTTCTCACCAGAAACCATATAGGCAAGAAGTGAATTGAGTGAAATATTTATAGCATCAAAAGGAAAAAGACACCAACAAAGAAGCCTGTATCCAACAAAATTATCCTTCAAGAGTGAAGGAGAAATAAAGGTTTTCTCAAAAAAACAAAAATTGAGGAAAATCATTACCTGCTGACCTGTTCTGTAAGAAATGATAAAAGAAGTTCTTCAGGGAGAAGGTAAATGGTATAGCTCAGAAACTTGACTCCACATAAATAAAGGAAGAGTGTTAGAGAAGAAGCAAATGTAGGTAAAATAAAACCTTTTATTTTTTTATTCATAATTGATCTAAAAGATAACTGTTAAAGTAATAATAGTAACAATGTTTTGGGCGATTATATCACACAGATAAGTGACAGCAATGTCACAAGGGCCAGAAGGAGGAATTGGAGATACTCTATTATAAGGTAACTGCATTACATATGAAGCAGTGTAGTTTTGTTTGAAGGTGGATTTAGATTAGTTAAAAATGTATATTGCAAACTCTAAGGCAACAACTAAATTTTTTTTAAGAGAAGTATAATTGATACGCTAATAGAAGAGATATAATGGAATCAACAAAATGCTCCGTTAAAATCAGAGAAGGCAGGATAAGAGGTGGGAGAAAAGAAACAAAGAACAAATGCAATGAACAGAAAACAGTTACAAACGTGGTAGATACTAATCCAACTATGCAAATGATCTAAATATACCAATTAAGACAGAGATTGTCAGAGTGGATAAAAAAACAGGACCCAACTATATGTTTTCTGTGAAAAACCTATTTTAAATATAAAGATTCAAGCAGATCCAAGTGAAGGGATGGAGAAAGATATATCATACTAACACTAATAAAAAGAAAGCTGAGGGGCCGGCCCGGTGGTGCAAGCGGTTAAATGCGAAATGCGCGCGCTCCGCTGCGGTGGCCCGGGGTTCACCGGTTCGGATCCCTGGTGTGCACCGACGTGCTGCTTGGCAGGCCATGCTGTGGCAGCGTCCCATATAAAGTGGAGGAAGATGGGCATGGATGTTAGCCCAGGGCCAATCTTCCTCACAAAAAAAAAAAAAAAAAGAAAGCTGAAGTATTAATTTCATAAAAAGCAGACCTCAGAACAAGAAAATTTATCAAGGATAAAGAGGGGCATTACCTAATAATAAAGGGTCAATTCACCAAGCAGATATAACAATCCTAAATGTGTATGAACCTAATAATACAGCATCAAAATATGTGAGGCAAAAACTGATATAACTGAAAGGAGAAATAGACAATTCCACTATTACAGTTGGAGACTTCAACACCCCTCTGTCAGTAACTAACAGATCACGTAGGGAGAAAATGTGTAAGGCCATGGAGGAATGAAGATAGGATTAACAGTGCACTTCTCATCAGAAGCAATGGAGGCCAGAAAACATTTGTAAGATATATATGAAGTGCTCAAAGGAAAAAAAATCTGTCAACCATAGATTCTATATTCTATTCTTCAAAATAAAGGCAAAATGAAGCATTGTCAATCAAAAACTGACAGAATTCATCACTGGTAAACCTGCACTACGAAAGGAAAATGCTAAAGGAAAATGATACCATATGGTAACTTATGTCAGATCTACAGAAAGGAATAAAGAGCACTAGAAATGATAAATATAACTATATGGGTAAATATAAAACTCTAATTTATCTGAAAGACATATGATTATTTTAAAAAATTAAAACATGGTACTTTGGGTTTATAATGTATATATATACATATATTTATATATACATACATTTTGTGTGTGCGTGTGTGTGTGTAAAATGACAGCACAAAAGATTGGAAGAATAATCAGAACTCTACAGTTTCAAGATTCCTGTATTTTACTTGAAGTAAATTGATATTAAGTATACTATTATATGTTCACTATAATAATATAATATAAAAAGATAATCCCTAGAGAAATACCCAAACAATAAGGCAAAGTGATATAGCCAATAAGCCAACAGGAAAATTAAAATATGGGCTAAGAAATATCTGATTAAAACAAAAGAAGGCACAAAGGAGGAACTGAGAAACAAAAATCAGATGAGATAAATAGAAAAAGCAAAAGCAAAATGGTAGATCAAATCCAACTTTTATCAATAATTATATTAAATGTAAATGGACTAAGCATTCCAATCAAAAAGTAGAGATTGTCAGATTGGATTACAAAAATTAAAAAAAAAACAAAAACCAAGACCCAACTTTATGCTATGTATAAGAGACACTTTAAAAATACTGACACATGGGCCGGCTCTGTGGCTTGGTGGTTAAGTGCGCGCGCTCTGATGCTGGCGGCCCGGGTTCGGATCCCGGGAGCGCCCGGAGGCACCACTTCTCCGTCCAACGCGAGGCCGAGTCTTCTCCGTCCAACGCGAGGCCGAGTCCCGCGTACAGCAACTAGAAGGATGTGAACCTATGACATACAACTGTCTACTGGGGCTTTGGGGGGAAAAAGCTGAATAAATAAAAAATCTTTAAAAATACTGACACAAACAGTATAAAGGTAAAATGACAGAAAAAGATATTCCACACAAATTCTAATCAAACGAAAGCTGAAGGGGCTATATTATTAATGAAAGAGAAAAATGATTTCAAGATCAGGAGTATTATTATCAACAAAGAGAGACATTTCTATCTAGCATATAGAAAGTAAAGATTGTATAAGGTAGATGACTTCTTAGCAGAGGGTCAAAAGAAACCATGTAAAGCTGACACATCAAGTAACAAAAGTATAAATATATGTAAAAATACAATAAAGTCATAAAATATAATAAACAAATAAGAAAAATATAATCAAGTAAAATTGGCTGGTAGAGTGAAAGGACAAAATATGGACATATACTACTTTCATACTGCTAACAATTGGGAGTCAGAATATACTGTCTAAGGATCTAGAGGGTTAAATATATTCTATAAAGTTATAATCATAAAGGAAATCACCAAGACAAAAATTTTAAATTTCCAAATTGTCAGATAAAACTTCTACCTAAAACAAGCAAAGACAGATCATGTAGTAGAAGATATTTTACAGGCAATGAAGACAGAAAACACAGTATTAATTGAGATGCCAAGATTAGACCAAACATATGTGTATTATCAATAAAAGTAAGGGAATTAAACTCACCTATTAAGAAAATCATTGTATCATAAGGCAAAATTTAATATTTTCTTTATCAAAAAGATATGCCCAAAACAAAGTGACTCAGAATTTGTTTTAAAACGACTTTTAAAATGAGAGATAGATAACAGAATATCAGGCAAATAAAAAAAAAGGAATTACAATCTTAAATATCATAGAAGGTTGAATTTAGGGCAAAAAGAATGAAAGGATAAAAAGAAGGCCTGTTTTTAATGATAGGTGATGCAATCCACAGTAAAAATGTGATAATTTTAAATATCTATATAGCAAATAATTTTGTCAATATTCATCAAGTAAGAACTACAGGAACTACAAAGAGAAATAGAAACACATTAGAAGCAAGAGCCTTTAACACATCTCACCTAGACCCTAATAGGTCAAGTGGATTAAAAATAAGTAAAGATATACAAGTCTACCCTGAAAAGAGACAATTCATCCTCAAATGCCCAGGAAGCATTCACAAAAGTTGACCATATATTAGGCCACAAGTAAAATCTCAATAAATTCCAAAAAATTGACCTAGTACAATCTCCAATCACAACGCAAACTGAACTAGAAATTAATCGTAAAACCAGATGAAAAAAACAAAAAAAATTCCCTTCCACTTGGAAATTTTAAAACTCTCTCTCAAACAATTCTTAGGTCAAAGATAAAATTAACACTAAAGTTGAATAAAATAATGATAGTGAAAAAATCACATTTTAGAACCAAAATTTGGTTCTAAATACTGAACCTTTTCTTAATCTTAAAGAAATTGTGGACTGAAATAAAGAGTCTGGGAAAAGGTTAACTAAAGGAGTTTATTTGATAATCAAGGTGAGGAATTGGAATCCTGGGAAACAGTCCAACTGCTCTGAGGTCTGCAGATCTGAGTATACACCTTTGAATAAAGCAGTGTCAATGCAGGAAATGGCTCACACGTCTAACAATCATTTACTTCAAGGATAACAAAAACTTGTTGGTTATACGTCAAACAAGGCTTGAAGTGTTGGTGTTAACTATGTGTAGAAGGGGACAAGGACCAGGGTGGTCACTTTTTCCCTCAATCTCTAAGCAATGCCACTGGGAGATGCGGGAGTGGGGTACCCTTTGTCTCTTCCTGTTGGCATCTTCAGTCACGAAGTGTGGGGTTGCAAGGTCATTTAGACACAGGGTTACGAGGCCTGCATGGCGGCTTCACAGTATAGCATGGATTTTTATTGTACTGACTTGAAGCCTATGCAGCTCACTTGTTAGACTTGCCTGTTAGACCAGGGAGAGGGATCCCAGTTTCATTTACAGAATGAATACTAATTAATAAAATATCTGCCTCAATTAGTTAGAAAAAGAACAAATAAATAAAGCCAAAGAAAGAAGAAAAAAATAAAGATCAAAGTAGAAATTAAAACAGAAAAAAACGGTGATTAATAAATAAAAAGCAGGTTCTTAAAAAAATCAATAAAATAGATCAACTATTAGCTAACCAAATCATGAAAAGAGGAGAAGGCACAAATTCACAAAATAAGAAATGAAGAGGGAAATAATCACAATTATAGAGAAAATAAAAAGAATCACGAGAAAGACTTTTCTTAATTATATGCAAATTAATCTAAATTTCTAGATGAAGTGGACTATTTTCTAGGAAAATGAAATTTTACAAAACTGATTTTAGGGGCCGGCCCTGTGGCTTGGTGGTTAAGTGCGCGCGCTGCGATGCTGGCGGCCCGGGTTCGGATCCCGGGTGCGCATTGAGGCCCCACTTCTCTGTCCAGCCTGAGGCCGAGTCCCACATACAGCAACTAGAAGGGTGTGCAGCTGTGACATACAACTATCTACTGGGGCTTTGGGGGCAAAAAATAAATAAAATCTTTAAAAAAAAAAAAACAAACTGATTTTAGGAGAGAAAAAAATCTAAACAGATCAATTACTATAGAAAAAATAGGAATTGATCCAAGAGCTACTTGCTAACTATCATCAACTCTCCCCCCTGTTAAAAAACAAAATTCAACTGAGTAAATTTTAAAGATCTTATTGGCTTTATTCAATGATTTCTGAATCAGGCAGCATCCAGTCTAGCAGATAGAAAAGCACTCCAAGAGGCTGTACAAATAAAAGACTTTCAAAGGCAGGAGGGAGCAGGAACAAGGAAGCTGTATTAGGCAAAAAATTGGATTGATGACTGTGAGGGGATGGCAGGGGCCTACCAGGTAGATGACCTCGCTAGTGCTGACCAGGTGATTCCTGATTGGCTGGTTTTAGATTCCATTTCTGGGAGAAGCTGAAACTGTAATTAAGTCTCAGTTTGATGACATGGGCTTAGCATAAGCAACTCCATTTTGGGCCTACTGTCTTGTTTTTAACACTCCTAACCCCCAAAAGAACCAGACTCAAAGGTTTCACAGGGGAATTTCACCAAACCTCTAAGGAACAGATGACTCTAATGCAATTTCAAATGTTGCAGTGCATAGAAAAAGAAAAAAATCTTTTAAATTCTTTGTATGAAACTAGCAAACAAAAACCTGACAACAGTAGCACAAAAAGAAAACTGCAGACCAAATTTACTTATAAACATTGATGCAAAAATCCTAAATAAAATATTAACAAACAGAATTCAGCAAATGCTAAGGAGTAATCTTTTAACAAAGTGAAGTTTATTTTGGAAATGCAAGAATAGTTCAATAAAGATATTCAATATTAAAGCAATTCCCAAAAAGAATAGTAGGATTATCTTCATAGATAATCCATTTGATAAACATCCATTCTTGATAAAGATTCTGAATAGATAAATAATGACAAGGTCATTAGCATGATAAAAAAAAATGTGTCTATCTCATCCAGACTACCATAATGCTTATGGAAAACCCCTAAGACAGTCCCATTAAAGTCAAGATCAAGACAAAAATGTCCGTTATCCTCACTATTATTTAACAATATTTGGAGGTACTAGCCAAGGCCAAGATATTAGCAGAAGAAATAAGAGGTATAAAAATTAGAAAAGAGAAGGTAAAAGTATCATTATTTGCAAATGATATTAATGCAGACCTAGGAAACCTCAAAAAATAATCTAAAAAAGTTTCAGTTAGAGAAATCACTAAGATAGATAGAAAATTACAAAAATAAATGAAACAGCCTTCCAATGTACAAACAACATCCAGTTAGAAGATATAATGGAAAAAAGGACCTCACTTACAATAGCAATAAAAGATGAATTAACTAGAAATAAGCTTAATAGGAAGTATACAAGAATTATAGAAAACTTAAAAATACTATTGAGGTCTCACCAAACAAGACAAACATATGGAAAGGCATATTATATATTTTTGTGTGTGTGTGTGTGTGTGTGAGAGGAAGATCAGCCCTGAGCTAACATCCATGCTAATCCTCCTCTTTTTGCTGAGGAAGACTGGCTCTGAGCTAACATCTATTACCAATCTTCCTCATTTTTTTTCCCCCAAAGCCCCAGTAGATAGTTGTATGTCATAGTTGCACATCCTTCTAGTTGCTGTATGTGGGACTCGGCCTCAGCATGGCCGGAGAAGCGGTACGTTGGTGCGCGCCTGGCATCTGAACCCGGGCGGCCAGCTGCGGAGTGCGCGCACTTAACCGCCAAGCCACTGGGCGGCCCTATATTCTTGAAGAGGAAGTTAACCTTATAAAGATATCATCTATCTCTAAGTTAATTTACATATTTACTGTGATCCCAATAAAAATGCCAACATGAATTTTTTTTAACTGGATAAATTGAGTCTAATCATATGGAAAAATAAATAGGTGTGGAAAGCCAGGGAAAAGTCTGAAAAAGAAAATTGAAGTTGGGGAACTTGTCCCACAGATACCAAATGTATTTAAAAGCTCTGTATGTGTAGTATTGGGGCACCAATAAACCCATCTTGATTTCCCTGCAGATATGCTTCTCCTCCATTCTTCCTCCATTTCAGTAAAGCACCTCCATCACCCAGTTGCTCATTTCAGAAACAGAGAGGACTTCTTTGACACTTCCCTATTCTTTACCCCTCACCATACATTTCTTTACCATGTTGTGCAAACTGTACCTGCAAAATACCTCTAAAAATTGTCCATATCTCACCAAATCACACTTGCCATCATAGTCCAGGTCAGCAGCTTCACTCACCTGGACCTCTGCAGAAGTCTCCCCGCTTCCACTCTCGTCCACTTCCTAGCCATTCTCCACACAGTCGGAGATGTTTCCAAAGGATAGATCTGATCATGTCACCATCCTGCTTCAAATCCTTCAATTGCACTTAAGACAAAATCCAAAATAGCTGACAGCACTATAAAGCCCACGTGGTGCGTGCGTCCTGTTTTCCTCCGCAACCTGGTCACTCCCGCGCTCCCCCTTGCTCCTGAGCTCTGGCCTCTCCCTCTTTTAGTCCCCTCAACTTGTTAAGCCAGCCATTGCCCCCCTCCACGCCTTCATACTCACCTTCATACTCACAGTTCCCTTTGCCTGGAATATTCTTCACATGGCTAACTCTTAATCATCTTTTTTTTTCCCAGTAAATTTTAAATTTTGAGATAATTCTAGATTCACATGCAGTTGTAACAAATAATACAGAGAGCTCCCATGTACACTTTACCTAGTTTCCCCCGACGATAACATCTTGCATATATAATACAATATCACAACCAGGAAATTGACATTTATGCAATTCATGACATTCAGATTTCACCAATTTACATGCATTCGTTTGTGTGTGTGTCTGTGTATTTAGTTCTATACAATTTTATCACAAGTATAGATTCACGTGACCACCACCACGGACAAAGAACAAGAATCCATCACAAGGATTCCTCAGGCTACCCTATTATAGCCACAGGCACCTCCCTCCTCCGCTCCTCTCCCTTCATCTTTTAAGTCTCTGTTTAACGTCATTTACTCAAATCTTCCTTGATCATCTCATCTACTTTTCCCTGTTAAACACTCTCATGATAATGTCCGGAACTTCTTGACAATTTAGAATTAGGAGTAATGAATGGAGTTAATGCCTTTGAAATGCCTCTCAGTTTAGGTCGGTGCACCCTGCCTTCTCCCCTACCTGCAGTGAAATGGGAGGGCAGACAGTGCTTCCAAAAGGAGAATATAGTGTAGGGGAAGTCTTGACCCAAAACAAAGCAGAAGTTAAAATATCACTGCTTTTGCTCCCATGGACTGTGGGAGAGAGAAGAGGACGCAGATCGTGGAAGCATGTGGAGACACACGTGTCATGGCCTCCTTTTCTGGGCTAAGTTCTGGAGTGGGGAAGCGTGTTCCATCACTGCGTGGAGGGAAGGCAGAAAGCAGAGGATAATTTGCCCAGTTTCCTGTTTGAAGCTGTGGGAGGAGATCTCTTTGCTCAGCTTGCGACAGCTGCATAGATAGACAGATGGAGCCTCTCTAATCCTCCTGCACCTTCAGGGCCCCCAGGCCATGGACGGCTCAGAAGTCCCCATTGTCTCCTGAGACGGGGATATGGCCATTTATGAGACTGTGCAGGGAGCTGGCCAGAAAGAAGGCAAATGTAGAGACTGAGCCACGGTGACATTGGAGCCAAGGGCTACAGACAGGCCACCCAACAGGGGCTGAAATGAAAGTCTGCAGCCAGAGTGGGGAGGACCGCCAGGTCAAGAGAGAATATGGACCTCACTAACCACAGCCCAGCCAGCGACACTCAGGGACTGGTGCCCTTCCCTCTGAAATACATGGTCACATAAGCCTCCCACATACCTAAAGGCCATTTTGGAAAGAAGTCAGTGGAGGATGAGGAAATCTGAACAACAGATTCTCCAGAAGGAACTGATTTAAAGTACTGGATTGGACTAAGTTGAACAGATTGGAATACATTTAAACATTTTCCCTGGGACCCAGCAGGTGGCTTTGGGGAAGATTAGATCTGTTTTGGAAAATAAGGAGCCTTTTTTTCTTTCCACACTTGAGTACAGTGTGGGTAAACCTGCAACTTGTAGCACAGATATTTGTTGGTGTGATTGTTTAAAATCTACCTCTCATATTAGACTGTAAACTCCCCAAGGAAAGGACATGTTTGGAGGTGCTTGTTTTACTGTGGTCTCTGTAGGGCTGAGCATGTAGTAGGTGCTCAAATATTATTCATTACAAAAATTAATGAATGCCTACAGATTCAACTCTGTGCTTTATCAATGATTCACCCATCCTGCTAGGCAAGTCTGCCACTTAAAATTCATTGAATAGACTCTAGATGCTTTAAGTGATCTCCAAGATAAAAGGTTTCATTGGGTCAGCTTTTCAATAAAAAGCTAGTCAAGGCCACTACGTGTTGTTGTGTAAAACACAAATGGCTTAGTGACTCTCCCCTGAGTGGATGGCTCTGCCACTAACTCTCTGTACAATCTGAATAAGTAGTTTGGCCTCTTTGGCAGGGGAGGGAGGTGGTGGTCTTAAAATTTTTTTTCTCCGTAGAAGAAAGACCTATCACTCCTGGCTTCACTGGTAAATGAAGAATAATTAATAAATATGATTATGAAACTTGCATACTATGGAGACATGCCTACAAGAAAAAGCTTGCTATTCAAATAACTTATGCCATTTAAAAACATTCTTTCCAAGGCTGTGCTGAGAAATCCTGGGCCTGATCTTTGGCTGAGTTCAATAAGTCACGTGTCCCATGGGAGGGGCAGCTCACATTTTGAAAAGAGGTGCTTCACAAAAGTATAGCTTCGTGAGAAGTCAGAAATGAGAGCCGGTTTCTTTCTTCAGGAACTCAGTATGGACCAAAAACAAGAAACCTCTTCAAGCAGCCCACCTCTGCTTTAAAGAGAAAATTACAACCCACCCTGAGGCCACGGGCACATGAGAATGGAAAGCTGCCACAACCTTAGTTACGATAGTTTTATTAGTTTGTGCCATGACATGGACATTATTTACTACAAGCACAAAGTTCCAATCCAATAACTTAGTTATTTCTGGTCTAAGCTTCTTGCTTCTGTTCCCATCAGTGTGCAGGTGTGTGATGTATTACGCAGTTGGACACTTCTATTAGCGAGAATGAGTCCTCTTTAAAAAAACGATTTGGCAGTAGGTGTTTGCCTCATGGGCTACTTCTCAAAGATAAATTATTTCAGTAGTTGTGCTTTGTCCAAGAGTAGAGTATGGTTGGGCTTTAAGTAAATAATTAATCAATATTTTTTAAAGTGCTCCTATGCCAGGGACCGTGTCAGTTCATGATGAAAAAGAAGAATCCTGGATCTCCTGTGGTTTTAGTCAAAGCTCTTTTGGTTGCAAGTCATGGAAACTCATTCAGACTAGCTTAAACAAAAAGAAGGGAATTGAGTGAAATGAAGCACAAATATTCATGGAACCAAGTACAAGATGCTGGGCTTCACATGGGACTGGAACCAGGACCTGGAGAGCCAGAGAAAGTTCTTCTCTATTTCCTTTTGAAAGTTTTTGGTCCCTCATTTCTGCTTCTCCCTGAGCATCTCCTTGATTTTTCTCTCCAAAGACTCAGTTTCTTTACTTCTGGAAGAAAATGGCTCAATCAGTCCTCCAAATGCTCTCTCATTCCTAGTGGTACCACCAACCACTAGGAATCCCTTTTTCCCAAATGCAAATTCCCGGGAAAGAAAATTCTTCTGGCTCAGCCAATCAATGATTTGGCTCTCTTCTGATCAGGGGTGCATTCCTGATCCATTTGGGAGAGACCATCTTACCAGTCAAGGTTTGGTCAGGGAAACAGAAGCCATCCATGTGTGCAAGTATGTAGAGTTTTATCACATGGAATAGGAGGACCACAAAGCCATTGGAAAGAATGGAGGATGGACAGTCAGGCAAACAGCTGCCAGTCATCTCAGCCTACACAGCTAAGCAATGGTTCTCAAGAACTGACCGCAATGCCATAGTGAATTTCAAGAACTTTGGGGTTACTCTCCCCACCTACCTCAGTCCACAACTGGTTCAATCTCAAGAAGTTCACCCAGGAGCTGCTCCAATGATCAAGAACTTCCTGGAAGCTCCCACTCTATGTTAGCCTGCTGCACAGATGAACAATACTCAGCAGTGGCTGCCAGCTCTCTCAGCTGCCTGTACCCCCAAAATGGGTGATTCATAGAAGTTTGCCCAGAAACTGCTGTGAACCTCATGTCTGCTTACAAATGCCTCCAGAAAGTAATCACTTCTCCTTCTCCTCTGTCTGCTAATTCTCATGAGTATCGCTTATCAGAAGACTCTGACCAGAACCCTATGTGGAGGAGGATTCTGGGAAATGTTGTTCCAAGCTTCTCTTGTGTGATGTAGGGGAAGTGGTAGAAGAGGATGGTGGTGGGCTGAGCCCCACCCCAGACAATCAGTGCAGCCCTGGAACCCCAGAGGTGCAGGACCACCTGGGGCAAACCTGGCTACAGGGCTCTATTGTGTGCATGCATGTGTGCGTGTATGTGTGTGTACGTGTGTGTATGTGCATGCAGGGAGGGGATGGAGGGAAACAGACAGGTGTTAGGAACTGGGGCACGGTCTGCACATCACTTAATACCAGAAGAGGGCAGATTTCTCAGACCTTCCTTCCTTGTCCTTTCCTACACAATCTGAGAATACTTCATTTCAGCTTGTTTTAAGAAAATGCACCATAAACCATCCAAAGTGCTAGTCTGTAGCAAACATTTGATGCTCTTGTCACCTCAGCATTCTTTCCTCCTCCTTCTTGCAATGGGCCCTCACTTTAATGTGCAGAGCCATCTTCTCGCTGGGAATGACTTCAGTAGCACTCCACAGGCATGTGTGCCAGGACTACTTATCCAACCTGCCGCCCCAGTCTGGGGGCCCAGTGATTGATAGGAGAATGGGGGCTGGGGGCAAGCCCAGCCAGTCAAGTCCTCTCTGAGAGGGACAGCTGAAGGACTGCAAAATTAGTGAAATGTGAGGCCGGGATTCACACTCTTCTCATGGAGAGAGCCTGTCTGAGAGAGGGAGACAAACACAGAGCCCTGGTCATCTCTTTTGCATCCGCATGTTTGGCAATATCTGAGGGCACTTACTTCTGGGCTTTTTAATTACATGAGCCAATAAATTCCCTATTTCACTTGAGTCCATTTGAGTTGAATGTCTCCACCAAACATTCTAACTAATAAATAAACATAACTAAATCTATTCTAGACTGTTCCTCTGCTCATGTGTTCTCTGAGCCCTGTTTCCCTGCCTCATCTCTATCTGTTAATTCCCAGTTACCGGTCACCACGAGGCCAAATGTCACCTTCTTCCAAAGGGAGCCTGCTCTCTTCCCCTGGACTCTCCTTTCTCCGTACTGTGGGAATGCTATATTTACTGTGCGCTGTCTGTCCTGAGTGAGCTGTTCACACACATTTCCCCACACAGTGTGAACACTGTAACACTACAGTGTTAAGTTGTGTGGGAGCTAGTGTCTTATTCATCCTTGTATTTCCCACTGGCTTAACTGGCTTCTTGCATGATAGATACCAACTAAACATTTATTGAATTTAAAACTGCCTAAAATCAACAAGAACAAAAAAAATTTAATTAAAAAATGGGCAAAGGACTTGAATAGACACTTCTCTAAAGAAGATATACAAATGGCCAATAAACACATGAAAAGATGCTCAACACCTCAGACATTAGGGAAATGGAAATCAAAACCACAGTGAGATACCATCTCACACCCGTTAGGATGGCTGTTATAGAAAAACAAAGCAAAACAAAAAAACAGAAAATAACAAGTTTTGGCAAGGATGTGGAGAAACTTGAACTCTTGTAAATTGCTGGTGGGAAGGTAAAATGGTGCAGGGGCTGTGGAAAACAGTATGTCGGTTGCTTAAAATTTAAACATAGAATTACCATGTGATCCAGCAATTCCACTCCTAGATATACACTAAAAAAATTGAAAGCAGGAACTCAAGCAGATATTTATACACCCACGTTTTTAGCAGCATTATTCACAAAAGCCAAAAGGTAGAAACAAGCCATGTGTCTACTGACAGGTCAATGAATAAACAAAATGTGGTATATCCTTACAATGGAATATTATTTAGCCATAAAAAGAAAAAAATATGACATATACTACAACATGGATGAACCTGGAGGACATTATGCTAAGTGATATAAGCCAGTAACAAAAGGACAACCACTAAAAGATTCCACTCATGTGAAGCTTCAGGGCCAAATTCATAGAGACAGAAAGTAGAATGGTTGCTGCCCGAGGCTGGGAGGAGGGAAGAATGGGGAGTTAACGTTTAACGAGTACAGAGTTTCGGTTTGGGATGATGAAAAAGTTCTGGGAACAGATAGTGGTGATGCTTGCACAACAATATAAATGTACTTAATGCCGTTAAATTATATACTTACAAATGGTTCAAGTGGTAAATTTTATGTTATATATATTTCACCACAATAAAAATTGCTTAAAATTTTGCACAAGGTTTTAAACTTTGGAGTCTTTCACATCCCACATCTCAGCTCACCCCCCAGCAACCAAGTGCAGGGCAGCTGTAGTTTCACTCTTCTAGAGACGAGGATACTGAAGTTGCAAAGATTCATGTTATGTCCAGAGTGACTATATCATGAAGCAGGTCTTCTGACTCTCAATCCCAGGCTTTTTCTGCTACTTCTCTCAGCATCGATTACCTTTTGGTAAGCGTAAGGGGAGTTCATAAGCCAGAGCCTCACACATGTCTTTTGCCAGAAGGGCTACTGTGGGTCTCCACGGGCCTCCCTACGTCAGTGAGGACAGGATGTTCGGCCCCTGGGTTCGCCTTGCTAGGTGTTCTGGGGTTGCCAAGTGTTACCAACTGAATGTTAGGTCCCCCTCAAATTCATACATTGAAGCTCTAACCCCCAGTGTGGATGTATTTGGAGATGGAACCTCTAAGGAAGTAATTAAGGTTAAATGATGTCATAAGGGTGTGATCCGATGGGATTAATGCTTTTATATGAAGAGACACCAGAGCGCTTGCTCCCTACCCTCCCCACACGTGCACAAAGAAGAGGTCATGTGAGCACACAGTGAGATGGCAGCCACCTCCAAACCAAGAGAAGAGACCCCAGAATGAACCTACATCGATCCTGGACTTCCCAGCCTCTAGAACTGTGAGAAATAAATTTCTGTTGATTAACCCACCCAGTGTGTGGCCCTCTGTCATGGCAGCCCAAGCTGACTAATACATCAAGTCAATAAAAGCAATATGAGCAAAAGAGTGTTCCTTTGTCCACTGTTCCTAGAAAACATACCCAAGAAAATCTCATGGGACAAAGGTGTCTACTGGCCTCGCTCTTGGTCGCCTCTGTCTATCCCATAGAGAAAGTGGCTTTATGTGCTGGCTGAGGTGTCAGTCCAGGTGTTCCAACATCAAAGGCCTCCTCCAGCAGAAAGAAAGCCAATCAAATCCCTGCACTTTGATCCAGGCAAGTCTGCCTCCCATCATTCATTCACCTCGGCTCCCTGTGAGGGTTCTTAGTCTCCAGCCCATCTTTGGCTGAGAAACACCAGGCTAGGCTGCTGCCAGCTTGGCTCTCATTCTGATGGCAGATTTTCCAGTCGAGTGGGTGCCACTCAACACCCGTGCAGTGTGAGCAGCGTCTGAGTGGCTTTGGCTGTCATCTGCACATTCTGACACTCCTCGAATGTGGAATGCTCCCTTGAGACACAGACATGAGCCACATGGGAAAACTACCATTGAAAACAATGAAGAAAACGGTTATTTTTCTTCAATCATCATGTTGTTGAGAAGTGTGGGCTCCATGTGAGTTCTATGTTCACTATTAAAAGAAAGGAATGAAAGTTAGCATGTACAGAATGCCTATCGTCTGCCAGGGAGTGAGCCAGGCCTTTCCCCACAGGTTATTTAATTCTTACAAATAATCCTGCAAGGCTAACCTGTACCCCAATTTTTAAATTCTTATTCTTAATTGTGGTAAAATACACATAACAATTTTTAAGTGTATAGTTCTATGGCATTAAGTACTTTCACATTGTTGTGCAACCATCACCATCATCCATCTCCAGAATTTGTTTCATCTTCCCAAACCCAAACTCCTCACCTATTAAACACTAACTTCCTATTACCCCCTCCTCTCAAGCCCTGGCAACTGCCATTCTACTTCCTGTGTCTATGAATTTACCTTCCCTAGGTACCTCATATAAATGGAATCATACAGTATTTGTCTTTTTATGACTGGCTTATTTCACTTTGCATAATGTCCTCAAGTTCGTCCATGTTGTAGCATGTGTCAGAATTCCCTTCTTTCTTAAGACTGAATAATATTCCATTGTATGTATATGCCACATTTTGTTTATCCATTCATCCATTGATGGACACTTGGGGGTTTTTCCACCTTTTAGCTTTGGTGAATAAATACTGTTATGAACATGGGTGTACCGATACCTGAGTTCCTGCTTTCAATTTTTTTGGGTATATACCTAGGAGTGAAATTGCTGCATCGTATGGTAATTCTATGTTTAATTTTTTGATGTACCACCACACTGGTTTCCATAGCGGCTGCAACATTTTACATTCCCACTAACAGTACACAGGGTTCCAGTTTCTCCACATTCTCACCAACACTTGTTATTATTATTATTTTTGATAGTAGCCATCCTGATGTGCGTGAAGTGGTATCTCACTGTGGTTTTGACTTGCGCTTCCGTAATGTCTAATGATGTTGAGCATCTTTTCATGTGTTTATTGGCCACTTGTGTATCTTCTTTGGAGAAGTGTCTATTCAAGTCCTTTGCCCATTTTTGAATTGGATTGTTTGGTTTTTGTTGTTCTTGAGTTGTAAGAGTTCTTTATACATTCTGGATATTAACTTCTTATCAGATATATAATTTGCAAATACTATCTCTCATTCTATTGGTTGCCTTTTTACTCTACTGATTATGTCCTTTGATACACAGAAGTTTTTAATTTTGATAGTCCAATTTATCTATTTTTGCTCTTGTTGCCTGTGCTTTTGATGTCATATCCAAAACCTCATTGCCAAATCCAATGTCATGAAGTGTTTCCCCTCTGCTTTCTTCTAAGAGTTTTATAGTTTTATCATTAAATTTAGGTCTTTGATCCATTTTGAGTTAATTCCTGTGTATGGTGTAAGGTAAGGGTCCATCTTCATTCTTTTGCATGTGGATATCCAGTTTTCCCAACATCATTTATTGAAAAGACTGCCCTTTCCCCATTGAATGGTCATAGCACCCTTGCTGAAAATCCTTTGACCATATATGCAAGAGATTATTTCTGAGCTCTCTAGTCTTTTCCTTTGTCTATATGTCTGTCTTTATACCAATAGCACTCTGTTTTGGTTTCTATAGCTTTATAGTAAGTTTTGAAATCAGGAAGTATGAGTCCTCCAGCTTTGTTCTTCTTTTTCCAGATTGTTTTGCTATTCATGGTCCCTTGAAATTCCACATCAATTTTAGGATGAATTTTTCTATTTCTACAAAAACCACCATTGGGATTTTGATAGAGATGGCATTGAATCTTAGATTGCTTTCAGTGATATCGACAGCTTAACAATATTAAGTCTTCCAATCCATGAATATGGGGTATCTTTCCATTTATTAGTGTCTTCTTTAATTTCTTTAAGCAACATATTATAGTTTTCAGTGTGCAAGTCTTTTCCTCTTTGGTTATGTTAATTCCTAAGTATTTTATTCTTTTTGATGCTATCGTAAATGGAATTGTTTTCTTAATTTTCTTTTTGGATTGTTCATTGTTAGTGTTTAGAAATGCAATTGATTTTTGTATCCTGCACCTTTTCTGAATTCATTTATTAGTTTAACAATTTTTTTTTGTATGTGTAGAATCTTTAAGGTTTTCTACATATAAGATCATGCCATCTGCTAACAAAGATAATTTTACTTTTGACTTTCCAATTTGGATGCTTTTTATTTCTTTTTCTTGCCTGATTGCTCTGACTAGGACTTCCAGTACTATGTTAAATAGAAGTGGTGAAAGTGGGCATCCTTGTCTTGTTCTTGATCTTAGAGGAAAAGTTTTCAATTTTTCACTGTTGTATGATGTTAACTGTGGGCTTTTCATATATAACTTTATTATGTTGAGGTAGTTTCCTTCTATTCCTACTGTTTTGAGTGTTTTTATCATGAAAGGGTATTGAATTTTGTCAATGCTTTTGCTACATCAGTTGGGATAATCATGTGTGTTTTTTTCCCCTTCGTTCTGTTAATGTGGTGTATTACGTTGATTGATTTTTGTATATTGAACAATCCTTGCATTTGAGGAATAAATCCCATTGGTCATGGTGTATAATCCTTTTAATGTGTTGTTGAATTCTGTTTTCTAGTGTTTTGTTGAGAAACGATCCCAAATATTTTACAGATGAGGAAATTAAACCCCAAAGAGGTGACACAATTTCCCCATGGCCACTCATTTAGTAGGTGGTTGGAGTTGGGGTTCAAATCTAAGTCTGTCTGATCCCAGAATCCATGCCATTTTCACTATGCCAGGCTGCCTCTTATTACTCCACAGTGGGGTAAGGAAGGGAGAGTACGGGCTGTGAAATACTAGCTTTGTGACTTTACAAGAAAAAGAAAAATTTAGCAATTTCTGAGTCTCAGTTTGCACATCTGTGAAATGGGGATGATGATGCCTACTTTCCAGAGTTGTTTGCAATGTTTAAATAAGCTAAGGAATGTAACGCCCCTGGAATATCCTGAGCTTTTAATTAATGGCAGCATGTATGGCCCTCAGCCACCGAGTTGTGCCTCCCATCTCAAGTGCAACTTGCTCCCCCACCTTAGACACTCGCTTCGTGTGCAGCCTTTTGGCCAAATTACTGATTTCTTTTCTTTGCTGTAAATATTCCAGAAGCATTAAAACCTTCAATAAGTGGTCTTGTAACTTTATGTTCTGGCCAACAAGGAGGTCTTCATTTTCCCTATGACTCATCTATTCCTTTTTGCAGCTCTCTTCTAAAGACCTCCGGGCATTGACATTTCAAGTATCCTTGTCTTTTGGCTCCCCTCCAGAGGCCTCAACTCACGTCTTGAATTCTTTCTCTTCCTTTCCTTCTTTTTTGGCAAGCTTGGTCACCAGAGCATTGCTGGTGGAGATACCTAGTGTTTTTAGGAAGGAATATTTCTCTCCATTTGTCACAATAGTTCCATGCAGATCATTTCTGGACCCAGCATGCAGACACGGTAACTGAGATTCATAGTGGTGATGAGATTTTTCCAAAACACCCTAAAGGGAAAAAGGAAGAAGAGAGTGGCAAATCCACAAATTCTACTCTTGGCTTTCTGGGCTATATACTCTTCCAGTTAACAAGAATTTGTCCCTTTCCTTGGAAATGAGAAGCACAAAGCATGAATCCTGAGAATGCCCTTATAGTGTAGCTGGAGGAAGGAGCTGTGTGCTGACCAGGGAGGTACGGGGGGGAGGAGCTGTGTGCTGACCAAGGAGGTACACGGTGGGGGGGGTGGGGGAGCTGTGTGCTGACCACAGTGGTACACGGGGGAGGAGCTGTGTGCTGATAAGGGAGGTACATGGGGGGAGGAGCTGTGTGCTGACCACAAGGAGCATGTTATAACTTTCTCTACAAGGGTTGCAGTCAGAACTGCTATTAAATTGCACTTTGTATACAGGAACATCATAATGAACTGAGCTCCAAGAGCCAAGTTTATGAGTTTATGAGTGTTTTCCACCCAAAAGGCCCCAAGCCCTCATTAAAGCTATAAATACCAGAATCCCTTCATCTTTGAAATACAGCCAGTTCTAGGCCCTTCTTAAATAGCCCAAAGCCGGTACACGCAATGCATGTGTGTATGGTGAAAGAGGCCTTTATGAGTTTGCTGCTGCTGGAGGTCAGACAGAAGGGTGGGTGGAATGTACTGGAATGTCTGGCAGATGGCAGAGGCAGATTCTGGGGATAAACTGCTTAGTGGGCCCCTTGGGGCTGAGTTCTAATCTCTGCCACGTGTGGGACTGCAGACTGGTTGGTTAACCTAGCCTCTGTAGCTATCTCCACAGCCAGGAAGACTGGCATGAGGAGGGGACTCCCTTTGCTGGCTCCTGCTCTAGAGAGAACATGAGAGGGTGTCATTCTCCAGCCCCTTGAAGGTTGAGCATTCACAGCCCTAGCACTTGCCCTGGCACCCTCCCAAGAGAGGCCTCTCTTCCTGCTAGACCATGTCCCAGCCTTTCCCTTGTGTTCAAGAATGTAGGTGACACACATGCCCTGAGCAGGGCCAGTGCTTCATCCCGCTTACTTATCTCTCCTAATTCATGCACTCATTCCATAGCAAATATTATTTAGGACCTACCATGTGCCCCACAGCATGCTAGCCTCCACGGATAGAACAGTGAACAAGACACACACGGTCTCTGCCCTCCAAACCACACTATCTGGTCAGGGAGCAAACCACAGAAAAGTAAATAAACAGAAAGCAAGATAATTGCAGATTGTAAAAAGTTCTTTAAAGAAAAAACAAACAGGGTAAAGAGCAGTTTGGAGGAGGGGCTGTGCTCCTTCTATGGGTGGTCAGAGAAGGCTCTCTAGGAGCTGGGTGGGTGTGGGGCTGCATTCCCAGCAGCCAGGACCTGAGGTGCAAGGGCTGGAGGTAGGAAAGAGCTTGCGGTGTTCTGGAAACAGCCAGGAGAGGGGCTGGAGCCGATGAGCAAAGAGACGAAGTCTGAGAGTCAGCACGGGCTGTGTCCTCATAGGACACGTGGCCCTAATGAGAAGCGGAAATTTACTGGAAGAGCAGGGGAAGCAATAGAAGGACTTTAAGCAGTGAGAAGAGTGATACAAAGTGTGAGTGTGTCTATGTCTGCGTGTGTTTTAAATTAAGATAGCTGCTGAATGGAGAAGGGATTAAGGAGGCAAGGGGGAAATAAGGGAGAGCAGTCAGGAGCGTATGGGAATAGTTCTGGGGAGAGATGATGGTAGCCTGGACTAGAGGGGTGAGGCTGGAGGTGAGTGGGCTGATCAGAGATCAGTGTAAAATTGTATCAATGTAAAAACTCGGAGAACCAACAGGACTTGGTGGTGAATTGGGATGTGAGAGAAAGGTGAGGAAGCCAAGGTGAGTCCTGGGTTTTCAATTAAGTACATGGTGATTGATGGTGCAACTTTGTGATATGGAAAAGCCTAGGGGAAGGAATGTTTCTCAGCAAAGCAGTAACTAGGGACAGGGCAGCTTTGTGGGGAGGGGCAAGATGAGGTACAAGTCATAAGCGGCTCTCTGGGGTGGGTGTCTCTACACACCCCAACCCAAACTTTCCCTGTCCTCCAGGGCACCTGGGCTGAGCTGCTCTACCTGGAATGTGCCTCCCCTTCCTGTCCACCCCTGGGAAGCCTCTTCCCTGCCTTCTTCATCACCCAGTGCTCCTTTCCAGCATGCTCTCTCTCTCCAGGGTGAGAAGGGACCTGTTGGTACGTATGCATGTTGGTGTTTCCTTCACTTGCTTCTCGGCCCTCAGCTCTCAGCATTCAGATAGACTAAACCATTCTGAGATCTGGCAGTGCAGGATGGAGAGGGAGGGAAAGAAACCAGGGCTGGGGGAGCTACTCCTGTATAGAAAAGGCTTCCAAAAGTACAGCCGCCAGCAGAGTACCAAGAGTCCCAGCAGGTATGGAAAAGTCCAGCCCTGGAACTAAGGGATATAAACCAGCCATGGAGCAAGGTCAAGGTGCAGCATCCTTTTGGTTCTGAGTGGTGGTCTTATTGGAAGAAGAACGCCAGTAAGTGGCCACAAGGACAACCCCAAGGAAAGAGGAAAGGGAGCAAGCAAAAGCTGGACAGGGAATTAGAGACTGAGGTCAAGTCCAGATACATAGAGTGGGTCAACCCAGCAGAGGACAGGTACGTGGTCTCCCCCATTTCCAAAGGGTGCCATACCCCAGGCCATAATAAGACCAGACCTCTCCATCAGGTATATCCAGGCTCCCATTTACTGAGTGCCCACCACTCACCAAGTATTGTGGCAGACAGCAACTTCATGTCATGCTCACAACAACCTATGAGATAAGCACTACCAGCAGTCCCATTCTACAGATGTGGACACTGATACTCAGAAAAGTTTCGTAGTTTGCCTAGGGGCTAAAAGCTGGTAAGTCATGGAGTTGGGAAGGGATCTCAGGTGTGCCTCACTCCAGAATCCTTACCTGTTCCACCCTGGCACCTCACCTCAGCTGACTTAGCTCAGGACGGGGCAGGGCTCATTGTGTAGGCTGAGGCATTAGTGCTGACACCTGTGGGGGCCTTAGGACAGTCAAGCCAGGCAGCAGCAGCAGCAGGCAGCGCACCATTCAACCTGTTCCCCAGTCTTGTCACAGGCCTTGTCTTGTTCCTTCCTCTGTGGTCTGCAGCAGGGGAGCATATCAATAGCCCTTGGTCCTCCAACGCCTAAATCCCATATCTTGCTGCAGCTGTATAGCTTAGAAAAGATGTACCAAGCACTTCTGTGGGATTGAAGGACAAATCCCCACCCCGGAACCCTTCCTTATGAGGCATGATTCTGTTCTGCCTAGGTCCTTTGTGCTCTATCTCCCTTTTGCAGGAGCCTTGTCTTGTACCCCAGACCAGCACTTCTCAAACTTTTATACCTGATAGCACATTTTAAAAACTATGACATTGGTATAGCTCACATGGGTAAACAGAGGAGGCTGCTCTGGCTTCCTCTGGCCCCTGACACTTGTAACCCATTTGAGACACCAGCTGGGAAACTCTGCCCCCTGAGACACCTAGATGGGGCTCCCTATGGTTTTATTACTCTCATCCCTTCATTTGGGTTCTTTTCTTTTCTGCCTTACTGGGGACAGAATTCCAGAATGACCCAGCTTCGCATCCTGATATTTCCACTCTCTCAACTCTGTGCGTTGGAAATTGCGTCTGCCTTCCAACCCCCTCTACCCCTACTCCCATCATATTCTTTGAATCAGAGGCCCTTTGATGTTTTATTTATGTAAAATGTGGAGCATGTGTCTGGCACATGGTAGGCATTCAAAATATGTTAGCCTGGTTCTCCTCTGCCCTATCCTAACATATGTAGCAGGAAAATAACTAGCTCATATGGCAACAATATATCCCAGATTTTCTGGGACAGTCCCAAATTTAAATAATTTTGTCCTTTCAGAAAGGCAACATTAAGTGGTGAACATGATGTAGTCCATGCAGAAATAGAAGTACAATGATGTACACCTGAAATTTTTACAATGTTATAAACCAACGTTACCGCAATAAACAAAAAATTAAAAAAAAATAAAAAAATAAAAAAATAAAAAAAGAATATATGAGATGTGTATATATACATATGTATGTATATACACAAAATGGAATGTTTTTTAGCCTTATAAAAGAAGAAAAATCCTGCTATTTGCAACACTGTGGATGAACCTGGAGGCCATTGAGCTAACTGAAGTAAGCCAGACAGCACAAGACAAATACTGCACGGTATCACTTATATGTGAATCTTAAGGAAAAAACAAGGTCAAACTCATAGAAACAGAGTAGAAAAGTGGTTGCCAGGGTCTGGGAAGTAGAGGAAATAGGGACAGGTTGGTAAAAGGGTACAAACTTCAGTTGTAAGATGAATCAGGTCTGAGGACCGAATGTATAACATGACTGTAGTTGATAACACTG
The DNA here is from genome assembly GCF_057802395.1 of Ceratotherium simum simum. NCBI lineage: Eukaryota > Metazoa > Chordata > Mammalia > Perissodactyla > Rhinocerotidae > Ceratotherium > Ceratotherium simum. Next base: position 20,325,910 of record NC_141905.1, on the reverse strand, counting down.
TATTGTATAACCGAAATTTGCTGAGAGTAGAACTTAAAGGTTCTGACTGAAAAAAAAAAATTTAAATATGTGAGATGATAGATGTGTTAATTAACCCAATGGTGAGAATCTTTTCACAATGTATACATATGTCAAATCATGTTGTACACTGTAAATATCTTGTAATTTTATTTGTCAACTAAACCTCAATAAAGCTGAAGAAAAAAAATCCTGAAAAAAAAAAAAAAAAAAAAAAAAAAAAGAAAGGCAACATTTTAAATGTATAATTACAGGAAATTTAATTTTTAAAGAAAGATTTATCCAAGTATTGTGGCAGGCAGAATTCTATGATGGCCCCCAGGAATTCCTGCCCCCTAGCCCTGTGTATATGCCCTGCATAATCCCCAGCCCTGTGTATGTAGAGGATTTTACTCCCGTAAGCAGGTTGTTATATGGCACAGTTGACCTTAAAAGAGGGTGATTATAAAGGTGGGCCTGACCTTTTCACATGAGCCCTTTAAGGCAGAGAGTTTTCTCTGGCCGGTCGCAGAGGAGAAAGTCAGACATTTGACATGACATTGCTGGCTTGAAGATGGAGAGGGCCATGTGGCATAGAGTACAGATGGTCTCTAGGAACCAAGAGCTGACCCAGGTGACAGCCAGCGAGGAAATGGTGACCTCAGTCCTATAGTCGCAAAGAACTGAATTCTGTCAATGACAGGAATGAACTTGGAAGCAGATTTTTCTCCAGAACATCTAGACAAGAACTCAGCCTTGCTGACCACTTGGTTTCAGCCTTGTGATTTCCTGAACTGAGAACCCAGCCACAGCACACTGGACTTCTGACTTATAGGACTGTGAGCTCAATGAGTGTTTTAAGCTGCTAAGTTTGTGGTGATTTGTTACAGCAATAGAAAGTTAATATAGGTATAACTTACATAAAATAAATCCACTTTTAAGTGGTCAGCTCAATGAGTTTTGACAAGTTTATTCAGCCATGCAACCACCATCACAATCAACTTATAGAATATTCCCATCACTCCAAAACTTCCCTGTGCCCTGTGCATTCAATTCTTTTCCTCAATCCCCAGTCTCTGAACTACCTGTTTTGTGTTCCTATCATTTTTTGCTTTTTCTAGAATTTCATATAAAGGGAATATAGAGTATATAGCCTTTTGTGTCTGACATTTCACGTAACATAATGCTTTTGAGATTCATCTGTGTGTTGCATGTATCAGTAGTTCATTCTTTTATTGCTGAGCAATATTCCATTGTATTTATGTATCAGAATTTATCTATTCATTTGTTGATGTGTTGGATTGTTTTCACTCATTGGCAATTGTGAATAAAGCTGCTCTGAACATTTGCATAGAGGTCTTTGTATAGACATATATTTTTATTTCTCTTGGTAAATATCTAAGTATGGATCGTATGATATATTTGTGTTTAACTTATGAGAAACTGCCGAATTGTTTTCCACAGTGGCTGTTCCATTTTGCATTCTCATCAGAAATGTATAAGGGTTTCAGTTGTCCCACATCCTTATCAACACTTCATATTGTCAGACTTTTAAGTTTTAACCATTCATCTGAGTATGCAGTAGTAACTCATGAGATTTTAATTTGCATTTCCCTAATGACTAATGCTGTTGAGCATCTTTTCATGTGCTTATTTGCCATCTGTGTATGGCAAATCCTTGGTGAAGGATCTATGCAAATAGTTTGCTCATTTTTATTGGAATATTCTAGATACAAATCCTCTATCAGCTATACATTTTGCAAATATTTTCTTCAAGTCTGTGGCTTGTCTTTTCATTTCCTTAAGCTGTTAAGGAAGAGCAGCTTTGGTTGAAGAGCAGAAATTTTTAATGTTGATGAAGCCCAATTTATCAACTTTTTTTTATGGTTTGTGGTTTTTCTGTCATATCTAAAAAGTCTTCACTTAACTAAAGGTAACAAAGCTTTTCTTCTAATAGTTTTATCACAGTAGCGCTTGTATTTAAGTTTATGATCAATTTAAAATTAATTTATTGGGGGCCGGCCCCGTGGCTTAGCAGTTAAGTGCGCGCGCTCCACTACTGGCGGCCCGGGTTCAGATCCTGGGCGCGCACCGACGCACCACTTCTCCAGCCACGCTGTGGCCGCGTCCCACATACAGCAACTAGAAGGATATGCAACTATGACATACAGCTACCTACTGGGGCTTTGGGGAAGAAAAAAAGAAGGATTGGCAATAGATGTTAGCTCAGAGCCGGTCTTCCTCAGCAAAAAGAGGAGGATTAGCACGGATGTTAGCTCAGGGCTGATTTCCCTCACCAAAAAAAAAAAAAAATTTTCACTAAAAAGATTAAATTAAATTAATTTATTGTGTATGATGCAAGGTAATGGTAAGGGTTTGTTTTTTGCATATGAATATCCAATTGTTCCAGAACCACTTAGTAAAAGAGTATCCTTTCTCCATTGAATTGCCTTTGTATCTTTGTAAAAAATCACTTGACCACATATGTGTGAGTCTATTCTGTTCCATTTATCTATATATCTATTTTTAACCTATATTCTTTGTCTTTTTTACCGTAGTTTTATAAGTCCTGAAATTATGTAGTGTGAGTTTTTCAAAATTTTGTTCTTTTTCAAAATCCTTTTGGCTATTCTAAATCTTTTGCATTTCCATATTAATTTTAGAATCAGCTTGTCAATTTCTATGAAAAAAACCTCCAGAGGTTTTGACTGGGATTGCGCTGAACCTATAGACTAATTTGGGGAGAAATGATATCTTAATATTTAGTTTTCTAATCCATGAACACGGTGTATCTCTCCATTTATTTACGTCTTCTTTAATTTCTACCAATGTTTTATAGTTTTCAGTGTATAGGTCTTCCACATATTTTGCTAATATTTTCCCTAAATATTTAATTTGTTGATGCTTATATAATAGTATTTAAATTTATGTCCAATTATTCATTGTTAACATATAGAAATACAATTAATTTTTTTATCTTGACCTTTGCAACATTGCTAAACCCACTTATTAGTTCTAATAGCTTTTCAGTAGATTCCCTGGAATTTTCTATGTCAATGATCATTCACGTGCAAATAAAGAAAGTTTTACTTTTTCTTTTTAATCTGCAGTCCTTTAATTTCTTTTTCCTGTCTTATTGCACTGACTGGGACCACAAGTAAAATATTGAATGGAAGTGGTAAAAGATATTCCTTCCCTAGCTCTTGAGCTTAAGGGGAAAGCATTTAGTTTTTCACCATTAAGTATCCTGTTAGCTGTAGATTTTCCATAAATGCACCTTATCAGGTTAAGGAAGTTCCTGCTATTCTTCATTTGCTGAGAGCTTTTAATCATGTGTGGATCTTAAATTTTGTCTAATTTATTTATGTCTAGTTTATGTGTTTTAAGAAATTTATCCATTTCATCTAAGTGATAAAATTTATTGGCATAACATTTTTCATGATAATCTCTTATTATTTTTTTTTAATAAGTAGGGAACTATAGTGATGTCCCCTCTCTAATTCCTGATTTTGGTAATTTGTTTCTTCTCTCTTTTGCTGATCAGTCTTGCCAGGAGTTTATCAGTTTTATTGATCTTAACCAACTTTTGAATTTAGCAATTTCCTCTGTTATTTTTCTGTTTTCTATTTGTCTGACTTCTGCTTTGATCTTCATTATTTTCTTTTTTCTGCTTACTTAGGGTATAATTTGCTCTTCTATTTCTAGTTTCTTAAGGTGGAAGCTTAGGTCATTGATTAAGATATTTCTTCTTTGCTGATACAGCCATTTGGTGCTATAAATTTTCCTCTAATCACTGCTTTCTCTCTAAGTTGCATCCCACAGTTTTGATATGTTGTATTTTTATTTCCATTCAGTTCAAAATACTTACAAATTTCCCTTTTGATTTTTCTCTGAGCCCATGGAATTTTTATAAGTGTGTTATTTAGTTTCCAAGTGTTTGGGAATTTTCCAGAGATCTTTCTATTATTGATTTCTAAATTAATTTGATTGTGGTCAGAGAACAGTTTTTATGATGACAATTCTTTTAAATTTATTGAGTTTTTTTGTAGCCCAGAATATGGACTATTTTGGCAAACTTTTGTGGGTTTTTTTGGTGAGGACAATTGACCCTGAGCTAACATCTGTTGCCAATTTTCCTCTTTTTGCTTGAGGAAGACTGTCCCTGAGCTGACATCCGTGCCAATATTCCTCTACTTTTTCTATGTGGGATGCCACCACAGGATGGCTTGATGAGTGGTGCATAGGTCTGTGCCCGGGATCCGAAACCATGAACCCCAGGCCACTGAAGCAGAGCCTGCAAACTTAACACTATGCCACTGAGCTGGCCCCTTTTGGCAAATTTTTTATGTGCACTTGAAAAGAACGTATTCTGCTGATGTTGGAGGGAGTGTTTTATAAATGTCAATTAGATCAAGTTGGTTAATAGTGGTGTTCAAGTCATCTATATCCTTACTGATTTTTTGTCTACTTGCTTTATCTATTGGGAGGAAGTGTTGAAGTTTCCAATTACAACTGTAGATTTGACTATTTCTTTTTCAATTCTTTCCATTTTTTTTTAACTTTGTGGGTGGGGTTTTTTTTTTTTTTTTGAAGGAAGACTGTCCCTGAGCTAACATCTGTTGCCAATCTTCCTCCTTTTTTCCCTTTTTCTCCCCAAAGCCCCAGTAGATATTTGTATGTCATAGTTGTACATCCTTCTAGCTGCTCTATGTGGGACGCCGCCTCAGCATGGCTTGATGAGTGGTACACAGGTCTGCGCCCAGGATCCAAAATGGTGAACCCCAGGCTGCCGAAATGGAACATGCAAACTTAACCGCTATGCCACCAGGCCAGCCCCAATTCTTTCCATTTTTTTCTTCATTTATTTTGAAGCTTGGTTGATACATTCTGTCTACACATTTAGAATTGCTATGTTTTCTTGAATTTACCTCTTTCTAATCAAATAATATTTCTCTTTATTTCTGCTAATGTTTCTCTCTCCGAATGTACTTGGTCTGTAGCTTTCTTTTGATTAGCATTTACATAGTATATCTTTTTACGTACTTATACATTTCACCTCATTGTATGTTGTTAAATTTAAAGTAGCTTTCTTGCTTTATTTAATCCAGTCTTTGCCTTTTAATTGAAGTGATTAGAACACTGTGTTCATGTAACTGTTAGTATGATTGAGGTTAAATCTTCCAGCTTGCTATTTGTCCCATCTGCTCTTTGATCTTTTTACCTCTTTTCCTGTCTTCTTTTGAATTGAGAATTTTTAAAAGGATTCCATTTACCTCCACTATTGACTTAGCTATTCCACTTTATTTTATTTTTAGTGATTGCCCTAGTGTTTATAACATACACCTTTAAGTTAGCACAGTCTGTCCTGTTCTCTCTGTTTTCCTCCTGCAACTCCAATTACATGTATGTTAGATCATTTGACTTTGTCCCACAGCTCTTATAGCCATGTCACCCACTTCTAGACTCTTTGGTAAGCTGGACCACTTGTTCACGTGAAGATGGAGTGAATGAGAATGAGAGGAGCAGGGTTGCAGGATTTGACCCATTTTGGCAGGACAGAAGTTCAGAGTAGAAGTTCAGCCACACCAGCAAAGCACAGGTTCAAAGGACTCAACTCTTGAGTCAAACTATTAGCTCATAGTTGGAGAGAGAGTGGAGCGGGCATTTAGGAAACTCAAGAAGAGCTGGGTGTCATGTTCAATTTGACATGGATAAAGAACAGAAATGACTTGTGTTGTAGCAGATGGCCATAGTCAGAGATGACATTGAGAATGTCAGCACACTGTGAGTTCTTACAAACTCTATAAAGCAATTTGGGCTTTCAAAACATGTAGAATCACCAATTTGAGCCAAAATATTTAGATTTCAAGGGGCAAGAATGACCCAGCTGATATGTGTTATACATTTTAAATTGCTGTCTCCTCTACTTGACCTGGAAGTTCTATGAAGATAGGAATCATATCTGTCTTCTTCACTAAGGATGCCTGACAAATGGCCAGTGAGCAAACATTTTCAAATGAATGATGATAGGAAATCAGAAAATGTGGGTTAAATTTCAGTCCCACCACTTCATGGCCAAGCACACTTGAGCAGTTACTTAACGTTTCCCATCCCTTACATTCTCAGAATTTCAATAAGAGTATCTTGAGATACGGAAAAATGATTGAAAATAAAAATTTGTTGAAAGAAGTATATTATTATATATTATGTCAAAATACTATCTAGTTACATATATATATAAGATGTACAAGTATTATTTGGTCATAATTTCTTTATTTAGCATTTTTTTAATAATTTTTTATTTTTATTTTTTTGTGTGTGAGGAAGATCAGCTCCTAGCTAACATCCAGTGCCAATCCTCCTCTTTTTGCTGAGGAAGATTGGCCCTAGGCTAACATCTGTGCCCATCTTCCTCTACTTTTTATGGGATGCCACTACAGCATGGCTTGACAAGCGGCGCATCGGTGCGTGCCCGTGGTCCAAACCAGCGAACCCCAGGCCACCCCAGAGGAGTGCGCGCACTTAACCGCTGTGCCACCAGGCTGGCCCCTAGCATTGTTTTACTAAAAGCTTTAAAATCAATTCTCTTAACCCTTAATCTGTGCATAGTGTAAAGATTTAAAAGTCTCTCTTTGTTTCCTTTGTTTTTAAAAACTCTTGTTCTCTATTTTTAGCAAGTTCATTACTTCTATGTTTTCTTTGCTCTCACTATATCTGTCTTAGATATTAAGCTCCTTTGGAGCAGAAATTGTATTTTTCCTAGGTGCCACACCCATTTCCTGATAGGTTGGTTCTGATAGTTCTCCCATCTTCTCTTATCACTCACGCAAGATAAATGGCTCACTTTCCCCACTAAACTCAAATGAAGTCCAATATTTCAGCAAAAATAGTCTACTTGCAGTTTACTAATTTACTAATATCTTTTTAGAGTCAACCATATGGCATGTGTTGGGGGGGCAGAAAAATGAATGAGCAGTAATACCTACTGTTCAGTGAGCACTACATACCACCTACTTTTCTAAGTGTTTTGTATATGTTATTTCACCAAGTTGTCCCAAGTCTTTGAGGTGTATACTGCTATTATCTCTGCTTTATAGCTGAGGAATCTGAGTTTCTGAGAGGTTAAGCATCTTGCCAAGATTTTCCCAGCTGGATCCAGGAGTCCACCCCATGCAGTCCAGGTCCAAAGCCCACCTTCCTACCCTCCTTCTGCCTTAGAACCCAGGAGGTTTGTCAAATTTCTACCAAAACCTGAGGGATCCTCACCTAGAAATATGTCAAATATGATGGATGTTAAGAAACTAGAGCCCACTTAGTGTGTAGTGACTTCCGTATCATAGAATGGGTTTAGTATCAAATCTCAGATGAAGCAAATTGATTCCAATTTATAAGACTCTTTATATCCCAGGGTATCTATATAATGCATGGAAACTAATATTATTACCACAAAAGCAATTTGCACTTCAAATACTTCCCCATGGTTACAAATTTACCTACCATGTGAACATAGTATAGTTACAAGAAGAGTCTCGTGAACATGGTAAGTTACAAAAGAACCTACCATGTGAATTGGATAGTGACATGGTTTTGAGCACTTTGCCATAGAGAAGATGCCCTACCTGGTGGCCTATGTGTTCTTTCCCCTTGGTGGTATATCCTTGCAGGGGAGATGGGCAAATAAAACTATCAGAGTTTGGAAGCACCTCCACACAATATTCCACAACCTTTTCTCTGATCTCTCTTATTCCCACCAAGTAACAAACTTGTTATCTCATGTATAGCACTTTACATTTTACAAACCTTGAGGGTTTGTTTTAATATGGGAGGCTGTTGGACTTATAGGCACTACCAAGTACATTATTACATCCCGTTGATTTCCAGTCTAAGAGAATATTGAGCGGAGAGAATAAGAACATCATGGAGCCATGGCTTCTGCTGCAGTCAAGGAGAGGAAACATGGAGTCCAACAAAGGAAAGTCAATGGCCCATAAGAGGTGGTGGTTAGGATGAGCGTAAAGAGGAAGGTGAAGCTTAACAGACTGAAAAGATCAAGCTATGGGTAGAAAACAGCATTCAGGAATGAAAAGAGCAAAACTAACGAACAGTCAAGGCCAGAAACCAATAGAAACAGGTTGAGAGCAGAAAAATTTCAGCATCCAGAAAGAGAGGATAAAGTATCTAACTAAACAAGGGCATTACCTTAATTATTTGAATAGGCAGGTGGGTCAACCCAATCTTTTCTTCCTGAACTCCTTTCTGAATGCTTATCTTTTCTGAAAGGAAAATAAGGGTATCATAATATCATAAGGGTAGAGGGGTGTTTTATGGAACCCAAGGGCAGGAGTGTAGTTGAATCTCAGAAACATGCAAGGTTGTGGGACCCTCAAAAGGCCCTCTCTCTTCTCTGTCTCTGCATTTCCGCTTTATTCTTCACTCTCCATTTCTTTTGCTTTTTCTAGGACCAAGACAGTTCCCTAACTTTGGTGATAGAGGCCCATCCAGATTCTTTCTCTGGATTCCAATTCTACATTTCAGGAAGAAATTCTGATTGGCTTAGCCTGGTCAGGTGCCCACCTTTAGACTAAATAATTGTGCCTAGGTTTGGGATCAAGTTGTACCAGCATGGCTCATGAGAACCTACTATGTGGATCGGGGCCAGTCCTTCACTTTCACCATCTCCCAGTCTAGTCTGTGTTGCTGTCAGGATCACATTAGGTAATATATATACGAAAGGGTGCCATAAAAATGTAAAGAACTATTAAAATGCTCATGGCTGAAGTTTGTAACCACGGGGAAGTATTTGAAGCCCAAATTGCTTTTGTGGTAATAATATTAGTTTCCATGCATTATAAAGATACCCTGAGATATAAAGCGTCTTATAAATTGGAATCGATTTGCTTCTTCTGAGATTTGATTCTAAACCCTATTACTTGCAAAGGATGCAGTGAGAGAAGGGCAGGCTTTCCAAGCAGGTCTCCCAATCTGTGGAGAAGAAGAGTCTCAGAATTAGAGGGGACCAGTCATTATTTGGTATTCAAAAAGTTAAAACAGAAGATTGTTAAGCACCCATCAAGGCTGTTTGAAGGGGAAAGTGGCTGGATTTTAAGATTCCTTTATAGAATCTGTCTCCTGGAAAAGAAGCCAATTGTATATTCTGGAGAGGATGCTTTATGTTGCTAGTGATAATTATTCCTCATTAGCTTTGTCACAAAGAAGGCTCGGTGCACTGTGCATAGAGGTGGATGTGGTCACTTTCTTCTAGTTTAATGTAAACTACTTTAGACCATATGGTTTCTGGGCTGTAGATTTTTATTAAATTTCCTGAATCCTCCAACACTGTGAAAAACAAACAAACAAAAAAGTAACTTCAAAGGAAAATATCATAAGCTTTCATTAAAAAATTTGATTCAGAGATTCTTGTGCTTGAGATTATAGCACCTATTTTTAGCTGATAAAGCTTAAATTCCATTCTACTTCATACTTGAAATTCAAAGGACAAAGCAGATTGATTGTTTTACTTGTAATTTGCTGTGTTAGCTGGAGTAAATTATTTAGCTTATTTGTGCTCTTTTGGGAGGAGAGGTAACATTATCCTGCCTCTTGAGTGTCTCTGAGACACTTAAGCATAAAAACCATTCTAGAGCACAAAGTAACTCATGACAGAGTGTTTTTCTCTGCCTTGATGACAGTGCATTGTGGAGTTTTAATTACTGATGTACTGTTCAGATGTGTCCACATGCTTCTCCTTTAAAAGAAAAAGGGCCATGGAAAACGGAGTAACTAGGATGACACTAGAGGGACTTATATTCATGACCAGAAATTAAATATGAGGCCATCTTTCTGAGATTCATAAGTAGTTTAGAATAGAGATGGAGAGGACCGAGAGAGAGAACCAAGCAGAAATAATAAGGTTAAGCACTAAGAAGATCAAGAGTAAGTAAAGGATGTTATGAGAAGATGCATGTATGCGTGCGCACGCACACACACACACCACAAAGAACAAAACAAAATAATCTATTTGAACTTGAGAATTAAAAAGAGAAAATTTCCATGTGCAAATTGATGTCTTCTGCAGGAAAAAAAATTATTTCCACCAGAGCTATGCTTTTCAGGGCAGGCTATGGGGATGGATCATCTTGAACCTACAGCCAGTTAGTTGGTCCACAATGATGGATAACTTAGTAGGATCCAGGCAATGGTGGAGGAAACACAACATGGGGAACAAGACAGATGTGATTCCAATCTTTGAGGAGCATCTTGTCTAGAGGAGAGAGATACATAAACAAAAATGACAGACAATGATAGGGCTACAGAGGAATAACACAGGGTGCTTCCAGGAAATACATTAGAAGTGCACCCAACCGAGAAGGTGGAGGTAGCCTGAGAAAGCAGAGAGAATTGCATGTTCAACAGCCCTGGGTGAGGACAGAGAGCTGGCAAGTGTGCTTTCCTGAGCTCGCCTCTACTGTCCAGCAGTAACTCAAAGCTGGGAGTGAAGTTCCCATTGGCAACTGTGGCTTAAAGGAAAATGTTTTGAACTCAAATTCAGACCAGTTCTAGGTTCCCCACTACAAATTGCAAGACCTTGAGTTTTCTCATCTTAGTTTCCTTGTCTGTAAAATGAAAATAGTAAAATGTTTCCATGATTCTAAGTGATTGTAAAATGCACCATAGATTTAATATGAAATTTTCAAGGTAAGGGTGGGGAGAGGAGAAGTATCTGTCAATTGTAGTCTACTTCCTGATTTCAGCAACATTAAAATGTAAAAATATGTATATCAAAAGATTGAGGAAATGTGGTGGTGTGTACCTCCCAGGGTCATTGTGAGGATTAAATGAGATTATATGTGAGAATATAATTTCACACTGTGCTATGGACTGAATGTTTTATGTCCCCTCCCCCAACTCATATATTGAAATCCTAACCCTCAATGTAGTAGTTTTAGGAGAGGGCACCCTTAGGATGTAATTAGGTCATGAGGACGGAGCCCTCATGAGTGGGATTAGACCCTTATAAGACGAGACATAAGAGCTTGCTCTTCTCTCCCGCTCTCCACACAAGGATACAATGAGAAGGCAGCCATCTGCAAAGGAGGAAGGGTGCCCTCACCAGACCCTAGATCTGCCGGTGCCTTGATCATAGACTTCCCAGCCTCTAGAACTGTAAGAAGTAAATTCTGTTGTTTAAGCCACCCAGTCTATGATATTTTTGTTATAGCAGCCCAAACAGACTAGGACACACTGTCAAGTTCTACAATGCAAATATTATTACTTGCCTCACTCTCTGCATGGCCCAGCCTTTAATAATATACTAGTGACTTGAAAAGAATGAAAATTTCATTTAATCTTGGGATCGAATTTCTTCGTGAGAGTCATTTTTATTAAGTGGGATATGTCATCTGTAACAACTGATATGCAGAGCCTTTTAGAACCAAAAGAAAAGCTGAAGTTCAATGAATTCTATCCTTAAATTTTACAATAGAAAAAACCTGAAGATCAAAGAAATAAAATGACTTTTTTATATACATATGGTTCATGGCACAGTTGGGACAGAAAGAGGGCTTTTTATAGATGATGTTGACAATTGTTAGTAATTATGGTTATATACAACAAAGTATTGAAGCTGACTATGTAACCTCAGCTTATAGAAAGCAGCTGTAGGATGCCAATCCCCCAAACGAGCAATGATTTAGCAGCAGTGCAGCACAAGGCTAAGCTGATTTAGGTCATGGGATTGGGGTGGTGGGGATGGAGGGCATGGGAGAAATGCATAAGTGTAGAATTCTGATGTGTTAGATGAGCTTCCTCCCCATGGGAAACAAAATCATGCTCAGCCTGAGTGACAGAGTTGCTGGAATCGTAGGTCCTTCTGTATAGGGAAAGATCTACATACTCCTCCAGGACACCCCCCCATCCCCACCCCAAGCAACTTGCTCTGAAAATCACAAAACAGAGTGGATCTCAGGCATATGACCACCGGTCGTGGGCAAGCCTGTTCACGGTAGAACCATAAGAGGTTATTACTCTCCTTGTCACCAGGAGGCTGGCCTGGGCTGGGGTGAATGACGACACTGCTAGAATCACAAGAAATGCATCTTTAAGTGCATTCAGTCACAGACCTACCTATAACCATGCCCCAGGATTTCTGATATGGCAGTGTAGCAATACTGTAGTCACTTTCCTGAAGGCTTATCAAAGCATTGCAGGCAGGATCCAGCTCATTGTGGCTTTATCTGTAGAAGGCAGATTAGGACTGGGTTGTCACCATCTCCCACCTGGGGATACTGATGCTTGGTTAAATAATTGCTCTAAGCTCCCTGTAGCTGAGAAGTAGAGTCAGGTCTCCTAACTCTGTGTGGTGCTCTATCTGGCCCTAGGTCGGCCTGCTCTTGAACCTTACACAAACTGGAAGCAGGCTACTCAACAGTGGGCAAAACTGAACTGAGGAGTCATGGGATTTTAAAGCAGGAAGTGGGATTTGCTATCTGTATTTACTTCATTTAGTTCTCACACGTGAGTATTATTGTGATACTCCTTTGACAGAAGCAGGATCGGAGACTGGCAAAGCATAAGCAAGCTGCTTAGGGTGCGGCGACTGGTTAGCAAAGGAGCCGAGATTCCCACCCGGGAGCCCTGACCTCCAGGGTTCTGGGCGGTCCTAACTACTGTCAGGAGTGCACGGCCACGCCCCTCCCCCAGCGGTCCCCTTGCAGGCGGTCCTGTCCCTTAGGCACCACACCATAACCAGGGCTGCCGCTTTCTCCTGCCGTGACCCGCCAGCCGGCGCCGCTCCCTCACCGGTGACTGACAGACGCTGGGGCTCCACGCCTTGCGCGGCGGCGCCTCTTGTCTTTGTTTGGAGTATGAACTGGGGAACCTGAGAACAGAGGGAGGCGCGACTTCAATATTCATGTCGTTTTTAAAGGAACGATTTCCTAATTTGTATCTATTTCATGCCAGCGTGAAACTTCCGTAGGCAGAGCCCTTCCTCTGCCCATCCCCTCCCACCCACCGTGCCCTCGCCTCCCGCCGCTGTCCTTCCCTCGGCGGCGGACAGAGAAGAGCCGAGCAGACGAAACAGCCGGGGCAGCGGGTGGGAGGCTGTTCCCGCAGCTCGCGGCTGGTGTTGCAGAATGTGGAGATTTTCCCATTCATAAAACTAACATCCCTGCTCGCTGACTTCCTGCCCGCCCCGCACTGCCCATCCGCAGCAGGGTAGGGCTGGGTCCCGGGTGCTCGGTTCCGAGGGCCACGGGGCCCAAAGTGCCACATTCTCGCTTTCGCCAGGGAGTCCCATTTTATAAATCCCATCTCGTGTCCTCACTCAGTCTGCACAGACGACTGACGTCGACCGCGGATGAGCGCTCTTGGTTGAAAAGAAGAGACAAAATGGCTTGTGGTTCAATCCATAAATAAAACCTCAACCTTTGACTTCAGGCTATCCGACATTTTGTGACTTGCGTTTTTCGCTCTATCATAGATTTAGAAAGTGACTGTCAAACCATGCTACCTATCCATTTGTAAACAACCGGCTTTTAGGTCCCTGTTTTCATCCTTTTATGGTGGTGGGTGGGGGCAGGGAGTGGGCATAGGAGATGATGGCAGGGGCGGGGTGGGGCACGGCATTGTACTAATTCAAGACGCAATCTCCATCGAAATAATAGATTGTTATTAACAATGATCCTCTCTGCGAAACCCTTTAAATTGCCCCTTGACTCCGCTAGCAGTAAGAGACGAGCCGTTATTCGCTGAGCTGACGCCTCCTCTTCCCCCGCCCTCAACTACTCTCTGCTCTGGAAATTACAACTCTTCAGCTCGCCGCGCAGGGAGGAGGCGGCGGCGGCGGGAAGGAGGCGGGGAGGGGATTCCCGAGCCAGCCGGGAGCTCACCCTCCGCCTGCCGGCTGCAGCGTCGCGCGGCCAAGGTCAGAGACGCCGCAGGAGCAGCAGCTGCGAACTACAGAAGCAGGTCAATCGTGGCAGCGGACAGAAAGCCCCAGGGCGCATTCGGCCCGCAGCAGCAGCCGCCAGGGAAGGAGACGAGCGAAGGTCTCCGGGCCGGCCGGGCCCCGCCGAGATAGTCACCGGCGCAGTGACCCGGCAGGTGGCGGCCTCTCGGTCCCCGCGCAAGGAGCTCGGGCTCCACCCTCGGCTCCCGGGCGCTGTCCGCCGCCTCGTGGTGCTGAACCCAGACCCTCGGCCAAACGGCCTGCTCACCTGCCTTCTCACCTACCGATTGTCCCGATTGGGGGCGGGGCAGAAGCAAAAGGGGGCCCTTGGGCAGCTGCCCGCTGGAGCCCAGGGATTGAAACAGGAGAGCTAGAGAACCGCAGCCCGGCCGCTGGTCCTGATGTGGAGAGGAGACGCGCGCTGCAGCCGGCGGCGGCGCTAGTGCTGATTCATTACCTAGAGCGCTTCGCAGGCCACCGCGAGGGCAGCGGATCGGCTCCGGACTCTTGCCGCAGTGAAGCCACTAGTGCTGGAGCCTCGCAGGCAGGAGGTGAGGACCCCCTCTCTTCTCTTGCCCCCAATCGTCTTAAGGGCGGTGGCCCCAGGACAGAGAGAGGGGCGTGCCCCCGGGGTGTGAAGTAGTCATGCTTGTGTGATGCCCCCGCCTCCAGTCTCACCGGTGCTAACCAAGCTTGTTCTCCGCCGGTCTCCGGAGCTTGGGCCATTCCACTCCCTGCCCTGAGCATCTCGATCTGCCCGCGCCACGATGGAGGAGGAGCTGAAGTGCCCCGTGTGCGGCTCTCTCTTTCGGGAGCCCATCATCTTGCCCTGTTCCCACAACGTCTGCCTGCCTTGCGCTCGTACCATAGCGGTGCAGACCCCGGACGGTGAGCAGCACCTGCCTCAGCCGCTCCTGCACTCCCGGGGCTCGGGGCTGCCCGCGGGTGCCGCCGCCGCGCCCCCTCTGGACCATGATGGGGCGGCTGGCCCGGCCTGCAGCGGCGGGGGCGCGAGCACAGCTGGCGGCCTGGGCGGCGGTGCGGGAGGTGGTGGAGACCACGCGGACAAGCTGAGCTTATACAGTGAGACAGACAGCGGTTATGGCTCCTACACCCCGAGCCTCAAGTCCCCCAACGGAGTTCGCGTGCTGCCCATGGTGCCCGCGCCGCCCGGCTCCTCGGCTGCTGCGGCCCGGGGTGCCGCCTGCTCTTCGTTGTCCTCGTCCTCCTCAAGCTCCATCACGTGCCCGCAGTGCCACCGCAGCGCCTCCCTGGACCACCGCGGGCTGCGCGGCTTCCAGCGCAACCGGCTGCTCGAAGCCATCGTGCAGCGGTACCAGCAGGGCCGCGGGGCTGTGCAGGGGGCGTCCGCAGCTGTGGCAGTGGCCATCTGCCAGTTGTGCGACCGCACTCCGCCCGAGCCGGCCGCCACGCTCTGCGAGCAGTGCGACGTGCTCTACTGCACTGCCTGCCAGCTCAAGTGCCATCCATCCCGAGGACCCTTCGCTAAGCATCGCCTGGTGCAGCCGCCGCCGCCGCCCGCGCCCGCCGAGGCCTCCTCTGCGTCCCCAGGCGCTGCCCAGGGCGCCTCCAGCGGAGGCGGCAGCTGCAAGAGCCCGGGGGGCACCGGGGCCAGAGCGGCTGGGGGCAGCGCGGCCCGCAAGTATCCTACGTGCCCTGAGCACGAAATGGAGAATTACAGCATGTACTGCGTGACCTGCCGAACCCCGGTGTGCTATCTGTGCCTGGAGGAGGGCCGGCACGGCAAGCACGAGGTGAAGCCGCTGGGGGCCATGTGGAAACAGCACAAGGTGAGCGCCCGCTGGGCAGGGCGCAGGGGCACGGGTGCAAGGAAGAGGGTGCGAGGAGAAGGGTTCTTGACCTCTTCCCTGGAGACCTGGCAGAGGGCGGGCCAGAGTATCAAGCAGGAATTACCTCATTCATTCATTCATTCATGAGTCATTTGACAAACACTTAAATGAATTCCAGGTACTCTGAGCTGGGTGTTGGGGATGGGAAGGGTATGGTAAGACGACATAGGAGGTCCCCTCCCCTCTGAGATTTTATGATTCTACACTAACGGCACCTAGAATGCAGAAGCAGGGCTCTTTCACTCCCAAAGTTAACTAATACATTACCTTGAAGGCTCCTCCAGATTTATGGCATCCATGGTCCGCTTCCTCCCTCTAAAAAGATTTTTTTTAAGTGCAAGCATTACACCTACCTGCCTGCAGGAAAATGTCTGATGGCTTCCCACATTTCATTAATCTTCTCTGAAGGCAGAAGGATTCTATCCCAGCCCTCAGTGAAGGGATACACTATTTCCTCCAGAGCAGAACTCCTATCAGCTTCCAGAGAAAAAATTTTCCTACTCTCTCAACTAGTCTCCAGCCTTTCTACCCCTAGAATGCCTCTCAGCCTAGAGTGAAGATATGGACCTCATAGACCTTATTTGAGAATTTGGGTGTGTGCCCTTTTAAGAACAGAGCATCATTTCCCCCCAGAGACCTTCTCTTACTGGGACTCTGCCACTGTAGCAGTGGGAGTGTGGTGGGATTGCAGAGTAAGCTCTTAGTAAGACCACCAGGCACAATTTTATCTGGAGACTGCCACAAGCCTTCTTCCCTAGGGATTTGCCTGGGGGTGCCACCTCCCAAGTGGAAATGGAACAGCCTCTAAAGGCAACTGGCATGAATTTGCAGCTGCCAGTGTGTCCTAGGAGAAAGAAAGAAGTCCCCAAAATTGAGTCAGGCCCTTGATCAGGCCCCAACGCAAAAGTGGGGTCAGTTCTAACAAACATTCACCATAATTTTCTACCCAAAGTCCAAGCTGAGCAACTGGACACACTGGCGCCCTAAGTCAATGAGTCAGGCCTGACACAGTTAGAGTCCCTTGTTCAAGGACCCCAAGTGCATCTGCAAATTTAGACACCTGTCAGTCAGTGTCCTCTTTCCAATACACTCTCGCTCTGCAAAGAGGCACGAGGTCTCCAAATCACCCAAAAGGAAATATGTATTCTGATTGAGGAGGAAAGACACAGGAAAATAAAACAATTTGCTGTGGTTATCTTGTGTCATCTAGCTGGAGATGCACAAAAAGGGGAGCATAGATGAGAGGAGAAGAAAGGACCAACCATTCCATTATAGGTTTATTATATATAGTTACTATATAATTTCATCTGCTACAATGCGCATGTTATTATTGTAATTTAAGATTTACAAATAAAGAATTATAAAAGAAAACAAATGGGGAACACTTTAGAAATCCACCTTGGAGAGGGAAATTTGCATAATAGGTCAGATGAAGGGTGACCTGGAGTCAAATCTCTAATTCTAGAGCAGTGGTTCTCATTTGGGGACAATTTTTGCTCCCCCTCCAAGACATTTGGCAATGTCTGGAGATATTTTTGGTTGTCATGCCTAAGGAGTACTACTGGCATCTAGTGAGTAGAGGCCAAGGAGGCTGCTAAAGCGCACAAGACAACTCCCCAAAACAATTATCCAGCCCCAAATATCAATAGTGCCTCTGTACAGAAACCCTGCTGTACAGTTACACAGTCCTGGGTCCAAATTTCAGGGCTTGTAATTCACTCACTGTAAGCGTTGAGGCACAACTGTGAACCCACTGAACAGTAACATGTAACTCAGATAATTATTGTTAGGAGTAAGTATAATACTGTATGTTTAGCCTCTAGCTCAGTACCAGTATATGTTATTTATTGTTTTTATATTCCTGATACTTAAAACCACAAGACTTGCAGAAAGCTACAGGGCAGCAGCAAAGAGTGCTTATTTGACCTCAGTGACTTGGTTATCTGGAGGAAACATGAGCTGGTAACTTTTCCTATTGTTTATGTTGAGTCCTAAAATAGCTTTGAGCTAAATGGGAATGTCTGCCTTGAGTTAGTTATCAGTCACATGATATTTTGTGGCATGTTGCTGCACAGTAATTGTAGCTGCCTTGCTAATTTCATCTTTCAACGGAAGCGATATCATTTTACAAATAAAGAAATCTTTTGTACAGAGACTGTGATCAGTTACCAAGACAAGAGGTATTGATTCACATTCAGAGTTCATGAGCTGTTAAATTTCACAGCTAGAACGCTAGATCTAATTCTGAGTGTTGCCACCTAAATCTTTAGACTTAATGAAAAGACACAATGAGTTGAGATGAGAGTTTGTAATCTTAAAAGAGATTAGGCGTCTTAGCAGGAAAAGTGAGTTGGATAATGAGCTGTGGTTCCAAGAACTGAGATCATACTGGGAAAATGGTTGGTCATCTTTGACTTGGTGTCCATTGCAGTTTTATAACACATCTATCCTCAACCAACAATGCAAAGTTATGCTCAATATAGTAGGACAGTTATCTGTGGGAAACACAACTATGCATAATTGAGTGTCTCAATTTTATATTTAGTGCTGCTTCAGGGAACTAAGGTGTCTTCCTAAATTCAGAAGGAATGCTTTGAGATACTCTTGTGAAAACCTGTTTTCAAGAAGGAATAAAAGTTCTGCTGTTCTCTTTCAGCAGGTGCTATTTTTCTACAGAAAGGGAAATTATTGAGTGCTTATTATGAGCATTTCAATTAGGGGCTGAAGATCAAAAGAAAAGATAAGAGAGGGAGCCCTGGTCCAGCGTTGGCCTATCTTTGTGGGCAGGCTCCTAGACTATCATTGTGAGCTGTGAGGGTGGCTACTTTTGAAAGATAAACTAGAACACTCAATTTCACACTCCCATCATGGCAGTTAAGTTCTTTAGTAAAACTTAAAGTTTTTGGATTTTTTTGTTGTTATCGTCTAAGAATCCCAGAAGACATAAGGTAGCCTTGTGGCACTACCAGAACTAGCATTGGGATGGGAGCGTTTCCCTCACATTCCTGTGACTGGAGAAGCCTTCATCAAAGCCTTGCTTTAATTCCTCTCTCCAGTGACCCGAGCTTGCCATCTAATTAGTGATTCTTAGGTAAAGAGACATATAAGTGACACTGAACTCTATTTTAAAACAAGATTCATTATCACCTTTTAAAAACAGTGTAAAAATGGGGCCGGCCCCATGGCTTAGTGGTTAAGTGCTCGCGCTCCGCTACTGGTGGCCCGGGTTCGGATCCTGGGTGTGCACCGACGCACCGCTTCTCCAGCCATGCTGAGGCCACGTCCCACATACAGCAACTAAAAGGATGTGCAACTATGACATACAACTATCTAGTGGGGCTTTGGGGAAAAAAAGGAGGAGGATTGGCAGTGGATGTTAGGTTAGAGCCGGTCTTCTTCAGCAAAAAGAGGAGGATTAGCATGGATGTTAGCTCAGGGCTGATCTTCCTCACACACACACACACAAAAAAAAACAGTGTAAAAACTTTAGGTCTTGGCTAAACACACTTTTAGATGATTCTCCTGGAAGAGGATTAATTATTTCAAAGAACTTCTGATGTGAGGAAACTAAGTGTTGTGTAAGATAGGGCAGGGAAGGGAAGATTTCCACAAGAGCTTTTGTCTTTTTGCCTATTGATTATGGAATTCTAATTTTCCTGAAGCCAGGGAAACGGTGACTATGGGCTGTATCTCTTCCCTAGTGTGACATGTCACAGAATGTCAACAACGTCTGTAACTCCTGTTGGGTGCAGATAGTCGACCCTGAATTAAAATGGGTAGAAGTTGATTCCTGAACTGAGGTGTGGAATGCTGGAGAGGCCCTTCTTCAGAAGTCTTTTGAGAACCCTGGAAAATAGAAGAATATTAAAACAAAATCTCCTTGATACCCCAGGATTACTGTTTACAATGAGTCAGCACTTCAGAAGAGCAAAGGAGACGGTGAGACCTGGAAATCTCTGGAGAAATGGGACTTCGGGTTACTCCTTCGTCTAGAGGCTCTGCTAAAGGGCACTTAACTTCTTGGCACCCCGGTCCTACCTTATTTTGTAAAAGAGATAAGGAAGGACTTCTAGCCTTTAAAGGCTCAGAAGAAAGACTCTCTCCATTAAAAGAGATAACACATAAATGACAAAGGCAGAATGCATAATCATACCTGTACTAGGGTCATAAGTATACTTATTTGAATATTTGTATTACTTTATAACACAGGTAATAAATGCTCATTGTTAAGAATTGGAATTACAGATGTAGAAATTAAATATCATCCCCAAATTCCAATTTGCAGAGAAAAGGATTTCTAACATTTTAGAGTTTTTTCTTCTAGATTTCTATTGTATGTTTGTTTTGTGACTGTCTTTTTTCCTTTAATAATACAATATACATATCTTTCCTGCCAATTAATGTACATAATTTTTGATGGCTGCATGCCATTCCATCATAAGGATTTACTATTTTATTTGATCAATGCCTAATGCTGGATTGTAGGCTGTTTTCAGTCTTTTGCTGTTGTAAACATTTTTCTAGTTAAATCTATGCCTATACTCTTAATTATTTCCTTAGGTTAAATTTCTAAATATGGAGTTGCTATATCAGAGGACATCTGGCTTTAAGAAATCTCATAAATGTTGCCAAATTGCCTTCCACAAAGTTTATACCTATTTTTTCTCCCAACAGCAAAATTATGTAATTAATAAAAAATTCATGTAGGGGGCCAGCCCTGTGGCATAGTGGTTAAGTTTGTTTGCTCCACTTGGGCAGCCGGTGTTCTCAGGTTTGAATCCTTGGCGCAGACCTATGCGCACCACTCATCAAGCCATGCTGTGGCAGCATCCCATATACAAAATAGAGGCAGATGGGCACGGATGATAGCTCAGGGCTAATCTTCCTCAGCAAAAGAGGAAGATTGGGAAAGGATGTTAGCTCAGGGCTGATCTTCCTTACAAAAAAAAAAAAATTCAGGTAGACAGGGTCCGTGGGAGGAAACAATAGGTGGGTTGTCTTGTTTCTATTAATTATTGTTTGTTATTTTCATTACATTGTTGTTAGAACTATTTTTAAAAAGAGGATCACAAGTATCTCAATTTTTATGTATTTTAGCTACTAGTTAGGGATCTGCCTTCCGTTAATAATTGGTTTGATCTGCACAGTTATTGCCCAAGTATCCCCTCTTGATTTTAAGGCCCATTAAAAGACTAAGCCTTTGGGCCCATCTAAAGCACTTTTGGGTGTGTTTGGGTGGGGAAAAACAGTTAGGCAGAGAGACATGCTTGGCAGAAATCTTCTGGGAAGTCTGAAGTCTACAACCGTCTGGCTGATTGCTGCATACTAGCTGCTAATTCTAAGCCGAGTTTACTGAACTGAATTCTGCCAGGGCCCTCAGAGCACATGGCATGGGAATATGCACAATCTGAGTGAAAGCCTGGAGTTTTGAGAAGTCTTTCACCAACTCTGAAGTTCTGGAAAATGAAGTGCGTAGGCTGGCTTCTGTTCCATCTGCCCCAGGCTGGCTAGGAACCAATGGCTAATCTGCTTAGACCCCTGGGTACATGAGCTGACTCTCATCATTAGAGGCTGCATGTCTAATGTCACCACTGTCTTCAAAGCCACCTGGGCTGTAGCCCTACCTCATGCTTGGATTTAATTCCAAGCAGGTCAGTAATTCCAGAACAACCTTTGGAAAGAACTCGTATGTTATAACCTTTGAAATACATGCTTCCTTCATCACTCCACACCTCTGGAAAACAAAAAGTGGGTTTGAGCGAAGAAGGTAAGAATCCATAAACTTGAATTGCTTTTATCTTCTCTTTGAAGACTATTTGTAGAAATATAGGGGTTTTGAATTGAGGAAGACCTTAAAGATTATGAAAGGACAACCCCCCTTGTTACTATTGATGAATATATTTCATACTGTATGCTGTGGGGGTCTCTCCATGGCTAAGGATTATATTTTTAGCCTGCAGTGGGAGGGCCTTTATGTGGGTAGACATTCATGGTGATGGGACCCTACCTGTGGATGTCAACAACATAAAGTGTTCTAGAGGAGATGAATCTCCTAATCTCTGACACAGACTGGGGAAAGGATCTACAAACTGTGGCCCACCACCTGTTTCTGTAAATGAAGTTTTACTGAAACACAGCCATGCTCATTTGTTAGCATATGACCTATGGCTGCTTTTGGGTACAGTTGCTTTTGGAAGAATTGAGTAGTTGCAACAGAGATCTGTGGCCTGCAAAGCACAAAATATTTACCATCTGGTCGTTTATGAAAAAAATGTGCTAACCTCTAGACTAGGACCTTGTGACTCAAAGTGTGGTCTGCTGACCAGAAGCAGCAGCTCCTGGGAGCTTGTCAGAAATGCAGAATCTTGAGACCCTCCACAGTTTTACTGTCTCAGGGTTTGAATTGTAGCAAGATTCCTTCATTGATTTGTATGTACATTAAAGTTCCAGAAACTCTGATGGGAATGCTTTTTGGGGTCCAGGGCACTGGGCTCGTCATTCTAACTGTGCAAGTCATCTGAGAAGTAGTGGCCCCTCTGGCCCAAAGCTGATAATCGTAAGTGGACTCTAGGGGGCCTGAGAGGTTTGAACCAGACAGTCTTACTTAATCACTCTGTGCACCAAACAGAATCTTTAAGTTCAGCAAATTCTGGGTGCTGGGAGACAATATGGTGCTCAAAGACTGTTTGGGCCAGAGACAGGCAGGAATTGCTGAGGGGTGGAGGTATGTGCAAAGCTGTCTGAGCCCTCCTGGGCTAGAGCAAGTGTCTCAGGAGAAGGGAATTCCAGACAAATGCTCTTTGCTGCTTTCCTGGAATTGAACAGCAGTATTTACTGTTTGTATCAGTGGATTTCCTTTTGGTTTGTGTCTTAGTTGTTCTGTAAAGAAGCAAAGAGAGTGCTTTACTCACTCTTCAGCCGGTTTTGAAGGGCCTGCCCAGGGAGTGGTGGAGATTGGAACTATCCAAACTGTGAAACCTAAAGGAGCAGGAGAGAATATAGACAGGCACCAGGAGGGAGCTCTTGGGACTTCACTCGTTCCTGCTTAGAATTTCCTCTTGCACAGCAAAAACTGTGCGAGATTTTTTTATTTTTCCTTCCCAGGGCAGGCTGTTTCCTAACAGAGATCATAAATTCCAGCCTCCTCATTTTGCAGATGAGGAACTAGAAGTGAAGGAGCTTGCTACAGGCACACAGCAAGTTATGAAATGATTTTGTAAAAAGATGATCCTTTAAATATCCTCATTGTACATTTTGATTAACTATACAATTGTAACAGAATCCTATGGGTGTATCTGAACAAAAACAGATGCATACGGCATCATCTAAAGAGTCATTATGAATGGAAGAAATAAAGGTTAGCTGACACCTACTCTAAAAAGTAGGAACAGAGTAGGGGCACAATCCCACTTTCATCCAACTGCAACAGGGCAGCAGAAAATAGAAATAAAAGGGTGAGGAGGAGATAAAGCATCCTGTTGAGAACAAATAGGATAAAAGAGTTTGAGGGCTGGAGGGAATCTAAGATATCAAGTAGCACTGCTTCTTTATTTTCCACGTGGCTACAGAGGGGAGAAGAGGTTTGGCGGGAAGAGAGAGAAGGGAAGGATCCACAAGGGACAGAGATAGGTGAGGTGGGACTATGAGCTCAGGAGTTTGGAGGGGTCTAAATGACAGATATGTCAGACAGGAATATTGATACCTTCCAGAAGGGGCTGGGCCTTGATCACATGTCACTTGAAAAATCTGACCAGACATTGCATAGTTTACAAAAATTAGGTCAAGATTGGGTTAGGAAGTTTAGGCAATAATTGTACTTATCTAATCTCCTGATCCTTGTTTATAGTTGGATTCTGGGTGATATCTACAAAACCAGGAAACTAATAAAATATGAATGATCAGAAATGACAGGCCTCTTCAAATGGAGAACTGTGGCTTAGCGTCACTCCATAAAATATGTGTTGCCATATGGTTGGCTTACCTAGCAGATGAGCTGTGTACCCACATAACTATAAGTAATCTCTAGTACTTACCATGGATAACTTAAAAGCTGATGATGCGTCTTGACCATTAAGTCCTTTTTCTGAGCTTGTGCCTCTAATGAATATTTATTCTTCAATTCACCTAGTTACTTATTCAATCAACAAGTAAATCTTGAAAGTCTATATCATACAGGCACCATTCTAAGCACTGAGGCCACAGAAGGACGTATTCTCTTCCCTCCTGGGAGAGCATAAATCTACTCACAAAAGAAAGAAAATCAACAAGTGCACAAAACAATAATTAATTGGATAATTTCTGATAGTTATAAGTACTAAGATGGAAGTAAAATAATATCATAAAAAGTACTTGGGCAGACTTCTTTGGGGGGAAGATTGAAAAGCAAGACTTGAAGACTGGATGAGAAATAACCAGCTCTGCACTGTTCTGAAGGCAGCTTGTTTCATGAGGAAAGCAAGAACCAAGAACCAGAGAT
Organism: Ceratotherium simum simum; assembly: GCF_057802395.1. Lineage (NCBI taxonomy): Eukaryota > Metazoa > Chordata > Mammalia > Perissodactyla > Rhinocerotidae > Ceratotherium > Ceratotherium simum. Next base: position 20,301,618 of record NC_141905.1, on the reverse strand, counting down.
GGAAGACGCCCAACATGTATGAAGAACAGAAATGGGCCAACATATTTGGAGTGTAATGAAAAAGATGAATAAATGGCAGGAGCAGAGACATAGGCAGGTTCTGGAGAACACAAGGCTTGGCAGGCAGGGAATAGGTTGGATTTTATTGTAAATGCAGTGGGAGATGGCTAGAGGGCTTTAAACTGGGGAGCGATGTTTATCTTTTGAAAGATCATTCTTACTGCTGTTTGGAAAATATGTGGTAAGGGGTCAAGAGTGGAGGCGAGAAGACCAATTAGAGGCTACTGGAGTCATTTGCGTTATAAATATGGGGACTTGAATTAGAAGAGAGGTAGGAGAAATGGAAAGAAGTTTATACATTCGTATCCTGCTTGGGGTTCTCTGAGCATCTTGGACTTGGGGTTTGATATCTTTTATTATTTTTGGAAAAGTTTCATCTATTATTTCTTCAGATAATTCATTTGCTCTTTTCTCTCTCTCTCGTCCTTCTGGGATTCCAATTACACATATGTTAGATTGTTTGATATTGTCTCACAGTTCTTGGGTGCTCTGTTCTTTTTTGTTTAATCATTCTTCTTGTCTCTTTATGTTATAGTATCTGTAATTTCTATTGACCTCTCTTCAAGTTCATTGATTCTTTCCTAGGCTATGTTGGGTCAACTGACAAGTCCCTTTCCAGCTTTCCTCTGCATCTTCTCAGTTGTCCTGCTCCCTCCCCAGCAGTAGGAAGCCTCAAATGGTCTGGACCCATGACTGTTTTCTGCATCTCCCCTAGGAAGATAGGGTTTTTTTCTTTTTCCGTTCCTTCAGCCATGTGGGGTTGCTTGGGGTGGTGGTGGAGAGGGACAGGATTTACTGCTCATCCCTAGTGGCTTAAGGTTTTTGTCCTGGAGAGGAGAAGGGTCCCAGTGGGCTTTGTGCTTTCCTGCAGTGGCTGTCATGTCCCTTCTTCAAACCAACTTCTGGGTTGCAAAGGTTTCCCTTTTTTAATCTAATAGACACTTTAGATTGTGTAACTGGTCGGGTTTCACTTTTCTCTTTGGCTGCTAAAATGCTTAGAGCCAAATATTTGGTGCATCTGTATTAGATGTAATTGTTATAAGTTTTGAGCCTTATTTCTGGCTCCATTTTATGTCCCCATCCTTGTTTTTCTTTCTTTTAAGTTATGCACTCTTGAATTCTATAGACCCTTGCAACCCTTTTGAAATAAGTAGATTAATAAATAAGCAAACAAGTGGCCTGCTTGAATAAAACCGTAGAGAACAAGAAAGCTCTGGAAAATTGCATGAAGATAGTCCCCTACTTCTGAGCGGTGCTCAGTCACTGATATAAAAACTGAATGCTGCTTGAAAATGTTCAGATCAAGGAACAGGGACCTTCCCAGTCACTGGAACATGTGACTGCTCCCTTTCAGTCTCAGACAATAAAGAGACTCCAAAATGACTATGCCTGCTCTAGACAGCAGGATCATTCATCCTATTTCACGTCCTTCGTGGGAACATCGCCACATACCATCAGCTTGTTTGGAGGGCATGATTATTCCCTCTCAAACTGGTTTCCTTGGCAAGTAATTGCAGCTTATCACTGATGTATGTTTGTCCTCTACATAGCTCTGCCTATCCAGCAGGGTTCCACATCTATAGCTTATCGGGAATAGGAAGATCCACAGAGGGGGAAGTCAGGGCACACTAAAGGCCAGAAGACTCTGCTGGGGGTGTCAGGAACCATGAGAGGTTTGAGATTTTAGCCTATATATAAGATAGAAAATTCACCTGCCACAGTTTCATGGATGTGTGCAGAAGACCTGAGACTCCCGGGTCAGAGATGAAGAACACTGCATTACTCACAGCAATAGCAGTAGTCAGAGTGTCAGCATATTTGTGCCAGTTCCCTGAGCTCCAATTCCCATAGGGCGACATGAAGGGCAGATGACACCTGCACACACTGCAGGTTGCATTACAGGAGAGGAACCCTGAGCTTAGGGAACACAAATCTTTTACAAAGGGCAGTTAGCTTGGGGCAATTTGCTCCAGAGAGAGACAGCATCTCTAGCTTCCAAGGTTGTTGTCTATACAAACATCCTTGGAAAGATAGTCCAGAACAAAGAGCAATCAATCAGTGCCTCACTAGCGAGACTTGCAGAAATATGAGACCCATGAAAAAATATCTTCCAACAAGAGGATTAAATCAAAATTCAAATAGTTCCTCAAGTGATTTCTGCCTCGTGTACATCATGGGAACTTCTCCAGCCTCCTCTGGTTCTCAAAACTTCTTGCTTCACTCACAGTACACAGGCCTCAGGGCCATCTGGGTAAAACAAGCAGGATTTGTGCTGTCATCTGTCGGGTTTCTTGCTCCTTTGGGGTTTGCTAGGTGTCATAATGATGATGATGATGATGATGATGATGGAATGTCTATGGTGTAAAGTATGAGTAAAGTATGAGTTAAAGCTGTATAGTTAAGGTGGCTTTCATTCCTGAGTCCATTTGTGTCTACTCTGGCACATGATGAGTGAACATCATCTCATGGATCTTTGTATTATTCAAACAAAATACACCATTGGATACACATTCATTTGGCACCTACTGTAATCCACGGGCTGTGCTGGGGGCAGTGGATACATAAAAAACAGGTCCCAAGAGAGCTCACAGCTGACCAGAGGAGAAGGACAATTTTACAATCAACCTCATGTCTGTACAACTAATATAAAAAAGTGGAGTAAGGGGCCGGCCCGGTGGCGCAAGCAGTTAAGTGCGCTCGCTCCACTGCAGTGGCCCGGGGCTCGCTGGTTCGGATCCCGGGCGTGCACCGACGCACCACTTGTCAAGCCATGTGTGGCGGCGTCCCACATAAAGTGGAGGAAGATGGGCACGGATGTTAGCCCAGGGCCAGTCTTCCTCAGCAAAAAAAGAGGAGGATTGGCAGATGTTAGCACAGGGCTGACCTCCTCACAAAAAAAAAAAAAAAAAAAAGTGGAGTAAGTGCCATTTGTGGAATGTGAATAAGCTGATGAGGGAAGAGAGAGGAGAAGGCAGTTAATTCTGCCTGGAGATTTGGAAAGGGAAGGGGGAAAAGAGTAGTGAGGGGGAGTTGAAGAGAAGATGATGTTTGAGCAGAGAGCATGAATGGTGAGTACAAGTGTTATTAGTCAGGAAAGAAACAAGAAACTTAAATGTATAGTATGGGGTAAGGTGTTAAGAAAGATGTTTAAAACCTAGTTCCTACTTTCAAGCAGCTTATTGTCTGCTAGTAAAGTGCCAGGGATTAACATATATTCACATGAAGTAGAGGGACATTGAGAAATAGGACGCCATTTCTGATAAAAACAAGGGAATGTGAATTACCTATCATTTAGCATCTGAGACTTACAGAAAACATATTGGATCTGGAAAGAGTCGTGAAAGAATGATGGGATAAATGGATTCCAGAAGCCACATTTAAGGGGACATCTAGCTTGAGAGGCTAAGAAAGATTAAATTTTAGTTTCATTTAAATTTCAAGGAAGAACAGGAATAGCCTGGCTATAATCCTTTTGAAGATTCTTGTAAATTTTCATCCTTTTCCCAGGTTGTTACATTTACCCTGTTCACCAGTAAGACCTGGCAGCAAAAACCTTTTGAGCATCTCAAAAGTTTTGCTAAGCATCTCAATTTGCTTTGCTAAGTTAAGGCGATAGAGGTGGGGAGGGAAGGGGCAAAAAAGAAAGTGAGGAAGCTGCATGAGAAGAGACTCACAGGAGGAAGGTAGCAGTGAAAGAGACTTGAAAAGAGGTTGACTAAGAAGTTGACTTTAGATTGGTCATTACATGGGCAGGAGGGCTTGTCCTTCCACTTATGCACAAGAAATACAGAACAATACAGAGCACAAATAATTGGTGCTAAAAGTGTACGGCACGAACCCTAAGTGTAAATGAGCACAGAGGGCAGCGGACATTAGGGAAGGCTGCATAGAGGAGATGAGAGTTGAGTTAGATTTCAAAGGATTGGAAGGATTTGGAAAGTTGAAAAGGAAGGAGGTGTCCAAACAAAAAGACAAATGTTCTTTTCCGTAATTTGACAATGGAAAGAAAACTCAAGACCCATTCTCATCAGACATGATGAGATTGTCACAGAAACTATTCCATTATGGTTACCAGTGGCTGGAGCCTGATCCTAAATGAAGAAGCAGTTTTGGTTACCAGGTGATAAAGAACCTCACCTGGCTTTTCTCAGTGAATGGACTTTGTACATTGGCAAAGTCAGGATTCTGACCAGGGGCTTCACGCACCTGACATCTTATCCCAGGCTTGTTTGGTATCATTGGAGCATGATTTGAATTAGTCTCTGGTCTCTGGCCTTTTACTTTTTCTTTTAATTTTACTTTTTTGCCAACTGGATCTTCTCAGAGTCTCCATGGACACTCATTCTAATACTCCAGACAGATTTAAAAACAAAATCCCAGTCAATTAGACTTTTCTTATTTACAGCTATCAATGGTGTCTTGTAGCTAACAGAGACTTACAAGGTCTCTTTCTTTATTTAACTAACTTTATACATCACATGCTTATAACACTGTACTTTGAACGTCTTGGCAGCAAGGACTATGTCTTGTTTATCTTTGTAGTCCCAGTAGCCAGCAGAGCAGGTGGCACCCAGTAGGCCACAAGAAACATTTATTTAATAAATTAATGGTAATTAAACACCAAAATGTATTCTAAAATCAATGGCATAAATGTCTGTTCCAGTGTAGTACCTATTAACTTCATGGTGAATCATAGAACAGAGTGATTCATGAAGAAGGGGACATTCTAGGGAACAGTATGGAAAACAAGAGGAGGAGGAATCACACATTTTTCTAGGCCCCTTATTGAAAAGAGCCATCCACACTCATTATATGTGGTAGTGGTATCAAAAACAATCAGCTGATCTCTTGGGATAGCAGAAGCTAACTGGAAATATTGGTGTGACTAGTCCCAGATGTTAGCACTGCTACATCTTGTCCAGAGAATAGATTGAGTATAAGTTTACTAGACTGACATTACTGAAATCTTTAGTGCTACAGAGGCAGTAGAATGATGGAATAAGAAAATTTGTTTTAGAGATAACAATCCTAAAACTGCCACTTGCCATGGAGTGACCTAGTATTAAAGGAGATAATGCATTTTAAGAACTTCAGGCGGTGCGCACCACATAGCGAGTGCTCAATAAAAGAAAGCCGCTATTATCATCATCATGATTATCGCTGTGAATGTCAAGGCTGAGCACAGAGTGAAAGAAGAGGGATTGTGTCAGGGTCGGAGGTTGTGCACAAGAGCCCTCTTGTGGGAGGGTTCAGAAGCAGCATTTGCCCTAATTGTAACTGGCCCTTTGGTAAAGCCATTTCACTGCGTGCATCATATTGAATGGGTGCTAGAGAGATCTATCCCCGGACTGCCTGGACCAAGCTTCTGGTCTATCACAGGCTGATATAATGGGAAGGATGTGAATTGACATTAAAAGATCTGGATTCGGTTTGGAGCTACGTCATTGGATAACTTTCTTAGTGTCTCTCAGCCTCAGTTTCCTCACACTTGAAAGGCTGTGTGAAGTGAGATGTGAAGTAGTTAAAGGTACCTGTCACACCTGCGAGGCACTCAGTTCATTGTAGTCCCTGACTTCTTTCCTTAAGGTACAAGGAACTTGGCCCGCTTCCCCTCTTCTCCATAGAACCCAACCCCTATATTTATGATGTGGAGAAAAAGCATGTGTAATATGATTCCATTTAGGGAATATATGTGAAAGAACATGTATTAGAATAGAAAAAACGACTATACATGATGTATTAGTTTTGCTAGGACTGCCATAACAAGTTATCACAAACTGGGTGACTTAAAACAACCAAAATTTATTCTCTCACAGTTCTGGAGGCCAGAAGTCTGAGATCAAGGTGTCAGCAGGGCCACATTCCCTCTGAAGGCTCTAGGAAAGTTTCCATTCCAGACCTCTCTCTAGTTTCGGGTGGGTCCTTGGCTTGTGGCTGCATAACTCCAGTTTTCACATGGCCTTCTCCCTGTGTGTGTGTCTGTGTCCAAATTTCTCCTTTTTATAAGGACATCAGTCATATTGGATAGGGGGCCACCATACTCCACTATGACCTCATCCTAACTAATTATGTCTGCAACGCCCTATCTCCAAGTAAGTCACATTCTGAGGTACTGAGGATTAGGACCGCAACATATGAATTTTTGTGGGACACAGTTCAACTCATAGTGCACAATAACATTAATTGTTAATCTGGGTGGGGAAATGAAACAAGAAAAGAGCTGGCAATTGAAAGACAATGAAGAGTTACTAACCCAGGCAGGTTAAGCCAATTGTTTCCTCATACTCTGTGAAAATACTCAGCCAGATTGAATTGCTTTCTTCCTGACACTCGCAGACACTAGGCTCACTAAGGGATGTGGGAGTTTCAATTCCAGCTTCATTCTCCAGGGAGAATGAAGGTTTTGAGGTGGGGGAGGGGCTGTGGGCTGTTAGGTGGGCAGTGCTGGATGACTGCAGGGCCCTGGAGACTCTGGGCAAAGAGTTAGAGATGAGATGGAGGAGAGATGGGAAGTTTCAAAGGGAGTCTTTCATCCTTGTGACTTTCCGCTGAGCCCTCGTGATAATCACCACAAGTAATTGTGTTGAAAATATTAACCACCCGAGGTTACAATAAGAAATATTATTGTTGCATCCGGACATTGTTCTGCTGTTTAAATGTCCTGAGTCAGAGGGCATTTGAGGAAAGAGCAATGTGGCGGTTAGTTTTCACTTGTAAAATAGCTTAGCTGCTCAAGGATGGAGATTTCAAGATCTTAGTACATTATAAGTTTTTTTAATGAAAATAGTTTTACTGTTTCTTTCTGACTGTAAAAGAATAATGCTCAGGGGCCGGCCCCATGGCGTAGCTGTTAAGTGTGCACGCTCCTCTGGTGGCGGCCTGGGTTTGGATCCCTAGCGTGCACTGACGCACCGCTTGTCAGGCCATGCTGTGGCAGCGTCCCATATAAAGTGGAGGAAGATGGGCACAGATGTTAGTCTAGGGCCAGTCTTCCTCAGCAAAAACAGGAGGATTGGCATGGATGTTAGCTCAGGGCTGATCTTCCTCACAAAACAAAAAAAAAAAGAATAATGCTCATTGTTAAAAAAAAATGTCAGACAATACAGAGAAGATGCAAATAAAAATATGAAAAATCACCTGATCACACACATAATAAGAGTTGTAAGGGTGGTTATATATATATATTATAATATATAATTACCTCAATAGTGATTATATAATTACCTTAATGGTGGTTATATACATATATGAGCCACTTATTTAAATATATATATATAATTTTTTAATAAAGTTGTTAATGAGCTCTTCTTAGATGTGCTTTTTGGTATAATAGTTTCCTTTCCACTGAATAATCTATCATGGAGACTGTTCTATGTCAATAAATATAGAAATACGTTGCCATTTTAATGGATGCTGAGTATTCAGTTATGTGGATAAAGAATCATTTATTTAATCACTATTCCTGAACATTTAGATTCTGTACAAATTTTTACTGTTTTTAAAAATGCAATGACCATTCTTGTACATATACATCTTTGCATGCTTATCCTATTATTCCCTTAAGGATAAAGTCCTATACAAACATTAAAACACTTGAGGGATTTATTTCTTTCCTCTCCCTGAATATGTGAAGCCTGGATCTTGTCTGAGAAACGATGTGCCCGTCTTCCTTTCCTGCCCCCTCTGTCAAACATGCTCCTGCCCTAAGTCATGTTGGGGGCTCCTGTAAAATCTGTCGCGTGGATGTAGGCAGCATGGAGGGGGAGGAAGAAGGCAATCGTAGAAGGAGGGTTGGATGAGCTAGGGGAAGGAAGAAAAAAAGGCACCTGTTGTAATATGTTATTTGATTTTAATTGTCACAACTAAGAAGTAGGTACTATAATCCCCAATATATAGATTCCATAGGTGAGTCAGAACTTGCCCAAGAGCACACGGCTAGTAAAGGAAAGCCAAAGTTCACCTGACTCCAGAGACCATGCTGCTAGATTTTATTATTTGTTCAAAATATTTTCTGTTCTCCTTGTGGGAGAGTTGTACTTCTTGCCCCATTGATATAAGGCTGGACAGTGTAACTTACTTGGGCCAGTGAAATGAGAGTGGAAGTGATGTGTGCCACCTCCCAGAAGAAGCTTTAAGAGCCAGTGTGTGTTTCAGCTGTAGCTCCTTTTCCTCTGCTATGAGGCTAGGATGTCTCAAATGTGGGATGCTCCTTCACCCTGGATCCTGAAATGAAGGGGACATGAAATAGAGCTACAGGTGACCTGCAGTGGGCATTCAATGTGAACAAGAAGTAAATCTTCATTGTTGGAAGTTTCTGAGTTGTGGAGGGTGTTTGTTACTGCAGCATAAGTAGCTTAAGCTCTCTGATACAACCATGTTCTTTTCCTTTCACTATTTTGCTTCTCTCTTCTGAGCTTTGCCATGGCTATTGGTCAAAATATTTCTATCTTTTCCTTTGGTTGCAGAAGAATGAGGAAACACTTTTTAATTCTAGCAGTGTCCTCTACTAGACCCGCGTTTAGATTTCCTTTTAGACTTGATTTAAAAAATTTTTTTTAACTTTTTTGCATGATCCCCTGAATTATAGAGAGGCGTTCCCTGCCACGCATATAAGTCCTGGAATAGGGCATGCTGTCCAGAGGTGACTAAAGACTATCTTTTTGATTACTTGGGTGTCCTTTGAGCTTCTTTTCTCTATCCTGAACATTTTTCTGGATAGTTTCATTTTGCTTAAAATCCATTTATTCTGCCATCATAGAAATATAAATCTAGCACTTCCCGAGCAAGCTTAAAAGTGATAGTTTGAGATATTCAGTATACCTCACGAACATGTTCTCTTTATAATATCTCTACACGGTTAGTGACAAATGAGGGCCATATAATCCTTTTTTATAGTAAGTTCCCCTGAAGTGTAAGAAGTGGAATTGCATGACCATTCTAATCTCATATTGCATGTCAAATGCAAAGATAAAATAGAACTCTGATCTATTTTGGTTCTATTTTATTCTGATCCTTGGTTCATTTTGTAAACTTCCCTGTCATCTTGTCCAACAAAAAATTAACTAATTCACTTATTCAACAAATACTTACTGACTATACACTAGTAGCTCATACAAAAATAAAGCAAATAGGGTCTCCATCTTCTAAGACCAAGCAACTTAGCAGAAGAAAAAGTAAATGTATGATGAGAGTACAATATAATGAGGTGTGGGGTGGCACAGGGCCCAGAAAAGGAGCATCTCACCAGACTCAGGAGGGAAGAGGAGGCCAGACAGCATGAGGGAGGGATACTTGAGCTGGGTTTTGAATGATGACTGTGGGCGCTGGCCAAGCAAGGGGAAGGGCACATCAGGCAGATTAACAGCCAGTGCAAAGGCATCAAGGCGTGGAGAAACCTAACAGGTCGTGCTAAGGCAGTTTGGGTCTTGAAGGTGGTACCAGCTGCTGCCCTTGCCTGTTAACTTCGACAGGAACTGACAAACCCAAGTCTCAGGGGGCATGAATTTTCCAATTATTCTGGGTCTGGTTCCTGCACATGTTGTGCTCTTGAGGGTCATTTGGCACTAACTGACCCCCTTATCAGAATGAGAAGCAACTGTGTGCCCACGGGTATATCTAAGGATCAGAGGCCAGTTCCTGGTGAGATCGCCCATCAGGCCTGCTTCTTCCTATTTTTGACCTCAGCATTAAGTCCTTGCCAAGGAAGTTGGGTTGGTGCCTCTGACATATCAATATTGGTAGCTTGGAGACCCCTGTTGATAAGCTGCACTGCTCCCCCTGGGTGCCTGGGGGCAGGAGCTCACAGAGAACTCTTTTTTCTAAGCACTCACAGAATCGGTGGGAGATTTGAGAGCCAGGTTTGAAATTATAACAACAGTGACACACATACTGCACTGTGTGTGTGCCAGGTTCTGTCCTCAGCACATCACATGTACTAACTCACTTAATCCCACAATGACACAACAAGATCCCTACTGCCATTATCCCTCTTTTCATGGTTGAGGAAAACAGGGGCAGGGAGAGCTTAAATGATTCACCCAAAATCACAGAGTATGTGAGCCGGCATTCAAACCAGGCATTCTGGTTCCAAAGGCTCTCCCCAGTGCTAAGAAGCAGGATCTACAGGAATCATCTCATAGCAGGAGTCTGGCCAGGGAACTATGAAACTAATGCCCATATTTCTAGGTCTCTTTGTCCTTTTGCTCGATTTTAAATTCCAAGGACCTGGCCTCCCAATGGCCTAGGTCAGGGCCTATGCCTGCCCCTTGTTGGGGTGAAGGCAGTGATATTGGGCCTGTAGATTATACCCAGAGGGGAAAAGGAAATTTCTCGAAACAAAATTGGGATACCGTTATGAAGGATGACTGGATTGTCAGCAGCGGGCAAACAGCAGTCCCTGCAGCCGCCTGGAGAAGCCCTCTCTGGGGTCTTGTTACACTTAGAACCACCATCAGGAGAGGGCCGGCCTCTGAACCCAAGGCTTTCCATGCATTCTCTCATTTAAACCTTGAGACAGCCCTTTGGGGTATGTATCATTACCCCTATTTCACAGGTGAGGACACAAAGGCTCAGAGAAGGTAAGAAACTTGGTCACATAAAACTAGGGTTTGAATTCAGGCCCTGACTCCAAAGTCCAGTTCTAGGGTCACCAGGTGACCACTCGGCAGTGCTTCAGAGCACATGGCCAGCAGGTCGGGGGACAGGGGGTCAGCTGGTCTGCTCTCAGGACCCGAGTTAGTGTGAAGCTGAGCCGTGACCTGGGCTTCTAGTGAGCAGAGCACCTCAGCCACCACCTGTGGTCCACCAGTGCCTGAGTGACTGGCTCGGTGGAAAATGTCTGTCGGTGGGAAATTCTGAGTCCAGCCACCAACATGTAGTTACACTGCATCCATTCCTGGCCACTCTCCACTGTTGTCAGGATTCACACGTCCGTTATCTGAAACCTCTCTGCGAGAAAAGAGCTTCCTCATCCCCTGGGCCACCTTCCATTCGCTACCTACTTTGGAGGGGTCTGAGGAAAGAAAAGGAAGGAAAGTCAGGAGAATGTCTGGCTCTATTTTTTCTCATCCGAAGTGCGGGAGAATCTAAATCACCCAAAGGGGTGAGCTCAGGAGCTGCCACCAGGGCAGGCCCCTCTGGGATGAGTGACAGGGCAGGCTGCGGAGGTGGGGCCATGACAGGAACAAGGCGTGGGAGCCCTTAGAACCAGATGCTGTCTATGGCTGCACCCCTGGGACCCTCAGCCAAGGGGGCCAAGACTCTTCTCTGCTTTTCTGCTGCCCCAGAGCACAAGGCACTGAATTCAGTCAATTCAGGAAACACTATTGAGCACCTGCTCTGTGCAGGCACTGTGGTGGGGACACAAGGATGAACTAACTTCTCACTCTGAAAGTCCTGGTCCAGTGAGGGACACAGGCAAGTAGACAAATAGCTAGACCACAAGACAGATGGTAATAAGGGCCAGAATTGGGGGTAAGCAAGAGGCCAAGAGAGCACAGAGGAGCAAGGACCCCACACTCGTGGAGTCTGGGCAGACTTCACGGAAGAGGGGGAATGTGAGCTGAACTTGGGCAAGCTGAGCTAGCACTCCAGACGGACATTTAAGTGGAGGTGACAGCTGGGACAAAGGCTCACAAAGCAGGGGAGAAGTGAGGGGGAGTGGATCTGCTGGAAGGTAGGTGCTTGGGGTGCAGATTACCCCACAGAGGGAGAAGGTGCTCATCCTCCTGAGCACATCACATGCCTTCCTCGTCTGTCGGCAGCCAAAAGATGTTTGTTGAATGAATAAACCAGTGAATGGATGAAGGTCTTGATAGTCAGGCTGAGGAATTCCAATTTTGTTCTGCGTGAGCCACAGGAGAGATGACCTTGAGCCCCAAGGGCCAGAAGGAGAGACATTCTGGCAAAGACAAAATTTCTTTTTTTTTTTTTATTGTGAAATTTTTGTTGTACGTTATTGTTTATCAGTCACCATATGAGTGCATCCCTCCACCCCTTGTGCCCAGTCCCCACCCCCCTAGCCCCTGGTAACCACCAAACAGTTCTGTCTGTCAGTGTGTTGGTTTATCTTCTGCATATGAGTGAAATCATGCACTGTTTATCTTTTTCTTTCTGGCTTATTTCACTTAACATAATACCCTCCAGGTCCATCCATGTTGTTGCAAATGGGACGATTTTGTCTTTTTTATGGCTGAGTAGTATTCCATGGTGTATATATACCACATCTTCTTTATCCAATCATCAGTCAAGGGACACTTGGGTTGCTTCCATGTCTTGGGTATAGTGAATAATTCTGTGATGAACATAGGGGTGCATAAGCCTCTTTGGATTGTTGATTTCAGGTTCATTGCGTAGATACCCCATAGTGGGATAGCTGGATCATAAGATATTTCTATTTTTAATTTTTTGAGGAATCTCCATACTGTTTTCCATAGAGGCTGCACCGGTTTTCATTCCCACCAGCAGTGGATTAGGGTTCCCATTTCTCCACAGCCTCTCCAGCATTTGTTGCTTTTTGTCTTGGTGATTATAGCCGTTCTGACGGGTGTTAAGGTGATATCTTAGTGTGGTTTTGATTTGCATTTCCCTGATGACTAGTGATGTCGAGCATCTTTTCATGTGCCTATTAGCCATCTATATATCTTCTTTGGGAAGTGTCTGCTCATTTCCTCTGCCCATTTTTTGATTGGGTTGTTTGTTTCTTTGTTGTTTAGTTGTGTGAGTTCTTTATATATTATGGAGATTAATCCCTTGTCAGATATATGGTTTGCAAATATTTTTTCCCAGCTGGTGGGTTCCCTATTCATTTTGATCCTAGTTTCATTTGCCTTGTAGAAGCTCTTTAATCTGATGAAGTCCCACTTGTTTATTTTTTCTTAAGTTAAGTTTCCCTTGTCTGAGTAGACATGGAGTTCAAAAAGATCCCTTTATGGCTGGTGGCGAGTAGTGTACTACCTATATTTTCCTCCAGGAGTTTTATAGTTTCAAGTCTCACCTTCAGGTCTTTGATCCATTTTGAGTTAATTTTTGTGTATGGCGAAAGAAGGTGGTCTACTTTCATTCTTTTGTATGTGGCTGTTCAGTTTACCCAGAACCATTTATTGAAGAGACTTTCCTTTCTCCACTGTATGTCCTTAGCTCCTTTGTCAAAGATTAGCTACTCATAGATATGAGGTTTTATTTCTGGACTTTCAATTCTGTTCCATTGATCTGTGTGTCTGTTTTTGTACCAGTACCATGCTATTTTAATTACTATCACTTGGTAGTAGGTTTTGAAGTCAGGGATTGTGATGCCTCCAGCCTTGTTCTTCTTTTTCAGGATTGCTTTAGCTGTACGGGGTCTTTTGTTGCCCCATATGAATGTTAGTATTCTTTGTTCTATTTCTGTGAAGAATGTCCTTGGGATTCTGATTGGGATTGCATTGAATCTGTAGATTGCTTTAGGTAGTATGGACATTTTAACTATGTTTATTCTTCCAATCCAAGTGCATGGAATCTTTTTCCATTTCTTTATGTCATCATTGATTTCACTCAGTAATGTCTTATAGTTTTCATCGTATAGGTCTTTCACTTCCTTGGTTAAATTTACTCCTAGATATTTTATTCTTTTTGTTGCAATTGTAAATGGGATTGTCTCCTTGAGTTCTCTTTCCGTTAGTTCGTTGTTGATATATAGAAATGCAACTGATTTCTGTAAGTTGATTTTGTACCCTGCCACTTGGCTGTAGTTGTTGATTATTTCTAATAGTTTTCCAATGGATTCTTTAGGGTTTTCTATATATAAGATCATGTCATCTGCAAACAGTGAGAGTTTCACTTCTTTGTTGCCTATTTGGATTCCTTTTATTCCTTTTTCTTGCCTAATTGCTCTGGCCAGAACCTCCAGTACTGTGTTGAATAAGAGTGGTGAGAGTGGGCACACTTATCTTGTCCCTGTTTTCAGAGGGATGGCTTTCAGTTTTTCCCCATTGAGTATGATGTTGGCTGTGGGTTTGTCATATATGGCCTTTATTATGTTAAGGTACTTTCCTTCTATACCCATCTTGTTGCGAGTTTTTATCATAAATGGATGTTGGATCTTGTCAAAAGCCTTCTCTGCATCTATTGAGATGATCATATTGTTTTTATTCCTCGTTTTGTTAATGTGGTGTATCACATTGATTGATTTGTGGATGATAACCATCCCTGTGTCCCTGGTATAAATCCCACTTGATCATGGTGTATGATCTCTTTAATGTATTGCTGTATTCAGTTTGCCAATATTTTGTTGAGGATTTTTGCATCTATGTTCGTCAGGGATATTGGTCTGTAGTTTTCCTTCTTAGTATTGTCTTTGCCTGGCTTTGGTATCAGGGTGATGTTGGCCTCATAGAATGTGTTGGGAAGTGTTCCATCTTCCTCTATTTTTTGGAATAGTTTGAGAAGGGTAGGTATTAAGTCTTCTTTGAATGTTTGGTAAAATTCTCCAGAGAAGCCATCTGGTCCTGGACTTTTATTTTTTGGGAGGTTTTTGATTACTGTTTCAATATCTTTACTTGTGATTTGTCTATTCAGGTTCTCTATTTCTTCTTGATTCACTTTTGGGAGGTTGTATGAGTCTAGGAATTTATCCATTTCTTCTAGATTGTCCAATTTGTTGGCATACAGTTTTTTGTAGTATTCTCTTATAATCTTTTGCATTTCTGTGGTATCTGTTGTAATTTCTCCTTTTTCATTTCTAATTTTATTTATTTGAAACTTCTCTCTTTTTTTCTTGGTGAGTCTGGCTAAGGGTTTGTCAATTTTGTTTATCTTCTCAAAGAAGCAGCTCTTTGTTTCATTGATCCTTTCTACTGTTTTTTAAATTTCAATTTCATTTATTTCTGCTCTGATTTTTATTATTTCCCTCCTTCTGCTGACTTTAGGCTTTGTTTGTTCTTCTTTTTCTAATTCTTTTAGGCGTAGTTTGAGGTTGCTTATTTGGGCTTTTTCTTGTTTGTTAAGGTGGGCCTGTATTGCTATGAATTTCCCTCTCAGGACTGCTTTTGCTGCATCCCATATGAGTTGGTATGGTGTATTTTCATTTTCATTTGTCTCAAGATATGTTTTGATTTCTCCTTTAACTTCATCAATGATCCATTGGTGGTTTAGTAGCATGTTGTTGAGTCTCCACAGCTTTGTCACTTTCCCTGTTTTTTCCTTGTAGTTGATTTCTAATTTCATGGCATTATGGTCTGAAAAGATGCTTGTAATGATTTCAATCTTCTTAAATTTATATAAGCATGCCTTGTTTCCCAACATATGGTCTATTCTTGAGAATGTTCCATGAGCGCTTGAGAAGGATATGTAATCTGCTGTGTTTGGATGGAGTGCTCTGTATATGTCTATTAAGTCCATCTCATCTAGTTTTTCATTTAGGTCCATTATTTCTCTATTTATTTTCTGTCTGGACGATCTGTCCATCGATGAGAGTGGGGTGTTAAGATCCCCTACTATTATTGTGTTGTTGTTAATATCTCCTTTTAGGTTTGTTAATAGTTGCTTTATGTACCTTGGTGCTCCTGTATTGGGTGCATATATATTTAAAATTGATATGTCTTCTTAGTGGAGTGTCCCTTTTATCATTATATATTCCCCCTCTATCTCTCATTACCTGTTTTATCTTGAAGTCAACTTTGTCTGATATAAGTATGGCAAAACCTGCTTTCTTTTGTTTGCCATTAGCTTGGAGTATTGTCTTCAATCCTTTCACTCTGAGCCTGTGTTTGTCTTTAGAGTTGAGATGTGTTTCCTGGAGGAAGCATATTGTTGGGTCTTGTTTTTTAATCCATCCTACCACTCTGTGTCTCTTGATTGGAGAGTTCAGTCCATTTACATTTAGGGTAATTATTGATATATGGGGGCTTGTTGTTGTTATTTTATTGCTCTTTTTTGGTTCTTTTGCATTTCTTTTGTTTCTCATCCTGTGTGTTTCGAACTACCAATTTAGTTTGGTAGTTCTGTATGGGGGTTCTCTTAGTTTTCTCTTTCTTTATTGTGTGTGATTCTGTTCTGATTATTTGGTTAGTGGTTACCATGAGGTTTGTATAAAAAATCTCGTGGATGTGATAGTCCATTTTTTGATGGCCTCTTATTCCCTTAGACTAAGTCGATTCGATCACTTTCCTCTTCCCCTTCTAAGTTATTGTTGTCACATCTTATTCCTTCTTGTGTTGCAAGTTTGTGTTTAACGTGATGAGGTTATATTTATGCTTGGTGCTTACCTTCCCTTGATCTTTGGTTTTATAATTAAGTGTTTGCTAATCTATTTTGGTAGAGGACTGCAATTTTTCTGGTTTTGTCGACGTGTTTTCCTCCTTGTTCAAAACTTTGAATCCACTTTCTCTTTTTTTCCTCAGGGATGAGGGCCTTCTTGAGCACTTCTTGTAGTGGGGGTCTTGTGGCAATGAACTCCCTTAGCTTTTGTTTATCTAGGATAGTTATTATTTCTCCATCATATCTGAATGATATTTTTGCTAGAGAGAATATTCTCGGCTGAAAGTTTTTGTCCTTCAGAATTTTGAATATATTGTTCCACTCTCTCCTAGCCTGTAAAGTTTCTGTCGAGAAATCGGCTGAGAACCTGATAGGAAATCCTTTGTTTTTGTTTTTGTTTTTTTTTGTCTAGCTGCCCTTAATATTTTTTTTTTTTTGTCATTGGCTTTTGCCTGCTTTACTACATATGCCTTGGAGTGGGTCTTTTCATGTTGATATATTTAGGACATCTATTGATTTTATTCACTGGTATTTCCAGCTCCTTCCCCAGGTTTGGGAAGTTCTCAGATATTATTTCTTTGAACAAGTTCTCTGCTCCTTTTTCCCTCTCTTCTCCCACTGGAATACCTATAATCCTTATGTTGGATTTCCTAATTGAGTCGGATATTTCTCGGAGAGTTTCTTCATTTCTTTTTAGTCTTAGTTCTCTTTCCTCCTCCATCTGGAGCATTTCTGCATTGCTGTCCTCAATATTGCTAATTATTTCCTCTGTATTGTCAGCTCTGATGCTTAAGGCTTCCAGATTTGTCTTTGTCTCCTCTATTGTGTTTTTCATCTCTAAGATTTCTGATTGGTTTTTTTTTATAGTTTCAATCTCTTTTGTGAAGAAACTCCTGATTTCATTGAATTGTCTGTCTGTGTTTTCTTGTATTCCATTAAGCTTTTTTATGATGGCTATTTTGAATTCTCTCTCGTTAAGGTTATACATTCTGTGCTTTCCGTGTTGACTTCTGGGTGCTTGTCATTTTCCTTTTGGTCTGGAGATTTAATATATTTTTGCATGGTGCCTGTCGGTGTTGACCTACTTTTCCTCATAGTGAAAATATATGGTCGCAGTTTCCTCTTGCTGCCGCTGGGTGGGGGTCAAGGGCTGTGTATTCTGTCCCACTTCAATCTGCGGGCACTCTTGTCAGCCCCTTGCTGATCTGAAGTGTGGCTGAGCAGAGGCTGCTGGGGGGGAAGCATGGGAACAGCTAGAGCTGGAGCGTGGGAACAGCTGGGACTGGAGCACAGCTAGGCCAAAGCAGCTGGGGCTCAGGTGCGGGTGGGTTGTAGCAGCTGCCAATGAAGTGCTGCTGGGCCAAAGAAGCTGGAACTGGAGTGTGCTGAGCTGAAGAAGGAGGAACTGGAGCACCACTGGGCCAAAGAAGCTGGAACTGGAGTGTGGTGGGCCAAAGTTGCTGGTGCCATGTCAGCTGGAGCCTGCACACAGGCCAAGCAGGGGCAGCTGGAGCCGGGCGGAAGGGGACGTGGTCAAGCTGAAGGAGCTGGGGATGGGGCATGTTCCAGCCGAAAGAGCCAGGGCCATGGCACGGTGGAGCCAGGGAAGCTGGGGCCATGCCTTGGTGCAGCTGGAGCAGCTGGGGCTGTGGTGTGGTGGGGACTAAGCTGCTGCTGCCTCTGGTGCAGGGGTGCAGGCTCACCTCACTGCTGGTCAGGCCCAGGCACCTGAGGGCCACTGCCTCTGGGGACGGGGCTGAGCTGAAGCGCCAGCACAGTGGTCCAGGTGGGGGAGGGGCGCTTACTTTCGCCTCCCAGATCTCAGATGTTTCTCAACTCCATGTGGCTCTCTGCTCTCCTGATGGGCTAGCTTATTGAAACTACCCTCACAACAGTTCTGCTCCCTCTGTTGGGGATCCCCTTGGGCTGTGAGGGGTCCTGGAGAGCACCATTTTTCACGCGGCCAGCTGCCCCTCCCCTTCCTCTGAGAGCCATGTGGTCTCAGTCTCTGGGTTGCGGTCCTTGGGGAAGGAAGGGAGCTCCTCTTACCTCCTTCCACTTACTCTGGAGATTCCAGGACCTCAGTCCTCAAGTGTATGGCTGCCTGAGTGCCTCAGATGTCCCTTGTGTTGTATGAATAGCTTCTGTTGGAATATGAATGTCCTTTTTGTTGTGTCTTAGCGGGGGGAGTTCAATGGGGGAAGCTCACTCTGCCATGATGCTGACGTCACTCAAGACAAAATTTCTTGCTGAAGGAGGAGCACATTTCCAGGCAGCACAGAACAGATCAGGATTTTCCCTGGTTTCTGGCTTAAGCAGGACTTCTGTGAACCTCTGACAGGTTGTATTAGTTTGTTGGGGTTGCTGTAACGAAGTACCACAGACTGCGTGGCTTAAAACAACAGAAATTTATTTTCTCACAGTTCCAGAGGCAAGAACTCTGAGATTAAAGTGTCACAAGGCCATACTCCCTCTGAAGGCTCTAGAGAAGCATCTGTTCCAGGCCTCTCTCCTAGCTTCTGGTAGTTCCTTGGCTTGCAGCAGCATAAGTCCAATCTTAACATAGCATTTGCCCTCTGTGAGTGTCTGTCTCTGTGTCCAAATTTCCCCTTTTTATAAGGATACCAGTCATATTGCATTAGGGTCCACCCTAATGGCCTCATTTTAACTTGAGTACCTCTGTAAAGACCCGTCTCCAAATAAGGTCATGTTCTGAGGTACTAGAGTTTGGTCTCTAACATATGTTTTTGGGCAGATATGATTCAACCCATAACACTCCCCTTGAAGCTGATCCAGAGTGCAAACTTGAGTTGAGAAGGAAAAGTACCTTGACTGCATGCAAATACAAAGCAGCCTTTCCCACCTCAGTGCTCTAGAGGCTTGAGATAAAAGCTTGGATGATAAGAAGGTGTTGCTCCGGCCGTCTGGATTGCTTCTACCCTCCTACAGAGGCCTGTTCTACCAACATAGTTCCATGACATCCGTGTCTGCCTGATCAGCAAGCGGATGGGGATATAATCTTAAAGAGCATATGAATCTTGAGTGGAAAATAAACCGAAGACTGGAAAACTCAAAAGCTTCCCAGGCAAATGACAAGGCCAGGAGGTCACCACTGTGTTAGTTGTTCATGTCCCGGGTCCTCATCTCTTACATGGCAGGAGGGAGCATTTAAGAAGATGCAATGTAGGGAAGAGACCTGCCTCACTGGGCTCAGACTCCCTGCGTGGGGAGTATGATTTACCATGGGACAGTGCGGAAGCCACTCGCGTGGGTGGAAGGTGAGTGCGTCTTCATGGTGCTCCCGCCTCTCTCAAGATGATGCCTGGAAATTCGTTTCTCTGCTTATCCAGGAGTCCTTGCCTTTTAATTTTCTTAAATGAGTGCTCCACATTTCTCTTTTATTATTGCTGTTCTGTCAAAAGATTAGGACAGGGCCAGCCCTGTGGCTTAGCGGTTAAGAGTGAACGCTCCGCTACTGGCGGCCCGGGTTCAGATCCTGGGCGCGCACTGATACACCGCTTCTCCGGCCATACTGAGATGGCGTCCCACATACAGCAACTAGAAGGATGTGCAACTATGACATACAACTACCTACTGGGGCTTTGGGGAAAAAAAAAGGAGGAGGATTGGCAATAGATGTTAGCTCAGAGCTGGTCTTCCTCAGCAAAAAGAGGAGGATTAGCACGGATGTTAGCTCAGGGCTGATCTTCCTCACACACACACACACACACAAAAAAAACCATTAGGACATTTTTAACTCTTTCTAGGGATTCTCATCAGCCACGAATTTAAAAAACCAATACCTTATTACTGAGTGGAGGATGGAAAGGCAGGGGAAATCCACATGGTCCGTGTAACCCTATTTCACAACCTTCTCCTCTGTGCCTAGTGAGGATGCCAAATTCTCGGTCAATATTCAGCTCCCTTTTCAATGTGCGCACCATCTCTTCTGTCTCCTGAAGGGGGCGTTAAGCGGCACGAGGCGGTGTGGGAAAGGCATAGGGACCAGACTATGAGCAGAGGGCTCCTGGTGGTGCTTCCTGGTGGAGATGGGTGGAGGTGGGCACCTGGTTAGGCTGAGGGACAGGGAGCCTAGTTTTAGGGACAGCAGAGTGAACCGTTGGGAGTGCCCTTCATAGATAAAAGCAAGTCCTCTTTTTTGTTTTCTCTCCTAGAATGTAGCTGCCTGCGTGTTCCTCCCCCACCTCTCTATTCTTGCCTCACACACCCTCCCAGTGTAACAGTGGGATACTGTGATTTATGGTAAAATATGTACTTGGTCTTCAACCTGGTTCTTGGCACAAAGCTCCTAAAACTCTAGGAATTTCCTAAGCGAAATTCCTGCCAACACCTTGATGTTAGCCCCATAAGACTCACCTTGGACTTTTGGCCTCCAGAACTGTAAGAGAATCAACCAGTGTTGTTTTAGGCCACTACGTTTATGGTAATTTGTTACAGCAGCTGCAGGAAACCGTATACCACAAGAACCCACAACAAGGGAATTGAATGAGTCTGGGGAATCAAGGAAAGGTAGATCCTCCCTATTCTTTTATTTTGCATCCACCCTGGGTGGGGGCAGTAAGGGGTGGTGGGTCTTCACAGATCACTAATTCTTCAGTGTTGGGAGAGTCGTGGCAGCGGCCTCCATCTAGAGGTTCTGGGGTTGGAGGCAGCTTCGATGCCCAGAACAGAGCACTGGATTTGCACTGGAGAGCCCCATTCAAAGCCCACCTCTCCTCCCTATGGCTCAGTGGCCAGAAACACAGGGGGCCAGTGGGACAGGAGCTGATCCTCTGAACTGTTTTGCTTCAGAGGACCCCCCAAATCTGGGTCACATCCACTAGAGAGAGAGGCTGCCTGGGCACCTTGGATCCTAGTGCTTCTGCCAAAGCCCCTGTCTGCCTCTTGGGGGAGAGGGGTCCCCTCAGCCTGTGACCCACAGCCTAACATGGAAGAGGCCTGCCACCCAACAGTGCTCCCCTCACAGCAAATACTGATCTGATCTTTCCCTAAGTGACTTCTACCCAAGGGCCCACCCTGTCCACTTCGCCCCTTACCATCAATTCTTCATACCACGGAGCAAAGTCTCCATGACCTGGCCTCTTGGGTTGGGGCTGGATCTTGGGAACCGACATGGCAGGGGAAATCCTATGGGGTTGGGGAATCTACCTCATGGGGGTCTGTCTCAGTCGCCCTCCCAGCACCTGGCATGGGTCCTATCCTCTCCCTGCTCCCAGGACCTCTGAGCCTGTCTCGCCTGTCTCCCATCCCTGTGAGCTGTCCCTGGTGAGTGGAGTGCTGCTCTGCTTTCCAGTCTCCAGCTCTGTCACCACATCTGCTTCCACAGTAAGGGCAACCAAGGCCGACCATGCGACTCCGAGCCTCAATTTAGGCTGACCACTAGGGCAGGTTATTTATTTTCGTTACTGGGCTCTTGGAGCCTGTGGCTGGAGTTCAGAGCAGACTGGAAAACAAAGCCGCTGCCTGCCAGCTGGAGAGAGGGGCTGCTACGGGCAGGGATTTCTGGCTGTGACAGGCTGCTTAGGAAGGGAGAGTGTGAGACTGGGTGGAGGAGCCCTCTGGTCTTCCAGAGTCAGGGAGTGGGAGGACCTCAGAAGTCCCCTCTAGTATGACTACATTTGGGCCAGATCAGTGGTGGCAGTTAACTAGAAATAGTTAACATCCACTAGTCATGACAAGTGTCTCAATCCACAGGATAGGGTCTGACTGCCAGTGCCCAGTGCTATATGGGGCTCTGTGCCATAGAAACGGTGGGTTCAGGGTGGCCACATGGCCATTTTAATTACGCCCAGTGTGTGAGAGGATTGGGACTTGAATAGCTTGGTGGGGGAGGGGGGTGTTAGTCAAACAAAATCTAGAACAAAGTTGATTCACTGACATGGATATTTATGGAGCACTTTCTAGGGTGTGAGGCGCTGTGCTGCCCACACAGAGATGCACAGGACAAGCTTGCAGGGCACCAGGGGGCTGGGTTCGGCCAACAGGATAGGAAAGCTGATGTATCTCCCCTGGGCCACCTGTCCCAAAGACAGTGAGCTAGAAGGAGTTCAAAGGGCACATTCCACTTGGGGAGGGTAGCAAAAGCTTCAGGAGGAGGTAGCATTTGGGAAGGGTCTTTGCTGATGGATGGGATGTTAACAGGCAACAGCAGGCAAAGCAGGAGCGGGAGAGCATACGAGGCAGAGGGGACTGCAGGAGCCAAGGCAGGAGGAGGAAAGCCCAGAGGTGGCCAAGTCCAGTTTGACCGAAGAGTGGAAACCACGTGGACAGCGCTGGGAGGGGAGGCTGGAGAGGTGGCAGCATGGAGAGCCTTGGACGCGGAGCTATGGGGCTGGACCCTGAGTGAGTGGGGAGTGAAGCACACTGGTGAGTGGGGAAATGACCCAGTCAGAGCTGTTTGAAAGAGAATGTCAGGAGGTTATTTGGATATGCAAGAATCAATTTTCTGGAGTGACCTTTAAGTGGTGACCTTCATTGAGTAGCTCAACATTGCCCCCACCAATGCATTTGGGCAGCATTGAACCCCAAACTCTGCCCTACACTCCAATTGATGGGGGCTAAGAGTTCTACTGGGGGCCTTGTCTTTTTTTGTTTAGGAGTGGGGTCCTTAGTGCCAAAGGGAAGGATTCACTAGCTCTTGTGAAAAATGTCCCCCAAACACTAGTAGATGGTGTGAGCTACATTCAAACACTTAGATATTGTAATAACATGGATCTTATTCCTCCTCCCACTTCAAGCCTGTGGACAGTAGTTTCCTTGAGAGGAGCACCTAGTTTCTAGGCCTTTTACATTTAAACAAGAATAGCCTCTAATTAGCTATATGATCTTAAGCACTTTCACAGAAAGAAACATTTAATGACCATCTGCTGTGTGTCAGGCATGCTACCTGCACTTTTGTACATTATACCATTGAATAGTAATGTGCTAATACCTTTGTGTGCTCCTTTACAGTTAAATTTTACTGGAAGCTCAGTTTCTGGTTGTGTAAAATGAGAGGTTGGACAGAACCATGTCTAGATCCTTGGTCTCTAACCTTCTGCACTTCTGTGGGATAATTCTGATGTTAGAGAACAAGGATCAAGTTTAAAAAGAGGCAACTTAGAGGCCTCTCCACAGAGACTGTGGAGTTCTCATGCTTAATGCATTATAATGCACTATAACACCATCCAGAATGGGAGGGTAGGGCAGAAAACTGCCCTGTGCACCTAGAAGCTGCTCCTCAGGGCTACTGGTGAAGACATGATTCTGGGCCAGGCAGGCAGTTGGTTTGACTCAGCATGGAAATATTTTTAAGCTGTCTATCTAAACTCAGAGACTCTTCAGGAATGTAATTTTAACTTTAAAGGAATAGGAAGACATAAAATGCAGCTTTTTGATTCAAATTAAAAACACGTAAATTATCTCTGAGGCTGTATGAATTGAAAATATAAATAGGTCCTAGTTGGGTAATTTGGATAAATTCATGTCTTAGTGCATTCAGGCTGCTGTAACAAAATACCAAAGACTGAGTGGCTTAAACAACAGAGATTTATTTCTCCCCTTTCTGGAGGCTGGAAGTCCAAGATGAAGGTGCTGGCCAACTCAGTTCTTAGTGAGGGCTCTCTTCCTGCCTTGCAGACAGCCACCTTCTTGCAGTGTCCTCACATGGCCTTTCCTCAGTGTGTGTGCAAGGAGAGCGAGAGCAAGATCTCCCTCATGTCTCTTCTTATACGGGCCTAATGTCACTATGGGAGCTCCACCCTCATGACCTAATTACCTCCCAAAGGCCCCATCTCCAAATACCATCACATTGGTGGTTAGGGCTTCAACATATGGATTTGGGGGGGCACAAACATTCAGTCCATAACAATTTATATATGATACACCCAAAGGATTTCAAGAGTGCTTGGGTTATATGACTAAGCATAATAGTAAGAAACTCTTATGAGGGAGGGATTATTATTATCATTCCCATCCTTCAGGGAGGACGCTATAGAACAAAGAGATGAAGTATCTTCCCAAGTCACACAGCTAATGAGTGACAGGATTTGAAACATACTAGCCCAAAGTTCTCATGCTTAATGCATTATAATGCACTATAACACCATCCAGAATGGGAGGGTAGGGCAGAAAACTGCCCTGTGCACCTAGAAGCTGCTCCTCAGGGCTACTGGTGAAGACATGATTCTGGGCCAGGCAGGCAGTTGGTTTGACTCAGCATGGAAATATTTTTAAGCTGTCTATCTAAACTCAGAGACTCTTCAGGAATGTAATTTTAACTTTAAAGGAATAGGAAGACATAAAATGCAGCTTTTTGATTCAAATTAAAATCCATTTAATGATTTAAAAAAATTTTCCTTCTGCCTGGATATTTCCTTTTCTTCCAAGAGTTTGGTATAATGAACTTCCACAGAAACAAAACTATCCTTTCTCATTTCTCAGATTGCAGGTTCTTGTCTCAGATGAGAAAGGGACAATTTTCAGTGTCTTCTGCTAGCACTCCAAATAGTCCCTGTGGAAAAGAAGACTCCCATGTCTCAAAAAACTGAAGCAAAATACAATATGTTGTAAACCCCCAATACACTGCCCATAAATAAACCATTTGTCGCTTGAGAAATGATTTCCATCTTCACCCACAAACATTTGCTCCTTTTCCACTAGAATAACCAGGCCCAATTTCCACAATGCTGTCACCTGGGCAAGGAGAGGTGACTTGTGGCCGTTTCACACAGGCGGCTGCTGGAGTTGAGAAAAGTACAAATGTGTGCTTGTGGGGGACATCCCTTCATGGTGGCCAGACTCACGCCACCGTCCAGGGCTCTTCCATGGAGACCAGCAGACCAGGGCTCAGGAGCCCTCATGCAGATGAGCACACTGCTGGGCTGTGAAATGGTTTGCGCTTCGGTGGCCTCTCCAGATGGGCATTGAGAGAAGCAGAGGGAAAGATCAGGCAGCAAGTCTGGTGGGCCTTGAAGCAGTGTCTACTGAGCCGTGAGATTATTTTCCTTTCAGCCTGGTATTTGCCTAAGGTCACTGGTCTCCTTCAAAATCACTCTGTTCTTGGGCTCCTTGCCAAGCTTCTTGGTCTACTTGCCAAGCAGGAAGGAGGTCAACAGGCCCTGGGGTGGGCTGGGATGCAGCCTTGCTGGCTCTCAGTGTGGGTGGAGGGTAGAGGACCCTCACTAACGTGGCATCGCTGGTCTTCTCACAGCACAGGCTGGTGGCAGTGGTGATGGATCTACTAGGATCTGTGCTATCTTAGCATATGCCTCTAGTTGAGCAATCAATTTGCTTTTTAGTCAGCTAGCGAGTAGTTTTTGAGCCACTACTTTGTGCCAGCA
This sequence comes from Ceratotherium simum simum, assembly GCF_057802395.1. Classification (NCBI taxonomy): domain Eukaryota; kingdom Metazoa; phylum Chordata; class Mammalia; order Perissodactyla; family Rhinocerotidae; genus Ceratotherium; species Ceratotherium simum. Next base: position 20,275,984 of record NC_141905.1, on the reverse strand, counting down.
CCAGTGGCTAGAAATGCAGACAAAAGACAAAGTCTCCACCAACAACTGTACAGGTGAGTGGGAGGCGGGCCCCTCCCTGGGGAGGGAGCTGGTGTAGCCCTGGTGGGCCCCATGCTTTGGGGGATTGTGGTGGGAAGGAAGGTGCTACTCTTTTCTGGACACTGATAAACTTCAATTTGAAAATCCCTGTTGTTAAAGAGCTTATAAATGATGCTGACATCTCAGTCTCCTTCCACGTGCAGTTATCTGGGGGTGGGCTGAGTGATCCTAGGACCTATACCCCTCTAAGGATGGGTGCAAAAATCTGTGTTGTCCAGAACAGTAGCCACTGGCCACACGTGATGGTTAAAACTTAAACTAAATAAAATTTAAAAACCCAGCTCTTCCATTACGTTAGCCACCTTTAAGTGCTCAATAGCCACATAAGGCTAATGGCTGCCATATTGAACAGAGCAGACATAGGACACTTCTGTCATTCCCGTAAGTTCCATTGGATAGTCTCCCCACATAGATCATTGCAGTAGTGAGTGGCACACCCTGGGAGAGCTATGGAGGGGAGGGGCCTATGTCAGCTGGGGTGGGGGGATGGTGAAGCCAGCGGAGAAAGGAAAAGCTTCTCCAAGTTGCTGCATCTTAGCTGAGCCACAGTCTGAGGCTCGCGGCTCTCTCTAGGCAGGATAGAAACCAAACCTTAACTTGTCTTCACGTTGAATGTTGGTGCTCCCTGGGTCTGAGGCCTCTTCCTTCTCTTTCCACGTATCTCCCTGTGTCTTCTCCTCCACTCCATGGCTTCGTTTGCCATCTTCTTCAGAGATTTTCAGCTGAGGCTGTGTTTGTACAGTCCAGTGGATCTCAAAACTCATCAGAACCCCCTGGAGGGCTTGTTAAAAGACAGACTCCTGGGCCTCACCCCCAGTTTCTGATCAGTAGGTCTGGGGTGGGGCCAGAGAATTTTCATGTCTAACAAATTCCCAGGTGACGCTGATGCTGCTTGTCCAGGGAACACCTTTGAGAACCGTGGGTATGGTTTATAGAATCACATTCTTTGATTCATTCAATAAATATTTATTTAATGCTACCATGTGCCAGGTGCTCTTTATGTGAACAAACCGGGCAAGGTCCCTGTTCTAGGGATCTTCATTCTAGGGCAGAGAGACAGGCAGTAAAAAAGTGATGTCGGTGGGCCGGCCCGCGGCTTAGCGGTTAAGTGCACGCACTCCACTGTTGGCGGCCCAGGTTTGGATCCCGGGCACGCACCGTCACACCGCTTCTCTGGCCATGCTGAGGCCACGTCCCACATACAGCAACTAGAAGGATGTGCAGCTATGACATACAACTATCTACTGGGGCTTTGGGGGGAAAAAAAGGAGGATTGGCAATAGATGTTAGCTCAGAGCTGGTCTTCCTCAGCAAAAAAAGAGGAGGATTAGCATGGATGTTAGCTCAGGGTTGACCTTCCTCACAAAAAAAAATAAATAAATGAAACTGTTTAAAAAAAAAAAAAAGTGATGTCGGGTGGTAATGAATGTTGTGAAGAAGAATAAAGCAGGGGGAGGGGAGAGGGCTATTTTATAGGGTCATCAGGGAAGGCCTCACTGACAAGGTGACATTTGAGCAGAGACCTAAAGAAAGGGAGGGGGGCAGAGTATGACCCTGGCCTTTCTGGCCCCATTTTGCTCCATTCTCAGCTTTTTAATTTGAAAAATGAGAGTCACGTTAAAAATCAAGGTCATCAGTCTACTCAATAGCTAGGTTTTGAAGACAAACTCAATTGTGTGTATATACATGTCATTGAGAAGAAGAATGATGCTAAAGGCCATAGATTTGATCCCAGCTTGCAGTTCCACATTTGGGCCCCAGCAGCTGAGGCTCCCTCTGGGCCTCCTCTGTCCACACCCCTCTCCACAAGGTGAGGGGTCTCTAGGGCTCAGAGGAGGCTACCAGGAGCCTGTATCCCCCTTCTAGAGGATACCTTAGGATTCCCACTCCTAAATATGGCTCCAGTCTATTTCCAGAGCCTGCAGGCTTCTTCTCTGCCCATCCCCCCTAGGCCCCACTGCATAGGGGTGGGGTGGGTGGAGCTTGGCCTGGGACTTGGCATGTCCATACCTAAGTGTCTGAGGGTCCTACTGATGAGGGGTAGAACTGCAGGAGAGAGGGCCAGACTGGGCCAAGGGCTCTATTTGTCTTCTTGTCCTGGGTTCTGCAAAGATTAGAGGCAGGGCTGTCAGCCTGAACCAACTAGCTGAATGCTCCTTACCTCTATCCAGCTTTGGGGTCCAGATAGAAGAGTGTAGGTCAATCGACACTTATTAACTATTGCTGGAAAATTAAGCATATGTTGTAGGGACCATGAGTCAATAGTGGTCTCTTCATAAATAAGGACAGCTTATGGGTGGGATCCGTTCTGTCCCCTTTTATAAACACAAGCCTTGGGGCCGGCCCAGTGGCACAGCGGTTAAGTGCACGCGCTCCGCTGTGGTGGCCAGGGGTTCGCAGGTTCGGGTCCCGGGCGTGCACCAAAGCACTGCTTGTCAAGCCATGCTGTGGCAGCATGCCACATAAAGTAGAGGAAGATGGGCACAGATGTTAGCCCAGGGCCAATCTTCCTTAGCAAGAAGAGGAGGATTGGCATCGGATGTTAGCTCAGGGCTGATCTTCCTCACCAAAAAAATAAATAAATAAATAAATAAATAAACACAAGCCTTTATGATGAAGTGCAAACTGTGTGCCTTTGACATCTAATTTTCCTTTTCAATCTGTGATATCTTTTTAGGCCCAACTGTCTCAGGCCTTAAATGGAGTTTCCGATAAGGCAAAAGAAGCAAAGGAATTTCTGGTTCAGCTGAAGAACATTCTGCAGCAGATCCAGGTGAGCATAGCCCCATCGTTGGGAGGCCAGTCAGTGTAGGAAGTGTATGAGAAGTATCAAGAAGAAAGGAAAAGTCTCTTGGCAAGCTTCTTGTCCATGATGAACACGAGAAGATTTGCTTGTCCTACTGTACAGCCTCAGATGTTGCAGATACCACACACTCAAGCCATTGACACCCAGGTGACACCTGATATGGGAAAAGGATTTCACATGAACTCAGTTAGAGAGAGCTGTAGAAAGAGAGCCAGAGAGATGTACTGCAGCACTCTGCATGGCCAGGTAGTCCTATGCGGTATCTGTACATGGTGCTTTTGTTCCCGTGTAATCAATGTATCAAAATATAAATGCATTATTTCCTAAAGAAATGTATTTACTGAGCACCCATGCTGTGTCACGTACTGAGCCTGACAGATCAATAAGGCACAGTCTCTGGCCACAGGAGCTCTGTCTGTAGGGTAGGGAGAGTACACTCATGTGCTCCGTATGAGTGTGCATGCATGGAGGAACTGTTCCTCCAGAAGATGAACCTGTATGGCATTCCAGTGTCTGGATGGAGAAAAGGGACTGAGGACAATGTATTCTGAATCAGCCAATAGAAGCCATCCTTCCTAATAAGTTAAAATGCAGAATTCAGCCACAAGGCATTTTAAGTCATGTTTCTGATATTTCAGAGACACAAGATGTATTAGTTTGGTGGGGCTGTTATAACACAGTACCACAGATTGAGTGGTTTAAACCACAGAAATTTGTTTCCTCACAGTTCTGGAGGCTGGAAGTTCAAGATCAAGGTGTCGGCAGGGTTGGTTCCTTCTGAAGCCTCTCTCCTTGGCTTGTAGATGGCCGTCTTCTCCCTGTGTCCTCACATGGTCTTCCCTCCATGTGTGTCTATGTCCTAATCTCCTCTTGCAAGGACACCAGTCATATGAGATCAGGGCGCACCCTAATGACCTCATTTTAACTTAATCACCTCTTTAAAGACCCTGTATCCAAGTACAGTCACATTCTGAGGTACCGGGGTTAGGACGTCAACATAGGAATTTGGGGGATGGGAGGAGGCACAATTCAGCCCATACCACGGGTTCTGAATCCATGCTGATCTTAGAGACCTAGAAGGATTCTTTTTTAGAACTGAGAAAGATCCTACAGCAAGAGCACTGTTTCGTTTGTTTTACCGTTTTCTGATTATAAAAAGCAAAAGTATGTGTTACAGAAAATTTGGAAAGTAGAGAATAATAGACAGAACTAAGAAAAAGTTCACCAATATCTCACCATCTGAGGTGACCACCTCACCATTTTGACATGTTCCATTACTTCAGACACACACACACACACACACAATATGTATCAGATTATGCTGTACACAACTTGTAGTAGTCTGCTTTTTTTTTTTCTTTCTAGCAGTCTCATAAGCATTTCCCATGACATTAAAAATTCTTTGAACAAGGTCTGAATGACTACAGAATATTCCATCACACAGATGTGCTGTGATTCATGTACCCCTCCCCTAATTCATATTTACGCTGTTTCCAATTTAATAACTTTACGGCTAACGCCAACACGAGCTTCTCTGAAATACTTCTTTGTCTCCAGCACTTGCTAGATTTCAGCGTGTCTTTTCCCTAAAGCTCTCTGCTTCCCCCAGGAAAACGGACTGGACTATGAAGCCTGCCTGGTTGCTCAGTGTGATGCGCTGGTCGACGCTCTGACTCGGCAGAAAGCCAAGCTGCTCACCAAGGTTACTAAAGAGAGGGAGCACAAGTTGAAGGTAGGTACCCAGGTGACTGACACCCTCAGTCCCCATCACAGCCTCAGCAGCCAGCATGCAGTGGAGCACACAGTAGGCACTGGGTCAGTATTAGTTAAGTGAATGAATGAATGAGGCAAGGAAGGGATGAGCAAGCTGCCTTGGGCTTACTTACACACATGTGACTTTCCCTAAAGCCAGTCAACACCCATGCTTTCCCTCCAAAGCTAGAGTCAGATGCCCTGAATTCTGCTGTTTTCAAGTGAGAAGTCCACCCTCTCCCATCTTCTCTGAGTTCCTGTTTTCTGTCTAAGGGACTCCTCCTGTTCTCATCTTGCAGAGCAGTGACAGTGACAAGGCCTTGCTCTGCTCAGGTCTCCAGCTCTGCCCCCCTTTTCAGGGTCTCTCTGATGTCTCATGAACTCAATAGTCAGCAATAATAGTACAACCAATATCCACCATGGGCTGGGAGGGTGGTTCTCCTCACATGACACTGGGTTCCTGGTCCAGACAGGAGCCCCATGAACACTTGGCATTGAAGGACTGCTTCATTGTCCGGGGCGCTCGATCTATTTTATAGACATTTCCCACTGAATCAGAATTATTACTTTCAAAGAAAGAAGGAATGAGTATGGGAGATGGTCCATGGTTTACAAAAAGCAGGTGAGCCCATCGAGTTATCCATGACTGCCAACAAGTAACAAGGGAGACAGAAGTTGGTCACCGGTCATGTGGAGAGTTTCAGATTATGTACTTTCTCTGCTTTTCTATCCAGAGGTCAGGAAGTTTGCTCGTTGTGGCCCCGCTTGTTGGGAAGTGGGTTCATTTTATTCCCCAATAAGGAGGGCACATGGAACTCAGGAGCAGAGCAGTGAGAGGAGAGGGTGCAAGCTGGTCTAGACAGTGCTGCCTCTTCCAGGGCTTTCTCTGTGCTGTTTCTCTGACTCTCGCTGCAGCCTGGCTGCTCTTCTCTGATGAGATGGTTACTAGGGATTCTTTTCATCACAGATGGTTTGGGACCAGATCAATCACTGCACATTGAAGCTGCGCCAGTCAACAGGGCTGATGGAATACTGCCTGGAGGTGATCAAGGAGAACGACCCCTCCGGGTTCCTACAGGTGAGCCCACTCCCAGAGGACACTATGCAAGCTTGGCTTTCTTCCTCTAACTCCACCACCGCTCCTCAAACTAGCCAAAGTTTTAGGAAGGTCCCTTCCAGTGGATTGGAGTTGAGTAGGTTCTCCTTTATTCAGTGATTCCGGAAGACCTAGGTTCTTATCTTGACTTTGCCTCTCACTAGCTGTGACCCTGGCTCTGTGTCATCGTTAAATGAGGAGGGCAAATGTCATACTCTCTAGGGCCAAAATGCCATGCATTTATGCTTTGACTTCCAGAGACCCCAATTCAACATGTTCCCCACAAACGGGACATGACAGTCTTTGCCAAACAAGCTGGAAAGATTGCACTGGAAGAAGTGAGTTAGCAGAATCTACACTGTCCGTTACTTCAGTGTGCAGAGTCCTGCAGGCTTGGACAAATGACCACTGCCTGCAGAGCCAGTGCAGCATTGCTGAGGCACCCCTCCAGCAGCCAGGCTGACTGGAGGTCTCAAGCATCTCTCAGGAATATGGCAGTGATTCAGACAGGAGCTCAGTCCTCTGTCTGTGGGGAAAATGATGAATTCCCTTGATTAGTCACCAAAAAGGGTACACAGGATCACGGCTCTACAGGGACACGTGCGAATGTCTGAATGAGCAGGACTTTCCAGCAAAGGAGAGCAGAGCTGTGGGTGTGATGCAGTGAGAGTTTGGAACAGAATCTGCAGAATGACCTGAAGGACACACCCCAGGGGGAGTGAGCTTCAGAATTCTGGGGCTATGGGAAGTGCTTTTTTCAGCCCCTGGACCAAACTACTCATATGTTTCACTTTGCAAAGTAGATTTCCAAAAGAGGTATAATGAATGAAGAACGCTTTTGTATATTTTAAAAAGTATCATTGGCTTCCCAAAAGAGTTTAGCCTAATTTCTTTAAACAAGCAAGTGCTTCTTTACATTTAACATGATTGCACTATTAAAATACGATTTAAACAGTATAATGCATTTTTTACTCGCCCAGTGTCAAACTGGCAGAGGCCATTTCATCTCCTCACCACTTGCCGCACGATTTTGCCTTTGCGAATCGAAACCCTAAACTCTGTGCTCCCTTCAAGATCTCGGACGCCCTGATCAAGCGTGTCCAGGTGTCTCAGGAGCAGTGGGTCAAAGGCGCCCTGGAGCCAAAAGTGTCAGCGGAGTTTGACCTGACGTTGGACAGCGAGCCGCTGCTGCAGGCCATCCACCAGCTGGACTTCATTCAGATGAAATGTAGGGGTGAGCCGTGGTTGGCCCAGTTCAGTCAGTGCTTCTTTTGGAAGAAGCATCCGCTCTGAGGGGGCAGCTTAGCGCCATCAGAAGGCTTGTGATATGTGGCATGAGGTGGACTGGGAGGGGAGGGACGCCGAAGTCACAGCCCTGGGTTCAAGTCCCAGCTCGGCCACCCACTAGCTGGGTGACCTGTAGCACCCCAGTCAGAGCCCGAGTCTTCCCATTTGTAAAAGAGGCTCATCTGTTCCTTAGAGACACTTATTGAGTGTCAGCCATGTGCCAGGCGCCATTCTAGGTGCTCAGGACACATAAACAAGGCTACAAACTCCCTCACAAGATTGAGTTGACATTTTAGAGAAGGAAATAGACAATATACCAACAAAGCTATAACATAATGTCCAGTGGCTGGTGCTATAGGAAGGTGCTTTTCCAGAAAGGGGCAGTGGTGGACGTGTGAGGGGTATTTTGAGGCGAGGGGGAGGAGAGAGATGCAATATAGGGGAAGAACATTCCAGGCGGCAGAGGGATGGCAAGTGCCGAGGCCCTGAGGCAGGAATAAGTTTTCTGTGCTCCCAGAAGGTCAGAGGTGAGAGCAGACTGAACAAAGCAGAGGATGGTAGGAGGTGAGTTCTGAGAGCCATGAGGGACACAGGCTAAGGGTTAAGTAAAGTTTTCATAAGTTGTCCCAGGTTACAAAATTAGCAAGTGCTGGCCAGAACCAGAGACTTGTTCTAAAGGCTGCCTCTCCAGAGGCATCAAGGGTACATTCAGGAGAGGGAATAAAGCTGTTTGGTTTTTTAAACCAAAATATCTAAGGACTCAGTGCCAAACCTACAGAATATGTGAACTCAGGAAACCCTCACGTGCACAATATGTGGCCATTTTTAAACTAAAGAAGAAGCAAGTCTCTTGCACACCTCCATGCTCACTCCTACGCTCAATTTGCACCTCGGATGAGGTTTGGAAACACTGCCTGACCTGGGTGTCACTGAGAGGTGATGCTGAGGAGCAGGACGAGCCTGGCAGAATGGGGGTGGGGGAGGGCGGAAGGGGGGTGGCTCTGGAGAGTGCGGTGTGGAAGGAGGAGGCTTGGAACTGTTCCAGAAGCTGGGGGTAGTGGAACCCACGGAGGAAGCAGGAGAGAGGACTCTTACACACAGTAAACTGAGACCTGGGAATCAGGCTGCACCCAGTCAGCCCTGAGACCAGATCCGTAAGCAAGCCGGGGGCTGCACCCAACTAAACCATCAGCTGAAATCTGGGAGACAGTGCCTTAGTATTTGGAGCTAAACTGAAATCTGTAGTTTTTTGCAAAACTAATGTTGCAATTTTCCCTTTAATAAATGTTACGTGGACTCTATTTATTTCTAAAATCTCTTGAACCTGAACACAACTAGAAAATAAAAACATTCTCCCAATCTGGCCTTAATAGAACTTATGATACATTTGATTCAAATCCCTGATTCCATGGGTTGACTATATGAAACTCTGAGATTGCCTCTCCTTCCCGGATTTAGTTCCCTGGGCCTTTAAAAAGCTCCCAGCCAAAGATTTAAATGTGTCTTTGCATTTTGCACCCCCCAGTACCTCCCCAGTCCCAGGGTAAGCTGCAGGCTGGCCCCGCAGAGAAGGTCCATATAGGCTTGTGCTGTTGACTAGGAGGCACACGGAATACGGCTCTGTGGGAATTACTCATGAGTTTCTCACGGGTCTGAGGGTCAAAACCAGTGATTCTCAGTGGGTGGGTGAGGAGGGAGACAGCCCTTCCTTAGGGCTACAGACTCAGAGGGGTGGAGGCATCTGCCATGCCTCTCCCGCCTCCCCCAGATTCCAGGACACCCTCTAGGGGTGAGAAGTACACAGTCACCTCACCTCGCTTGCCCTCACCCCAGCCTGCCTTGACACTGAGACTCCCAGGGCTGAAGTGTGCATACGAGAGGCTGAGAGTGACCACAGGGTGGCCAGTGAGAAAATTCTGCCCCTTTTCCTTCCGGGGGTCAGGGGTCCCAGGGATGGGGGAGGGGGTGCAGGGGTGTGCCCGGGCCCTGCAGAGGGTGTGGTGCACTAAACCCTGCCAGTCCCTGTCACAGTGCCGCCCGGCCCCCTGCTGCAGCTAGAGAAGTGCTGCACTCGCAACAACAGTGTCACGCTGGCCTGGAGGATGCCGCCCTTCACCCACAGCCCCGTGGACGGCTACATCCTGGAGCTGGACGATGGCGACGGGGGGCAGTTCCGGGTGAGGCCCTGCTGCTTGTTTGGGGGTGTTCTAATGCGGAGGCCGGGAGTGGCTCGAGTTGCCCCGGGCTTTGGACTAGCCCGTGGGGCTGCCCGTAGCTCCGATGCCACCAGAGAGGGCATCGGCCCCAAGGACAGAGAGCTGGTGGGTCTGGGCTCGCAGGAGATGGGCCTTCCCTACCGAGGGCTCGGTGTGGCCAGGCCCAGCAGGCAGAGGTGGGGGCCACAGAGAAAATTTGAGATGACTTTTCGGTGAAGACTGACACAGGTCTGAGGCTGAGGTAGAGCTCAGAAAAGGTGTCAGCTGCACGCACCTGCTTCCCAGTTCACCCCACCAATCCAGTCATATCTATTCTTCGACATCCTCCCACACGTTCCCCCTCACGCAGCTCCCCACTCCCTGAATGTTCTGTCACACCTTGCCTTGCCTGGTTCACTAATTATTTTACCTGGCAATGTGCTCCACGTGTGGAAGACACTTGAAAAATGGCTGTTGGAATGTGGTGACCTTCTACATTCACATCCCCAGTGATGAAATATCTCGGGGACAATAAGGACTCTGAATGAGCCAGAAATGCCTCTTCCACGTCCCCATCTGGTAGAAACCCTGAGAGCCCCCCACGCCAACCCAGACCCCCTAGTAGAGTCTACACTGAGATTCAGTGAAGTGCGGGCTGCTGTCAAGTTGTTTTGTCGACATGAGCACCAGGGAGCACAAACTCTGGGTCTTCTTCGAGCTCCTCCTTTCTAGCCCCGAGAAGAATAAAGACTCATTCTAACAAATCACTGCAGTATACAATTCTGGTATTTCTTCTCCTGGGGAGTTACCCGTTTGACAGATCTTGTCCAGGGTCAATATTCCTTTTTTTAATCTCAAAGGGATTTACGCAAATATCGTTTCATTTTTTGTTTGAAAGAATACCCTACACGATATTAAGAGTGGGGAAATAACTCATGCTGTCTTGGGAATTTCTGAGTCCCTTGTGAATATGGGCAATTTAGGGAAGTGAGAAGATGAGGTAGATTTAGCCAGGAATGGTGGATCATTCACTGGGTCCAGAACCTCAGTCATTCCGGGTGTGCAAATGCACTAGGAGCTGAAAGAGCTCCTTTACCAGAAACCAGGAAGAGAGCCCATGTTTTTGAAAGGGGAAGAAAGAGAAGACTGTTTTGAGATACTAAAGGAAGCAGCCACAGAGCTCAAATAAAGATGGCTTCTCCCCTTTTAGACATGGCACTAATAAGAGCCAGATCCAATGGCTAGAATTTATGAGGAACAGTGTGTTATGGTGGGAAAAGCATTGGCTTTGAATACAGACAGGCCTGGATTCAAATCCTGGCTTCTCACTGGGTTAACTGAGATCTTGGGCAAGTTCTCTACCATCTCCGAGTCTCCTTGTGCACAAAATATGAAAAATTATAACAATGTCCCAGGGTTGTGTGGGGATTAAGATGCCTCACACAATGCCTGGCACATTGCTTTATTATTAGTAGCTTGGAAGAACAAGTGAAGTGTAACCCCCCTCAACAACCAAGCAGGAAAGATGTTTTAGACAAACCCAGCAGAATCAATGACACAGGAGAGATGTAGTGCTATGCATTCAGGGGAGTTAATAGGACAAGGGTGGTTTGAAGTGAATGGGGAACGAAGTAAACCCCTAGAAGAGGATCTTTGGAGTCCCATGCAGAAATGTCTCACCCTCTCAGCAGGCCAGGAAAAAAGCAGCTCCGGGGGGGGGGGTGCCAAGGAGTGGAAGATGCCAGCCTCAGGAGGGGAGACGCTGGGGAGGGGGTGGAGCACCCTTCTCACTCCAGAAGTGGTTTCAGCTTAAATCAACTTGAACCCCCCTGTGCTTGGTCACGCCTTTCCTCTGTCTACTTTTTCCCATCATGTGTGATGACTCTTCTTTTAAAAATATTGGTTATTTTGTTTATTTAGATACTTAGCTCATGTTCTCTAACTTAAATTCCCATTGGAAACCAACAATCTTCTATTGCTCCGAGAAGGCAGTGGGGTCTTCTGCACCTCCAACCCCCTGGAAGAGTCAGTGTCCCTGGGCTCCAGAGTCCTGTCTGACAGGACTGACCTCAGCAGGATGCTCTCAGGCAGCATCTGAGCTGGCTGCAGACCTGCGGTCCCTCCCTCCCACCCCAGGACCCCGTCATACCTCACAGCCTCGAAGGCAGAGGGGCCAGTCAGCCAATAGTGAGGGTTCCTGCCCACTGTGGACGTGGTCTGTGACCCTGCCGCTCTTCATCCAAATAGTCCTTATTCAATAACTCCATTGAGGTGACAGTGCTTTTAATGTTAACATGTTGCCCAGGAACCATTTGCTCAGAGAAATTTTCCAGATAACAGAGGCGTCTAATGAGCAGTCTTGGCTCTCTTTTAGGAAGTGTATGTCGGCAAGGAGACCCTATGCACCATTGACGGTCTTCATTTCAACAGCACCTACAACGCCAGAGTCAAGGCGTTCAACTCCTCTGGCGTCGGGCCCTATAGTAAAACTGTCGTCCTGCAGACATCTGATGGTGAGCACGGGGTCTCTCATGGGAGAGCAGGCTCAGGCTGTGGATGAGCTGCTAAAGGAGGAAAATAGGGCCCCAAGTCTAACCCACATTTCATCCCTTGGACGGGAAAAAGCTAACAGCTGCTTATGGAAGAGTGAGGGAGTGGAGGCAATGAGTCAGGCAGTGAGGCATACACACCTCCCGCCAGCCCTGCCCTGCTCTGCTCGCACCCGGCTCCTTGCCCACACCATCCTCCCCGCAAGCCACCAAAGAAAGAGACATTCCTTCGCCCCATTTGCTGGACGTGGGAAAGGAGACTAGAAGTTGAGAGGCTCAGGGAGACTAAAGTCCCACTGGGAGTGGGCAGGACAGCCCCAGAGAAGAGAAGGCTGCACGGCGGCCAGGCAGGCACACGCCGGGCCCTAGGTTGGAGACTTCCTCGCAGCGGGAACCTACCCCTCGAATACCCCGTGCAAGAGCTCAGGTCTGATGGTTTACACACCTGCCTGTGTCCTGTCAGGTTTCAGGCAACAAGAGAACACCAACAGTCCGTCAGATTTTGATTGTCTGAGCCCTCAGTGGAAAGCAATGATATAAATAAAGAACACATTCCGAAGACAGTCGGCCCTGCTGAACCGGGCACACTCCAGCCCCAGGTGCTGGGGTTCCAGGATGGTGCCAGTCCTGTGTTTACTGTCATCCTTTATCCCAGCACCTCCTCTGACTGCCCTGAGAAGAACATGACATGCCTGGATTGTCTCCCAGGGACAGAGAGGAGAGAGGACAGGAGCAGACGCTGCTGTCAATGGCACAGCTGGGGATGCTTTCCTGAAAACAGTGCAGCCTGCAGTCCTTTTATAAACCGCAAGGAGTTCACTAGCTTTCTGCCCTCAGGAGCCCTGCTGCCTGGAGACAGCCCAGTCTTGCCTCGTGCACTGTGGTCATCATTTTAGAATAAGGGCCTCATTTCCCACAACCTGAGGGCTTCAGAGAGCAAGAGGGGGTGCCACCCAGGGGGCTGTGAAACGAGAGAGTGGAGCTTTGTGACTCTGGTTACATCACTTCACTTCTCTATGTCTGAAATCTCCCACCTACGAGGTGGGGCATGGAGACCTACTTCTTCTTTAACTCACAACAGTGTGTGGAAGGGTTCAGAAACCAAGATGCCATGAAGTGCATTTAGATTTGGGGCTTTGAGGCCTGAATGTCTGTTTTCCTCAGCAAGGTTGGGTTCATGGGATAGGGAACTTGGATGGACACAGATAAGGAAATGTACATGTGCATGTGTGTGTGTGAGTGTGTGCATGTGAATCATACAGGGAAAAGCATCTGATGTGGGTGCCAACTTTCTGAGAGATGCAAGTGAGTCTGTCTCTGAGCCCGGGGAAGAGACTGCTAGCGAATTCTATCCCCTGACTCTTCTCCTCTTGCCTCCTTCCTTTCCAGTGGCCTGGTTCACATTTGACCCCAACTCTGGGCACCGGGACATCATTTTATCCAATGACAACCAGACGGCCACCTGTAGCAGCTATGACGACCGGGTGGTGCTGGGCACGGCCGCGTTCTCCAAGGGCGTGCACTACTGGGAGCTGCATGTGGACCGGTACGACAACCACCCAGACCCCGCCTTCGGCGTGGCCAGGGCCAGCGTGGTCAAGGACATGATGCTGGGCAAGGATGACAAGGCCTGGGCCATGTACGTGGACAACAACCGCAGCTGGTTCATGCACTGCAACTCCCACACCAACAGGTGCGCTGTGGGCCCCACCCCCTCGGACGTGGGGTGTTTGGGAATGAGGGTCCTGTGGGACCGTGTCCCTTCTGCTGTTCCCAAGTTCGGCCATCAGGAATGTGGGGGAGGTGTTTTCAGCCACTTTGGTGTCCAGCTTCCAGGTACAAGTGACTGTTTGCCTACAGCCAACTGAGAGTATGCAACAGAGACAGGAACAGCACCAGCGAACAATTTCCAGGTTCTCGGCAACACGGCCAGGTTTCGCCAGGCTTCTCAACTTGGGTTCTTTTCCGGGCTCTGCTCCGCTTCCTTCACACACCGTCAGCCTGAGCTTGAGTCACTGCAGGGCCAGTGCCCCCACAGCTGAGACCAGGTCTCTACAGAAGGAGCAGGTGCCATTGCCACGGCTCATCATTTAGCTGGAGTGACCCCTCCTGCTGCCCGGCCTCGCGTGGGCTTTGAGCCTAGGCGATGCCCTCCAATGGGGCTGGCCCGAGAGGGGCAGGCACTGTTGGGGTGCTCATTGCTGATGGCTCTGTCAAGGGCACCCCCAGCGCTGCTTCACCTTGGGGGTGGTGTTACAGGGTGGACACAGGAAACTCAGATCCTGGGAAAGACGCGCCCTCTAAGGCTGTCCTGGGAAGATGCTCCCACTGCCTGGGCCCCTCTAGGGACTTGTGGGCGCCTTGGTCTCTCTCCTCAGACACAGAGAAGGCAGTGGGCCCCCCACCCTCCCATCATAGCTCAGCGCTCTCTTCCTCCTCCCCCCAGGGATTCTGTGCTCACATCTGGCCTGTGTGTAGGAAGTGGCGGGCACGGAAAATCCTTGAAACCAGCACTGGCCAAGGAACCCAGAAATGGAGAGTTGTGCCCACTTGAAGCCACCTCCTCACTGTGGGGTCTCCTTTCTGGTCTGCTAAGGGCACTTTCCCCCCAGGAGCGGCAAGGAGCCAATCTCACTAGGCCCCAGCTCGGGGCAAAGTCAGCTCTGGAGGCTCTCAGTACTCTGGGTGCACCTGCAGTTCCTGCAAATGGTCCCAGAGGTCCTGGTCTGGGGCAGGGACTTGCCTGAGGATCCCCAAGGGAGCTGGAAGCTTCCGGACCTCTCCCACCTGCCTTTTCCCTGACAGTGACCCCTATCTCCAGAGGCCTGGGGGAGGGGTAGGCAGCTCTGTCCCTCTGCCCCCTCTGCCTGGGCCCTACAGGCTATCTGGGCGCTGCAGGCTGTCCAAGAGTGCTGTAGGCTGCCCAGGCCCTGCAGGCTGCCCAGGCCCTGCTCCCTGCTCACAGACTACAAAGCCACTGAGTCTGGGCCCACCAGCTCCATCTCTGCTTGCTTAAGCCAAACTGGCACCCAGATATACTGTCTGCTGGTGGGAGTAATAACAGGGAGCATTTATTAAGCGCTTACTTTGTGTCTGGGACAGTAGGAAGCACCCAGCTTATATGATCTCGCTTAGTCCTCAGAAAAGTACTATTGTTATCACCATTTTACAGATTCTGAGACTGAAGCGTAGAAACAGTGGCCCAAGTCCCAGTGCTAATTAGTGGTGCTGTCAGGGTTTAACTCAGTGTCCCAGCTCCGGTTTTGTGTGTGTGGTGGGGAGACTGGTGGTGGGGTGCAGAGGGGAGCAGAGGCCTCAGGGTGGTGCCACCAGCGCTGACCTCAGGTGGAGGCTGCGCTTGGGTGGGAATCACATTCCTGTGCCTCAGACTAGTCCCTACCGCCACCCTGTGGTCAGTGTCCAAATAGCACCAAGGGCCCTGTTCCGGTTCCCTATTCCCACCTGCGTATCCTGCTCTGGGGCCCAAACACACTCTCTGGGAAAAACACCCTTCGAATCAGCCCACTGAGTCCTCTCCACGACTTTCCCATGCACTCTGCCCCACCATCAGCCTCCAGCTCACTCCCAATCAGGAAAGGACAAAAATGGTTTTCTTATCAGAGCAAAGCAGAACAGTCTTGGTCAAGGTGAAGACCTCAACCCTCCGCTAAGGGAAAGGACAGTCTGATGGACTCAGCCCACCTGGAGAGGGCAGGTCAACCAGGGCTCCCCAGAGAGAGCTGCTCCCTTAAAGATTCTTCCCCGCCCAGTGGATATGCATTCCCACCACCACAAAACCAGTTTCACTGACACTGATCAAGAGCTTCACAATTTACATTCTCAAGGCTCCACTGTTGGTCACCTATCAAATGGTGACTCAGATAGGGGACGTGATTCCAGATTTAGTACCTGTTCTCTGCCATGTGCTGCCTTTCAAGAGTCCCTGGGATGTTTCTAGGAAGATGACTTGAAGCAGGGTTGGGCCTCTCAAAATCTCCTGGAGGCCTGGATGTCTGCCTCTTTCTCCATCTCGACATCCTCACCAGGCTAACACTATAAAGGGCACCAAAGTAGTGCTCTTCCTTGGCAGGTAAAGGAGCCTTCCCTACCCATGCTCCATGCTCCACGTTTTCAAGGGGGACCCGCTCATCAAAACCCTAACTGCCTGGGTGTCCGGGTCTCAGACATTGTCAGGAAAGAAGGGACTGAATAACCTGGTTCCTGTAGGGTGAGGGACCTTACATGAAAGGTAAGGTCTTTTTGTGTGGCCCTTGAATAGGTGAGTGCACTTCAAAAGAAGGCTCATAAGCCCAGAAGAATAGCTCCCTGCACCACCATGGGAGCTGTGTTTTTTAGGTAAGGTTGTTCCCAGCATCCTTTAAGTGATGCTCTTGAGCCATCACCTACACCCCAGGCAAGGTGTGGTGATGGGGCTTCCTGGGGCTTCTCTTCCCAGGACGGAAGGCGGTGTGTGCAAGGGGGCCACTGTCGGCGTGCTGCTGGACCTCAATAAGCACACTCTGACCTTCTTCATCAACGGGCAGCAGCAGGGCCCCACAGCCTTCAGCCATGTGGACGGGGTCTTCATGCCAGCTCTCAGCCTCAACCGCAACGTGCAGGTACAGTGCACCCGTCTGGGCCAGAGCCCCTCTGGCTGCTCCCCCCGCTGCCTAGGGCACTTGGACAAAGTGGGCTATAAAGAAGCTGACTGCAGTCCCTGCCCAGGCAGAGGACTTACCTACCAGCCCACCTGGGGTGTTCCCTGGAGACAGTCCTCTCTGGCATGATAAATTCTTACTTGTTCACTTGGAGCAAGCAGAGGCTCTAAGGTGGCAGCTTGAGGAGAGGCAATGGAAGGGAGAGGGGAAGAGGATGGAGTGGGGAAGCAAACAGTGATTCCATTCTCTAGGAAAGCTGCAATAGAGGCGTTAAGCAATCAGGGGGAAAGTCAGTACCCCCTGCCCAGCTGGGACCCTGCTGGCCAGGTATGTGCTGGGGCCTTCAGGTGGGGGAATGTCAAGCCTTCATGTGGCTTTCCCTGAGAGGAGAAATAACAAAGGAGAGCTGGGGAGAGACCAATCCTAGGGTGCTGTGAGACTTCTCTTGCTCCCTCTTACCCCTCCCTGGCTCCCACATGAAGCTGGGCCCAGTCCTAGGGGAGTACTGATGGCTCCAGAGGCCCCCAACGGACAGAGACAAAATGGGAGCCCAGTGAGAGTGAGGGATGGAGAGAAATGTGGAGGCTCCATTCTTTGTTCCTAGCAGAGTCCTCCTCCCCCTGAGGAGTATGGTGGGGGTGAGCGGAGGCAGAGTCCTGCTTTGTGGTGCCCATTGGCTCTGAATATTGATGGTTCTACACCAATCAATTATTGAATGAGTTGTACCTCCACTCATTTGCAAAAGGGCTTTGAAATAGCCTGAAATATTGGCTGTTATTCCATAAGGTTAATAGAACAAATGTATGAAAGGAAAGAGCGCCATGGAAAGAAAGCAGAAACAAATATACAACCATGAGAACCAGGACACCTACTGCAACAGAGTGTCAGCCTTGGCTGTGCTCCTGGCAGCTGGGGCAAAGTGGGAACCCCAGGCAGCTGTGTGGTTCTTACTATGAGGAAAGAGGTACAGACCAGCTCCTCGAGGCACACTCGTGGACCTCACGTTAGTGAGATTAAGCAACATAATAAACAGCAGACCCAGCAATACAGAGAAGCCCTCGCTCGGGCTGCTGCCTATGGCAACCCCTAAGCAAGCAGAGGGCGTTGCTTGTGGCTGCTTTGCTCTCTGAGCACTTGGGATTCGCGGGCGGCCTCTCCCACCCTTGCTTATCCTACCTTCTTTTCCAGGTCACTCTGCACACAGGATTGGAGGTGCCAACAAACCTGGGGCGCCCAAAGCTGTCGGGCAACTAGCCTCCCAGCTCCAGTTCTCCATGGGTGTCTGGGAAAAGCCCCACCAGCCCTCGTGTTCAAATAACCCACGAGGGCAGGACAACCACTTCTTGGGTGCACCCCAGCAGCCACTGAGTATCTTAGAGACACATTTTGTGGGGGATGGAGAATGGGTCTGCAGGCCACGCTTATGGAGGCCACTGTCGGTGGGAACACGGGTGTGTGTTTCCCCTTCATTCCACTGGGATGTTACAAATACCCATGAAGAAGGACCTTTCTCAAGGGAGTGAGAAAGAATTCGGGGTTTGTTTTGTTTCCTGCCATCTGTTTTCCAAGCTTTTCTTTTTTCAGGGGTGAAAGGAGGGCAGACTTTGAGACTGGCATCCTGAGAGCAGGAGGCAGGGGGGTGCTTGGGAATCTCGTGTCCTCAGTGTCAGCCCTTTGCCAAGACACCACTCCTTCAGAGAACCAAAGTTGCAGGTTCCCATCTTTGCCAGAAAAGTTATCCTTTAACTTTTTGGTCCTGGAATCTTCAGTATGTTATGCCGCTTGCAGACTTAGTCCAGGATCGGTGGAAAGGGGCATTAATCATTCATCCTGATCTTTGCTTCTCTCGTCACACTGCTGAGAACCTTTTAAAGTGGTTTCCTTAGGTCTTTCATTAACCAACCAATCTCTCTCTCTCTTTCTATCTCTCTCTCTCTCACACACACACCCCCGCATGCATGAGCACAGACACACATACATGACAGTCTGCTAGCATTCACTCACTTAGTTCTTAGTTCTTAAACACAAAAGAAAACACTGGAATTTGAATGACTATGTGATGCGTCTCTGCCTGGTTTTGGCTTTTTTCTGGAAACGGCTCCCCAAGAGGTTACCTGCAAACCTGTCTGAGTTGCCCTTCTGAGCTGTGCCACTCTCAGACTCCTAAGCGTGTAAGATGAGAGACGCTGGGGGAACCTCTGATACTCAGTCCACCTTTGCTTTGAGATCCATCCTACTGTCATCAGGATAGCATCATGAAAGCAAGAAGTGGGCCCCATGGCAGGGGTGGTTCTGCCATGCCAGGCAGGCAGGACCTCTGAAGAAGGCAGGAAATACAGCAATATCGTGTTCCTCGTCTCCCAGCTTCTGAGTGTGAGCCTGGGTGTGCTGAGTCCCTGTGGCCAGGGCGGGGCTTTGGAGGTGAGCCCTCCCCTGCTTGCTGGGAACACTAACCTTCTTCCTTGAGACCCATGTTGAGTCATTTCCATCTCTCGGAAGGAGCCTGTCCCCAGAGCACTTTCCCCTGCTCCTCCCTCTCTTCTTCCTTGTCACCTGCCACCTCCATCTCCATCTGGTAGTAAACCTTTCTCTCTCCTTTTTAAAAGAATATATTTTATCAAGCGTTTTATTTTTGAGGTTGAGGAGTAACTTTTTGCTGGGTTGGATTTTTATACACCTTAGCCCATAAACCGGCACCAACTGTGTTGACTCAGTTCTACCTGCTTGTTTAGACACCACACTTGCTCTCCGAGTAACCCCGGCCAATGCTGCGCAGATCCTACCCTCTATTCAGCAGATCCGACAATCCTACCTCAAAGCCCGTGCTCTTGGACTGCGAGGCTGCCTTCTCCGGCTGTGTCCACCAGTGTGGCCGGCAAGGCCAGCTGCCCAGTGTCTTCAGGAGCTGCTTGGTGCTGTGTTTAAGCCTCTGCCGCCGAGGTCCCGGCAATCGTCTTCTTAGGGGAAGTCAGGTCTTGCCTCTTCCTTCTTGTCCCTCCAAGTGGTTTCTAGGGCACATGGAGGTGCTCGGGCCAGAGCCGGCCAGGTGATGCATACGACCTAGGCTGCCCGGGGCTGCCACGTATTCCTGTCTGTGCAGCTGCCTCTCTCTCCTCTGCTTCCACTTTCCTTCAGTGTCACTCCTTAGCCATAGCTCTGGGTGGACTCAGCGTGGAGGGTGGGGAAGATTCCTAAAGATTGGAGGACGCAGAGGAGCCATGGCCTTCCTGGGGCTGAGGAAGCTGTGGCTGGCAGGTCCAGATGCATCAGCTTTGGGAAACGTCTTGTCTTTTAGAAAAGATGAGGCCAGCGCGCGGGGAGTGAGAGTGTGGCTGGGAGGGTGGGCTAGGCAGGGCCACTGGCAGAAGTGGCTTTTTACAGTGGAGTCCAGATGAAAGCCTGGGGAGCTCCCAGAATCCTTGAAGCCAGGGTCACCAGGCGGCCCTGGCTCTGCGTCTTTGGAGAGGAGCTGCTCGAGATCAGCCCGGACTGGGGATACCCTTGGGAGAGGCAGCACCTAGATCAGAGGGAGATGTGGAAAAGGGAGAAGGGAAATTCCCGCAATTTCAGGTGACCTCTTTAGGAAGAAAATTGCCTGAAGTTCTGAGAGAAGCCGCCAGGACTCCCTCCCTCCCCACCACAGTCAGCAGTCCCGGGAGGTCCTCTGAGTGCCAGGAGCAGGCGCCATTCGACCTTTTCGTACTCCTCCAGGAGCCCAGAAGCAATACAGCTGATACTGGGGACTGTGTCAGGCTGTCCTACAGCCACCTCTCTTGTCCTCAGCATAAAACACCTTTTGGGGATATTAATGGACCTAAGAGAGAAGGCGGGTCCGTGCCACACACTCGTGTTTTTGAGGGTTCAGCAAAATGAAGAGGGAACTCATCAACAACTCATGGTCTTATGTCACCATCCCAGGAAGCCCCTGGAATTCAGAGTGGAAATGACGGGTCATGGGCTTCTCATCCGCCATCGAATTCCCTGTTTCTTTACAATATGGTGACATTTTTGTACATAAAAATTATATCAAGATGATGCTTTTGTTGGACTGGCTGAGGAAAAACCAGGTGTTCATCTATCAAGCAGTTTCAGTGAGAAAGCAATTCATAGTGATCCAAAATGTCAAGTTCCACTGCATTGTAAATAATGCCTCTGTGATGTGGTTCTGCAGTTTATTCTTTGCTAGTGAGCAAGTTTGGTCCAAGTGTATGCCTTTCCTTTTAGAATTAATCTCTTCAAAAGTTTCTAATAGCATCTCACTGCATAGCCTTCTAGCCCCTAATTCAAAGCAAGATAAGACATTACACACCGCCCTGCTTTTCCCCTTTCTGTCCTGCTTGGGAAAATAATGATTCCAATTAAAGCAGACATCAGTAATCCTGACCCGCAGAGAAACTGACCCAAAACTAGAAAACCATATATAGTTCTAGCTGAATCTTCAGCCCTGTGTGTACTCTGGAGTTGCGACAATGCCCTCAGGTGCCTCGTGGCCCACCAACGTTGGGGAGGCGAGTGAACGTGGGCAAAACGGTGGACTTTACCAAGAGCAATGGGCACAGGCCCACCCTCCATACTCTTGGTACCCCCTGCCCTCTGCCTAACAGGGCACTCTCAGGAAAGGATCAGTTGCAGGATCTATGTGGACTTCTTCTAGGGATATTTGCATTTGTCTTAATTCTAATTGCAAAGGAAAGGCTTAGTCCCCTGTGAAGGTGTGTTTCAGCACAGGTCAGCAGGTGGCTTATCGATGAAGCTGCTGTGTGTTCCATGGCCACCTGCTGGCTATGAGATATTGAGGGTAGATAAAATCCTCGGGGGGACTCAACATGTGAATGCTGAAGAACACTATTACAAGACCCGTGGACGATGCCAGGGTTTCTAAACCTCAGGACTATTGACATTTGGGGATGGGTAATTCTCTGTTGTGAGGGGCTGTCCTGTGCACTGTAGGATGTTTAGCAGCATCCCTGGGATCCACCCACTAGATGCTGGTTAACAACCCCCAAGTTAGTTGTGACAACTAAAAGTGTCTACAGACATTCCAAATGTCCCCTGGGGGACACTCTTGGTTGAGAACCACTGGGTTATGCTAGTGGTTTGTCATGTGTCGATATGCAGAGTGATGTGTGGGGCGTCCACTTCAGTGTTACATGGACAACCTGTATCACAAGGCTGTGGGCCTTTGTCTTAATGGCCAAGTCTGGGATTTCCCATAGGTGTGCAGCCTTCTGCCAGCTGGGGCAGGTAGGGAAAAATGGGGTGAGCCACGAACAGAAGGTAACCTGTCAGTTCTCACTTCGTATTCACTGAAGATGCCCCCCAACTCCCACCCCCATTCCTAGACAGCGAAACCTGTTACCTTCGTTTTCCTTGGCCACTTTTGGCTGGAAGCAACAGGAACTTCTTAATGGATTTATGGCCTTTAACTGGTTAAAAAAAATCAAATCAGATATCATTAGAAGATATTCAAGGTCTATGCTGATCCTGGGAAATCTTGACTTTTCTTTTGCAAGTAAGCCAATAGCTATTTTCATTGATCACATTCCTTGACAGTTCCTCCTTGAAGAGAAAAGGATCCTGGCAGCTTTAACTTTAAATGGACTGTAAGATATAGGAGAGTAGGTTTGGGGCAGGGTATATTGATCAGATACCAAATTTAGTCCTTAGAAACTCATCTCTTTTGACCTGGCTTTGATATTGATTCATGGTATGTATGGGGGCAAATCTCTTAAATCTTTCTGTGCCTCAATATCCCCCCCTGAAAGTGGGACTAGTCATACTAACCTACCTCCTCTGATGTGTTGTGAGGATTATAGAATATCACTTTTTAAGGAAAAGAGTGTAATCTTTCATCTATTGAGTCTAGGCTAATGGTTCACATTCAGTGAATCAAGCCTGTGTGGTAACTTTCCAGAGTGTTCTCTGACCACAGTGTCTTCCATCCAAACCTCTTATGACTGGGAGCATGTATTTATTACACAGCTGCCTGGCCTTGAGGGAGTAAAATTGACATTTAAAACAGGCTTCATGTGACCATAGAAAGCAACACCCCAAATGTTCCCATTCCCAGTGAGGCCTGTTTAATGATACCCTTTGTATGAAGTGCTGTAAACAGGCTACATATCAGCATTCTCATTGTTAGTCTCAAAGACATCTGCCTGCATGGAAGATTAACCTGCCTTTCTGCCTCCTTGGTTACCTTAAGTTCTAGTATCTAAGGGGTCCCCCAACCATAGTGTGTCTCCTTTGTTTCCAAAGATCTCAGCAGAGGGAGCAGCTTTGAAAACCAATGTCGGCGAGTAAGATGAGATGCAACTGAGCTGCATCTAGAAGGCTGGTTGGGCAAAAAGGCGAAGGGGGCTGGTGGTCGTCACATCGCCGGGACTACACTTGCACTATCTGTTAAGGGGAGTTCCTGGCTTTTTCCATGAAAGATGTTGACTTCAGTCAGAAGGAGGAGTTGGGAGTTGAGACCTACAGGGAAGTCTCGTCTGGAGGCATCACTCTTCTCTCAAAGGGTGCAGCTCATTGAGGGCCAGGCTGCCTCACCTTGTCCTGGGGAAGACCCAGGGGGCTCGTGGCAAGCGAGGTGGGCGCTGCTCACCAGGCCAGACCCTCAGGAAGGCTCTGAGGAGAGTCAAAGACCAGTCTTCAGGTTTGGAAAAGTGACTGTTTGTGGCTGTGGAAACAGGAACGTGGCAGGTGCTTCCTGGGTGAGACACCAGCCTGGAGAAGGCCTTTCCGACTCTTCCCACAAAAACGGTGACTGGACGTCCCAAGCCCCGGACTTTCTCAGCACTGAGAGGAAGTGCAGAGTGAGCAAAGCAAAAAACGTTGAATGCATGATGTAGAATCGCTGCTTTCGCACTAGACTGTTGTATTACGCATGAGAGATGTTTGTTTAACGTTGGCAAAGGAATTTAACAAGTAACGAAAAGCTTTGTGTCCTTGTTTTGGCTGTTGACAGAACTTCCATTTTCCTGCCTTTCTCTACCCGTTTTCTCCCTTCCCCTCATCACATCCACTTTCTGTCACTAGTTGTTGGTATTTGGTGGCACCTCTTGGTCCCACTGGTGTTCATGTTCCACTAGAAACATGGAACAGGGGAAGGGGGGTAAGGAAAGCAACTTTTTTCTAATTTTTGTATTGGTATCCACAAGCGTTTGTATTTTTTGAATTGCAAACACTGTGTTTTCTGGTCTTTGGGGGTTGGTTGAATTTTGTGTATTGCCTTTTGGAAAACCTGAGTTTTACCACAGTCTTAAGCAGATTTGAAATAAATTCTTTTGACACTGCCAACAACCGGAAGACGTGGTATGGTCTATAATTATGCTCAGTGGCAAAGTCTGCCTTTCTCCAAACTGGCCCTGATGTCAGCCAGACAGGACAAGCTGCAGGAGGGGAGGCCAGCCTGTCTCTCACCCAGAGGACCCAGGCATTGTTAGGCATCAGGGTCAATGTGGATCTGCTGCAGGAAATCGTGATTACAGATGACTCTAAATTATAAGGTACCACATCAAACAGTGGGGAGTTCATGGGATTCATTTGTGCAAGAGGTACTAAGGCTGGAAATTGATAACAATTAACATATGGTTAAGATAAATTCATAAATAAAAAATTGATCATGGGTTACAAGTGGAAACTGAGCCATGGGGAAAACATCCTAATCTGCAAGCATCGAGGATACTAATCAGCCCCTTCAACCACACAGAATGAGCCTGAGTGTGTCTGACCTGAAAACTCTGTCCCTTGCTGTGTTCCTCAAGTCATGATCCTCAAGAGCAGCCATCTCACATGCCCCCAACAACCCCAAGACCCGGCCTCACCCTTCAGTTACCTGCGGATTACTGAACAGCTGGGCTAGGCTGGGTAGGGGGCAGTGGCAGACTCAGATTAGAGAGCAGCAGGTGCTCTTGGGATCAACACTCTTGGAACCAAAGGGAAGGAAGCAGGATTGGGCCGAGGGAGGTGTCGAGCTCTGATGCAGACCCAGCCAAGGCCTTGGCCAACTCAGCTCTGGAGTTGTCCTGAGTTGGGACGAGAGGACTGGGCTTTAATACCCTCACATCAATCTTTCATTGACTGTGGGCCACTCTGGGAAGGGGTGAGGCAATCCCTGAAGAGGGCGAACAGCGGAAGGCTGTGCCTTCAGCACTCTCAGCAGCTGAGCGAGCAAGTCCTTATTCTTGAAAGAGGATCTCAGTGGGACATACTGCATCCACCACAGTCCACCCACTGTGCCACAGATCTATGCTTCACTTAAGTTTGGGGAGAAGCTCTTCCAGAATTCCAAGGAGGGAAGCTTAGATGAGGAAAGTTAGGGGGACAAACGACGTTCCCTGCCACTGTAGCTGGTCTTGGAGCTGCATTGGACACCCATTGTCTGCCTCCCCTCACCCTCACCTGGCAGCTCTGCTAATTGTGATCCAGACCCTCATCCCTGGGGAGTCTGAGCCTCAGGTCACCAGGCCCTTCTCAGTCCAGCGTTGCTGCACTTGTCTATTTACCATCAGATTTGGGCAAAGGGAGTATCAAGCAATGCCCGAGTGGACTGCCTGGGTGCAAAGAGATTACTCCCTGCCCCACTGGGCAACAGCAGCCCTACCTCCTCTTGATGGTCAGGGTCAATGCCCCCTGCGAGCTGGTGGCTCTTCTCGCCCAGGCAACAACCTTGGTTCAGGGGGACACATGCTGTGTTCTCTTGCTTCTCCCTTTGGGAAGCAGGGTCTCTAGGTCCACAGGGCCAAGAGCTGTGGGGACGGGAATCACAAGTTCCCTAAGTGGGTCACTGGGAGTCACATTAGGTGGAAGTGTTGTGCGGAGCAAAGACTGATCTATGCAGACGCAACCATGGCAGGGAAGAAACCCCTGTGAAGGGGAAATGGCAGTATGGAAGACACAGTGAGGGGACATTTACCAACTGCACTGAAGCCCGGGTTTCTTCCCTTTGTGGCTGTTGCAAGAATCTTAGTCATAACCATTTTCCTTTGGATGACTGTTTATTGTCACTTCTCTCTGTGGCTAACCTTGCTGGAGGAAACTTTATCAACGGGGAAACAAAAAGTATGGTCTTCAGTCCTTACAGGACAGGTTGCTTTCTTTTAGCCCCTAAACCTCTAAGTGTTTCCAGAGCACACAATGGTCACAAAACTGCTCTTTAAATATTTATTCAGTAAATTAAAAGGTGAAACAAAAACAAGGTGAGAAACTTACACCTGAAATGTGCATGCTTTTCCAGAATTGACTAGCTTGGGGCTCTGGTCCAGAGTCTGGCCAAGTGCTCAGGTGTCTGAGCCATAATGGCTCGTGGGAGGTGGGGTGAGGTGAGGCCACCTCGGTCTCCCCAGCTCCCTGTTGAAAAAGAAAGGGAGTTAAATGGATCCAGCGCCCACTCTAAGAGGTCATTTCTAGGTCCTGAGATTTTTCCTAGTGCTTTGTCATGTTTGGGATCTTCTACACCTTTTAAAAAAATTACCCTTAAAAACTGCCAAAATATATATCCTAATAAATACAACCATTCAAAATAAAGCTGGAAAATAAAACACTAATTCCAATTTTGCTTCAATTCAAAATATTTTTTGAGCTCCTCATTTGGCAATGCCTTCAGAGTCACCATATGAGTCACATAAGAAAGTTAGCCATTAATACCCTGATTTCACCAAAACTTTATTACTTACCAGGTTCATTATTATTCACTAGGTTTATCTGAATTTTTTGCCAATGGAAAAAAAAGCCAAAATTGATTACCATCATTGAAAACTTTTCTTTTAATGTGCCACAAACTTTGAGAAGTTCCAGACACTTTCAGCAAGAGATATGTATAGCTACCAAAGGTGACTGCTTTGAAGGAGATAACATTTGCTTAAATGTAGGTACTAGGACATGAGTTAAACTCATCTGTTGTGCTACTTAATAGTCACGGTCATGTATACCACAAAAGTTGTACTTTGTTTACATAACTTCTTACGAAGTAGATTTTATATACTTGGTAGGCTGAAAATTAAAACTGCTTTTCCCACAAAACTACTGACAAATGATCACATTCTTAGTTCTTTCATGATATAGTCACATTAAATCATTTTTTAAAAATTAAAAGGCAATTTAAAGCTAATTATTAGCCTTTACAAATGAGTAAAATTACGAAAAATCTTCTTTTTTTTTTTTTTTTAAGATTTTATTTATTTATTTTTCCCCCAAAGCCCCAGTAGATAGTTGTCTGTCATAGCTGCACATCATTCTAGTTGCTGTATGTGGGACGCGGCCTCAGCGTGGCCGGAGGAGCGGTGCGTCGGTGCTGCGTCGGTTCACACCCGGGATCCGAACGTGGGCCGCCGGCAGCCGAGCGCACTCACTTAACCGTTAAGCCACGGGGCCAGCCCCGAAAAATCTTCTTAGGAGCAAATGCACAAAACACCAGTGAAAGTGAAACTAGAGTGAACCTTACAGGAGAATAGTAACATTCTTTTCAATAGGTTTACTTTATATTCACATGGCAGTTGGCCCAACACGGTTATTGCCACAAAACAGACACTTCAGCAACTAGAAATTTTATTATTTCTATTTAATTTTTTTTCCCTAAAATAAAAAAGCAGTCTATGAAATATGAAATAAATAATAATCTGGTAGTCTTGTAGGGGTCCAGCTTCAGTACCACGGCACTTTCCCATTCCTCTCTTTATTTTATAAAGTACTTCATTTAGCCACTCGGGAAGAATTTATTTTCTTAATATCAACTCGGCTCAGAATCAACGTCCCATTTTTGAATTTTCCAACCTGTCCAGTCCGTCCACTTGACAAAATACTGGGAGCTGATTTCTTCCTTTTGGATTTCCTGCATTTAAAGTGAGAGAAAGGCACCACAGCTAAGCTTATAAAGGATTGCAGCATCACCAACCAGGCGACGGTGGCCTGCTCCTGCAAACTCCCGGTCCCTCCCATGCACCGCCCCCTGCTCTACTGCAGCACCACT
Organism: Ceratotherium simum simum; assembly: GCF_057802395.1. Taxonomy (NCBI): domain Eukaryota; kingdom Metazoa; phylum Chordata; class Mammalia; order Perissodactyla; family Rhinocerotidae; genus Ceratotherium; species Ceratotherium simum. The sequence continues at coordinate 20,248,573 of NC_141905.1, read as the reverse complement.
GGCCTTCTGCAGTCCCCGAAACATGCCAACTGCATCCTTGCCTCAGGGCCTTTGCACTGGTTTCTTCTACGTGGAATGTTCTGTTACCAGATATTTCCAGGCTGTCTCCCTTTCTTCATTCAATTACCAAATCAGATGTCACCTCCTTAGAATGACATCCCAGCCCATCCCAGTGATTTTCTTTCACAACGCTTTATTTAACCTCTTCACAGAACTTGCCAGTACCTAACATCTCCTTACTTATGTGTTTGTATGTTTTGGTGTGTTTCCCTCACTACAATGTAAGGTCCTGAAGGGCAGGGATACCCTCAGTGTGATCATGGCGTCATCTCCAACACCTAAGACACCTATGTGCCTGGCACACGGTGGGCCTTCAACACACATACATGGCCAGAACAAACAGCCACTTAACAGCATGTGCAAGCTCACCAGGAGGCCAAAAAAAAAGTTACGACAAAAGAAGTCCATTTTGAAACAGTAACTTGAGAAGAGAGAAAAAGGCACTCAAACAAAAGCTAAGAAACAAGAATAAAGCAACAAGATCAACATTCCATTACTTAAATTATGGTGCTCTAGTTCATGTGGAATGTCAAAGAACAGGCAATACAGACCCAGACCGTGCTGTCATATCAGCAGGCTTTCTTAGCAGGGAACAGAAGTCTTTGGTTAGGGCCGGCCCCGTGGCTTAGCAGTTAAGTGCGCGCGCTCTGCTACTGGTGGCCTGGGTTCGGATTCCGGGCGCGCACCGATGCACCGCTTCTCCAGCCATGCTGAAGCCACATCCCACACACAGCAACTAGAAGGATGTGCAACTATGACATACAACTATCTACTGGGGCTTTGGGGGAAGAAAAAAAAAAAGAGGAGGATTGGCAATAGATGTTAGCTCAGAGCAGGTCTTCCTAAGCAAAAAGAGGAGGATTAGCATGGATGTTAGCTCAGGGCTGATCTTCCTCACAAAAAAAAAAAAAAAAAAAGAAGTCTTTGGTTGGAAATGTCAACCTCAGCTTTCCCACTAGTCACTTGAGGTGTCTGGTCTTTGCAAATGGGAGCCTGGAGAATGTTCCTAACTCAGTCCTGAGGTAGTTGTTTGATCTTGGACAATTTACTAAATCCTGTTCCCCTTAAAGGGCTTGATTAGGATAAGTGAAGATAGCGAGGCATTCTCACAGGCTAAAAACACCACATAAATGCAGGGTACTATTTTCAGAACTAATCAATAGGTTTATTCCACCCTAGTATCTAATGGTATCACTCACCTGTCTTCCTGCCCTTTCCTCTTCTTTTTCTTGAAAATATCTGTGTCCTGGGCCTGATGTCAGAATTTAAGACAACATATTTGTCAGTAATGGATAATAGAGATTTAGAAAAAGGCAAGAGGTTTGTGACCAAAAGCCATTGAGATACTATATTTGATATTTTTTCAAGTAGGCATATTAAACATAATAGACTCCAAGTTTCATCCTAAAACCCTTTCAAGAATGTGAAAGCCCATTCCAGAGAAGACTGACAATAGAAATGTCAAATCTTCCACTTTAGGTGAAAGGAAGGCAATACTATATGTATTCCTCTGGTGGTCTTTCATAAGCTCTTGTGTTTCATACGATGTGAAATGCAAGAAAAAGACTGAGTCTAGGGAAAAGATCAAAGTAGCTTACATCATTTGAGCAGGAGTTTGCATTTCAGAGCAAACTTTTCATGTGAATATGCCAGATCACTTGGCTGGTATTACAAAATGCAGCTGACTTGAAGAAGTGGACAGAATTTGCTCATTTAACTCTAGATCTTGTCATTGTCTAGATTGCTTTCCAAGCAGTGGAGTACAGCCTTCCACTGTGGCAAATTACAACCATGTTTCTGTTCTAGAAGTTTAATAGAGTAAAGAGAAGACTATCACACCTACCCTTCTCTTTTCTTCTTCCTTTGCTACCTTTTTTTCTTTGATTTGCTCCTGTAAAACCCTGTAATTCACATAACTATTTTTGGGAGGCTGAAATGAAAGAAAAAGGACACATATTATCATTTTCTATTTTGCAAAAATTTCCCGTGTCCCTTGCACTGACTTGCCCTGGGCTCTCGCACCCCTTTTCTGTATCCTGTCTGGTAATGGAAGGCAGAAGCAGCTCCTTACCTTGGCACCCAGCATAATGGCACGTTCCTGTTCTAGGACTCTTTCCCTTCCTTTTCCATAGCCTGTGATCCCAAACCGGTGCACTTCCAAACGAGCCTGTAGACACAAAGCAGAATCCAAAAACTCTACAGTGCATTCCAAAACTCCACAGGAGTTTCCTAGGAGGACTGCATGTCAGACACGATGTGCTGCACACCAAATACTTTTATGTATTCTCACGACCTGCAGTGACTACAGCTAGCAAGAACTCTGATACGGTGTGGCTTAAGGAGCTCTGTGGAGTTCTCTTACAACACTACCAGGATCTCACAACACCATTCTCTGACAATTTGGACAGTTGAAGCAAAGACTTATCTCTGCACAAATCAGTGGCAGAACTAGGATCAAATGCAGAGCTCAGCAGGACTTTAGATGCTCTCTAAAACAAGCTACTACCCATAAAGACAATAAAGCAACTTGAAGGTACCTCTCCAAACATATTTACTCATACTTAGAAACCATTTATCACAGCAGCTTCGAACATATCTGTGTTTTTTCTTTAAAAAGATACTGTAGAAGAAGAGAAAAAGCCACCAATACCCACTCTCAGCAGTTGAATTACTTCCTCCTGTCTTTTTTCTCATGCATTTTTAAAACCTAGTTACAATCACAGAATACACACAACTCTGCTTTTCTTACCACTGTATCATTGGCATTGCAGTCACAAAACCATCGTGTTTTAAACAGTTGCATAATATTCAATCAACTAAATGTAGTGTGATGTGCTTAACCATTTCCCCAACTATTGGGCATGTAAATATATTCAATTTTTTTTTTGTTATTATAAAGCTGAAAAAATTAACAATTTCAAAACACATACCTTTTCTAAGTTAAATTCTTGTATATCCATATCTTTCTCAAGGATACTAGTTTTGGTCTGAAAGGAAAAAAAACTCTTATTAAGATCATCTGTTACTATATCATTATAGCATCCATCACCAACAGAGAGTCATGTTTTTAAAAGCCTTGAAACTGGCCCAGATGCCTAATATCAAACAATAATACAAGCATGTTGCACAAAAGCCTAATTAACAGCTAATGGAAGAAAAATGGAGAAAAAAATTTTTAAGATCTCAAAGCTTAAGAGAAAGGATTGATGAGAAACTAAGAAAAAAGAAAAGATGGTCAGAGAGAGACCAACGTCTGTATCTCATGCACCATATGTAGAAAATTCTGTTCAGGGGGAGGCGGGTGGGGGGTTTAGAAAAAGACAATTGTTTGAGCAGGGATTTTAGACGGTACAAAAATGTCATGTTTGGGGCTGGCCCCGTGGCGTAGCGGTTAAGTGCGCACACTCTGCTGCTGGCAGCCCAGGTTCGGATCCCAGGCGCGCACCTACACACCGCTCATCAGGCCATGCTCTGGTGGCGTCCCATATAAAGTGGAGGAAGACTGGCATGGATGTTAGTCCAGGGCCAGTCTTCCTCAGCAAAAAGAGGAGGATTGGCATGGATGTTAGCTCAGGGCTGATCTTCCTCATTGAAAAAAAAAAAAAAAAAGTCATGTTTAAATAATTCTTTCTCTCTTTCCTTTCCTCCCATCAGCCATTAGAATAATGGCTAAAAAAATTCTCTTGAGTTGAAAATTTCTTTCAGGAACATCAGATTTCCAGAAATAGTGGTGACTGGGTTTGTAATTCCCAACAGAAAATAACGATACTGCAAATGCCTTCAAAATATGTGACTCTTTACATCAATATATCCCTTGGCTGTGGTTACCAACCCATAGAATTGACCAGAAGCTTAAGATTTTAAGAAAACTGTTGTCATGTCTGGCCAACAACAGCAGTCACTACTCAACTCCAGCCCCGAAATCTGTACCAGCAGGCAGGAGGCTGTAAAAGTGTGCAGCCTCTAGAAAAGGCACCGTTTCCCTTGCAGGACAATGGTGAAGGGGGATGTTCGGCCCTGAGCTGCGAGCTGGCTGCATGCCAGGGTGCAGCATCCTGCCATTCCTGCTCAGCAGGGTGGGGTCTGTGCCAGGATGAGAGCGTGGCACTCCGCCCCACGCCACACTGAGAGGTGCCGTGCACACTGCACACACGAAGGAGCCCTGGTTTCTCCTTCTCAGAACAGGAGTTGTGCTTCAGCTTATCCTGTTTTCTCCCCCCACTACTGTATTTTGGGTGTGTGGGTCAGTCACTGAATGTTTCCATAGATGACAGCTTCTGTTTCAATGAGGACCCCTGTACAAACTTCACAGGGGGTTATGATGATGAAATAGGATAAAGTAAATAGTAAGTGTGCAGCCCAGGTCCCGTAAACAGGAAGACTTGGCCAATGCTCTCATATTAACTAATCCACTGACTATAAATCAACAACCTCCCAGTAATCCCCACAGCACTGCCCATCTGCTGTCACACCGGACGCCGACTCAAGATGGGCCTGGGTGCTGGTGGCAACAGAGGATCACATCGTAGAGGATGACCGTCATGCTCTAGGCATGTGGCCCTGCTCTGTGCTGTTAGTCACAATAAATGCATCTTCCACATTACTTTATTGGCTTTTATTATGCTTATGATTTTCTTCAGACAATCACATATTTCACAGAATCAAATGCCTTACTTAAGAGCATGGGTGCAGGGGCTGGCCCGGTGGTGCAGCGGTTAAGTGAACACGCTCCGCTGCGGTGGCCCAAGGTTCGGGTCCCGGGCACGCACCGACATCCTGCTTGTCAAGCCATGCTGTGGCGGCGTCCCATATAAAGTGGAGGAAGATGGGCATGGGTGTTAGCGCAGGGCCAGTCTTCCTCAGCAAAAAGAGGAGGATTGGCAGATGTTAGCTCAGGGCTGATCTTCCTCACACACACACAAAAAAAAGAGCATGGGTGCAGCAGGGAGGACGCTGCATGGGGCACTTCCATGTATCTACCCGAGAAAGTCTTATCTCCTTTTCCATGACTGGAAAAAATTCCACACTTACTCTGAAGTTAGGATATCTTTTCCATTGGCATGCACATCTAATCCATTTAGTATGATCAACAGTAATAATATTTTTGAAAAACAAATGGATTAAATCTTCATGATGTCAGGATCATATCCAAATCCTCAAATACACATTTTATATATACATATTAAAAAATGTATACTGTTCACAGACCTCTAAAATCCCATTTACCTCCTTTTCTAAATATTTAAATAGTTCTTCCTCTCTTTTCCTTTCTCCCATCCATCCAATAAGTGATGACTGACTAAACTCTTTCGAGTTGAAAACTTCTTTCAGGAACATCAGATTGCTAGCAATACTGGAGATGTCACAGATGCCCTTGGCTGACCTGTTACTAGAAGATCAGCATGAGAATGGAGCGACAGGTCCTAAAGAGGACCTAGGCTCTGTAATAAAATTCTCTGCCAACTGTGTGGTAGTTATTGTGAGGCTGAAACCCCTGGGTCCTGATGTCCTTGCTCTCCCCAACACTAGCCCCACAGAACACCCAGTCCTTGCACTGCAGGTCTCAGTTCATCCTGACTGTGGGGACACGTGGGCTGAGGGGTCCTGCGTAGATCAAGGGCAGACCTGGGTGGCAGGTCTGGCCAGACATAGAGATCTTGGTATTCCCAAACCTTCTGTTAACATTTCACCAGAAACTTCTTAGCTTTATAGCTGTTGATGTGTTTCTGAGGAAGGATCTGGGTTCTAGATTCTCGTTTATAACAAAAGCAAAATTTGGAAAAAAATTCTTGGCTAATTATTTCATGATGCTGAGTCTATTAGCATGACCCCACCACCATCTAACTTTAATTTTTATGCATAGCTTTAAAACCACTTCAGTACATTATTCATAATGCATTCCCTGATTTGGAAACAGTCAGCGGTTTCCTCTGTGTTCTTTCCCCTCACACTCACTGTAGTAGGAAGCACTTGTACCTATAGGCAATATTGGGTCCTTCTCTACTTCTAGACACACAGGAGAACTGGGCTTCGCTGTCTACCTGAACTTAGGCAGGGCTACGTTACTTTCTTTGGCCAAAGAAATGTGAGCAGAGGGGAAGTATGCCGCTTCCACATGGAACCTCTAAGAGCCAGTCATCAACTCCCCTTCTCCACCAAAGCCACTAAGACTCTTCCAGGTGGTGGAGACCCTATTATCCTGGGTCTGTAGACGAGGAAGGTGTGGAGCAGAGCACTCCACCCCTGCCAATCCTGATGGACATGCAACACAAGAAAAAATTAACTTTTGCCTTTAAACCATTGAGATGTAGGGACTACTTGTAATCAAACCACTGCCTAACCTATCCTGACTAATAAAGCCTATGGTAGAGAGAAATGTTTGGAGATTTTGAGAACTTGTATGTTAGGCAATGAAGAAGGAAGAAAGCTACAAAAAGAAGGAACAGTTTGGGAGAAATGTGTGGGGGTGAGGGAGGAAGGCAGGGAGCCCACCAGGCTCAATGAACTTGTCTACGGGCTGCCTTGCTGACCAAAAGTATTTTCTCCTACAGTGATCAGATTTTTTATTCTATTAGTTACACTGTCCAACGTTTGTCCAATTAGAGAATAGCTGGGTAAATAAACACTCTCTTTTTAAAATGCAAGCAGTTCTAGGAATATTAAGAAATTAATTCATATCTTATTGAGTGTAAATTACTTCAACCAGATTACTTTCTTCCTAACACCTATCTCACATTGCATCTACTAAAGAACAGGGAACAGGGAATGTGGTACAAAGTTGAAGGGTGACGCTGGAGTGTGGAGGACTTCAGGGTAGAGTCCTTGCGAGTGACCTAGATAACGCAGAGATTATGAGGGCGGTTAGAACCTGGGGCAATAACTGGGGACAATGGTAATGCAGGGTGAAGGTTCTGGGTCAAGTGTACTTGTGTTACTCAAGGACAAAGAGCCTAACCTAACCTATATTCTCTCTCTAGTGTACTAGTTAGGTACACAGCTTTTAAGCCAGAAAGCCTGGGGTCTGAACCTGACTCTGGCACTTACTTCACATCCACAGTCCTTTATCTGGAATCCTTAGAAAATTCAGAAGTTTTTACATTTTAGAAAGTTAACACTGTGAATATACCGAGTGTTATATACCACTTCCAGTGGGGTCCAAGACAACAACCCATAATTAACTACATTCATATGTCTATAGTAACATCTATGAATATTCATGCCAAATGGAACAAAAATAATTCGTAAGCCTCATATCAGTTCAGGTCAGGTTTTGCTGCCAAATAAATCTGCACCAAACTTAAAAAAAAAAAAAAACCAACTAACTTGTCATTTCCAAAGCTCTGGGGTTTTGGAATTGCAGATATGGGACGCTGGCAAATAATTGAACCTGCCTAAGCATCAATCTCCCCTGTAAAATGAAGAGAGGTCACATAAATTGTGAGGATTCAGTGAGATAATGAATTAGTTAATGAATATAAATAATCACTTTTAGTACACAGTAAGCACTCAGTAAATATTAGCTATTATCAGCAATTCGTTATATGCTCAGAAGCAGCCTATGTGTACCTCAGTCCAGGCCACAGGATCCAAGAGTCTCTTCTGATCTATAGTACACTATTCTATTATTTCTATTACGTCTCTCTAACGCCTTTTCTATGTAGGCCACAAAGGAGGCTAAGGTTCCCGAAACAGGGGCGGTGACTGACCTATATGAAGATGGACCAATGCTAATGGAGGAGAAATAGCGTTAGTAAGACATATCCCTAAGGGCAAACACTACTTGGATCATTTAAGCTACACATGACACTTTCATTTCTTAACAGCATAGGAATTGTCTTTCTCACACGCAGCCTTGCAATACTCATTACAGAGTGGGTTTTCCCACTCATTCCTCAAATTACAAGTCCAGGCCATACCTATAATCTCTTTACCATACAGGGGCCACAAAGATCTTTTTAAAATATAAATCAGACCACCTCATGTCCTTGCTTACAGTTCTTTGATTCCCATATACTTTAAACTAAAATCCAAAGGTCTCACCATTGCCTACAAACCCGGCAAGAGCTGGTCTCAGCCTGTCTCTCCTACGACAGCTCACACCACTCTCCCCTCGGACCTACACACCGCAGGGCATTTGCAGTGCTGCTTTCCCTCTGCTGACCATTCTTCCCTTTGTCCTACTCCCACTAGCCTTGGAGCTTCTGGAACACAGCAGGCCTCTTCACACCACAGGGCATTTGCAATGCTGCACTCTCTCTGTCCGCATTACTCTTCTCAGCTCCCTTCACCAGCACAGCACCCTTTAACAGAGCGCTAGCCTGATGTCACCTCCTCAGACACTTCCCAACCACTCTATCTAAAGGAGGTTCTGCCCATTACTCTCAGGACCCTATTTCTTTCCTTGAGTGTTTACAACTCTTTAATTATATTATTAATTTACCTGGGGTTTGCCTGACTCCACCAGTAGATGGCACACTCCAGGAGAGCAAAGGACTATATCTTGTGCACTGCTGGATCTCCTGGGGCTGGCAAACAGTAGGCACCCAATTGTTTGTGGAATAAATGAATGACTGAATAAGCAATCTCTTACCTACTATTTCCTGTCAAACTATTTCCATAGTCACTGCTTATACATGGGACATTATCAGGAAGTTTATTTGTAGGTTAGACATTTAGAATGAGTAAAATGTTATATAAATAGTGGACAAATTCCCAGATCAGCCCATTAAAAGAAGTTCTGGTCACCAATTCTGATGTGTGTGTGTTGGGGGGTTTCCCCACATATCCAACAAGCAACGCTCTGACACCAGCTGGCTGTCCTACAATTCAAATCAATTCTGACACTATCTACCTGAAGATAGTGTCAGATCCCACAGGTCAAGGGCTCAGTCCTACAAGACTGCCCTCTACTTCAGATGCCATTTGAAAGCCCAAGTTGTTACCTGTACTTCTAACCCACTGGCTATAAATCAGAGGTCCCCATGACCCCTCCTTGGGTTCAATTAATTTGCTAGAGTGGTTCACAGAACTCTGGACATCCCTTTACTTACTCGATCACCAGTTTATTATAAAAGGATACAACTCAGGAACAGCCAGATGGAAGAGATGCACAGGGCAATGCGTGAAGAAAGGGCGTGGAGCTCCCATGCCCTCTCCCAGCACCTCCACATGTTCACCAACCTGAAAGCTCTCTGAACCCTGAAGCCTGTCCTTTTGGGTTTTTACAGAGGCTTCATTATACAGGTATGAGTGATTAAATCATTGGCAATTGGCCACTGATTCCAGCCCCTCCCCTCTCCCTAGAGATCAGGGGGTGAGACTGAACGTTCCAACCCCCTAATCATAGAGTTGGTTCTCCTAGCAACCAGTCCCCATCCTTGGGTGCTTCCAAAAGTCAATTCATTAACATGACAAAACACACCTTTATGGCTCTCAACTCTTAGGAAATCCCAAAGGTTTTAGGAGCTCTGTGCCAGAAACGGAGACAAAGACCAGATGTATGTTTCTTATCATAAATCACTGTTTCAATACACAATGCAGTTTAATCACAATATTGTGAAAGATGACATGAGTGGAGCCATATGACAACAGAGCCGGAGGAGCCATTTCAGAGGAACTGCCTTGCAGGTCTTGTTTTCTTTATCTTCCAAACTGGACCAAACCACCAACATTCCAAGAAGTCAGTAAGGACAAGAACACCCTGTCTGTAAGAACTGATGGAACTGGACTTTGCTGATGACTGATCGCTAACCAATCAATGAAGTACAAGTCCCGCCTTTTGCCTGATGATCAAATCTTAAGCTAATCTATGAACCTGGCCTCACCTCATCTAGCACCAATGAACTCTTCCTCAGTACAACTCACCTCATCTTCCCTTTTTCCCATAAAAACCCTGAACCTCTCTCCTGTAACTGGGACACTATTTGGGTTTCTACCTGAATCTGTGTTCCCCAAATTGCAATTCTTTGATTCCAAATAAACGCTTTGCCTCTTAAACTGGTTTCTGTTTTTGTAGGTTGACAGTATTTATAGCATAAGCCTAAGTTCTGGGAAAAGAAGGTCATTTCCTGGGTTTAGGCCGGCCCAGCCGGACTGCCGTCCAACTCACTAGGACCTCTTCCATTCTCAAGTGTTCTTCAAAGATGACCAGCAGATTCCATGACTGATCAATGGAGGCTATCATTATCTTATTATATATGTTTGCTGATTCCATGCCTGTTTGAACTGTCCTACAATGACCTGAAAGCTTTTAGAGAGCAGGAGCCATAACTATACTTTACCATGTTACACAAACTCTTAGCATAGCATTACATATCCTAATTAGCCCCGACTGACTATTCTTTACCTGCATTCCCTATGCCCAGGATATACCATAATAACTGGTGTTATATTCATTTGTATTTATTTACATGTTGCAACGTCAACATTCTAAAGTCTTTTTATGGGCATATGTGTTTTCACTGTGTCCGTATTCTGTCTTCTCAGCCAGACACATTCACATTTTCAAAGGATAAATTTTTAAAAGGATGAAAGGGGAGAGCACCAAGGACCAAAAAATTTCATTCAAGTCAGGGAGTCCAAAATGTAGAATGAGCTGAGGTTCCTGAGAAAAGCCAACTACAATGAAAAAAGGGCTCATTAGGAGCAAGAAGAAAAGACAATTCAAGAGCCTGCTGCAGATGTTCTATTATTAAGAGAAATGCAGGCTTATTCAATGCCAACTTTTTGTCCTTTCCATCAGAGAGAAAACTTTCCATTCCAGGAAGAGGAACATAAACCAGTGTACAAGGAAACTGAAGGGAGGGTGCCTAGATGCTTTATGTTAGTTAAATTCTCCAAACACAGAATTATATTACAAAGCAGCGCTTTCCAATCTTTTTCATATCATGGCACACAGAAAATACTAATATTTGTATGGTACACTGAGGTACACTGTGGTAATACTAATAATTGTAAGCTTCCCTGGCTGGCCAGCGTGGGGGCTCTGGTTGCCCTGAGGGATGAGGGAATTCATTTCTTGGCCTGCCGCTAACAGTTCCCAGTGCCCCAGTATTTAGAGTTTAAGAGTTGGAAAGCTGACTTAGAAGCCTAAAAAAAAAATGTAGATATGATTATAGAATGCACTAATAATCTTTGAGGAAGAGATGCTGGTTGGTAAGCTTGACATAAAGTGCTACTTGAATTCTAGAAAAGATTTTATAGATAGTTTTTTAAACCATAAAAAAGATGTAAACACCGGGCACTAACATGTGTTCACACGTTCATAAAGAACAATGCAAGCCTAACTATCTTTGTCAGAGGTTGAATTGCGGTTTCCAAAAAGACCATGTCCATGTTCTAATCCCCAGAATCTTTGAACGTGGCCTTATTTGGAAAAAGGGTCTTTGTAGTGTAATTAAGTTAAGGATCTCAGGATAAGATCCATCCTAGATTTAGAGTGGGCCCTAAATCTAGTGACAGGTGTCCTTCCAAGAGAAAGGCAGAGGGAGATGAGAGACTCAGACACACAGGGATGAAGGCCATGTGAAGACAGAGGCAGAGGTCAGAATTATGCAGCCACAAGCCAAGGAATGCCTGGAGCCACCAGAAGCTAGAAGAAATAAGGAAGGATTCTCCCCTTTCGGAGGGGAGTGTGTCTGCCAACACCTTAATTCTGGACTTCTGGCCTCCAGAACTGAGAGAATAAATTTCTGTAGAGCAGCTGCAGGAAACTAATACAATCCTCCTTTCCTTTTATGATAGACAAAAGTTTATAAGACACAGGGAATGGTATAGAAACGGAAAATCTGATTTTTAGCAATGAATTTGACAAAACCATTATGCTATCCTTGTGAAAAGTCTGGATGAGCAACCACACCTCTCTCATGGACTGAATTTCGAGTTAGATTTACAAATTTAGTCTGAAAGAGATTGCTGCTCACTAAAATCAAACTGCTCTTCCAACAGAAGGAAAGTTCCTTGAAAGCAAGGAGTTTTGCCTATTTTCTTCAGTGCTACATCCCAGTGCCTAGAACAGTGGCCAGAAATAGTTGTTGAATGATCGAGTTTTTATTTCTCTGAACACGATCAAGCAGAAGGCTTATAAACAGAAAGCGTTAACTCGGCAGCCTTGAGTTTATTGAACCCTGCACATTCCCAAGAATGTCCTGTTTTCAGGACTGGCCCTTGGCTGGCTCCTGGAAACTCAGCAATTGGAATATTCTGTTTGTTAAGAGTGTTTTTGCATACCTGAGACCTTGAGCCACACTGTACCAAGCATGCCCCAATACTTGATACTAACAATGTGATTTACAGTGAACACCTCCTTTTCCTCCGGGGGTCTAGAGCTTGATCAACTAAGGTCAATCTGTATGCCTACATGACTAACCCCCAATACAAACCCTGGACACCCAAGCTGGGGCAGGCTTCCCTGGTTGGTAACACTTGGCACATGCTGTCACACATCATGGCTGGGGAAATTAAGCACAACCCACGCAACTCCACTGGGGAGGACACCTGGATGCCTGCACCTGGTTTCCTCCAGACTTTGCCCCATGCACTTTTCCTTTCGCTGATTTTACTCTGTATCTTCTTGCTGTAACAAATCGGAACCGTGATGATTATATGCTGAGTTCTGAGTCCTGTGAGTGCTTTAAGCAACTCCTTGAGCCTGAGGATTTGGGGACCCCGACACAGTCTATAAAGATATTCACTAATATTACAATATCAGGGTTTTCACCATAAACATAAACTAACCAACTCGTTACCTTTGTGTTCTCCTCTTGATCTGGCTTCTGTTTTTTTTGTTTACTTCTGCTGTGAAATTCTACCACTTCTACTCGCTCTATATTGTTCTTCAGAGGAGAGGGAAATACTGCAGCACTAGGGACTTCTGGTCCTGAAGGGGAACCACTGGGGGTCACAGCAGGAGCACACTGCAGCTCTTCTCTGAGTTCCTTGAAGAAGCTGCAAGCACTCTTTCGCTGGCCTTTTATAAGAGAACCAGGTGAGGAAGCTGGCTCTGCTGCCAAGGCTGCTGGAGTCCCCACATCTGTCTTCTTGTTTTCCCTTTTCTTTCTGATCTTTTTCTGTTCTGCTTCATCTTCTGTCTCTCCTGTTTGTTCAAACACACAAAGGAAAAATAAATATTCTGGGTTTTAGCTATCAACATCAGCTCATGTGAATGCACTTGCACATATGTCACAGCGATAAACACCCAGGAATACATACCAAGAAAAAAACTATTTGTTTTTCTTCAAATCGAGTTGTATTTGCACAATTTATAGAATCCAAAATGCAGTCATCTTTTCCTAAGTGACCATATTTATGTCTTTAACTTCTTATTAGCACAATTATTTTACATTTATCTCACCTTTGTCTTTACTAAAAGTGTCACCATGGCCATAGTCCCAAGGACTGGCAATCCCAGTTGGCTCACGTACTCATTTGTACTGAAAATGTCTGTCTGCCACTGCAGCCAGTGTTTCACATTTTCTAGGTTTGCTGTTAGGTATTAGAGTTTTCTTATTTTCTGTCACAATTATGAATTAAGATGAACCTAAGACAACTGGCTTAATTTGAGTGCGTTTATTTTCTACTAAATCCCCATATCTTCTCTGTTTCAACTGTTTGAACCCTAACCAGTCACCTGAAGATTCTGACAAAAATTCTAGGCTTCATTACTCACCTACAGTACGAATATCGCAGAACTCTCTAACAATCAGCTGATCGTTAATGTTTGCTTCCAAATGCTTAGTCTTTTATTCAATAAATACATATTAAGAGTCAACTAAACTTTGGCATTACGGATATAAAAATGAGTAGCTACAGCCCATGCCTTCAGAGCTCCTACTATAATTTCTAGCCTTTGTTGACATAAACTGTATTTAGGATTTTGCAGAACAGTCTTTTCCTCTAGGTTTTAAACTTCTCAAGGTCAGAGACTAAGTCTTCTCTGTCCTCCAATATTCCTAAAGGCACAGAGATATTCTGTCCACAGCACAAGTCAATACAAGTGCAGGGACTGGAGCCAGACGGTCTGGGGATTGGAAATTATTAGCTAAGTAAACTTGAGCAAATTTTTTAACCTCTAGTGCTTGTTTCTACATTTACAATAATGCGATTAAAGACAGTATCTATTTCATAGGGTTGTTGTGAAAATTAAATGAGTGAATACACAAAAAGCATGGAGTACATAGTAAACTCTCAATATTTTTTAGCTACCATTTTTACGTTTAAGTGAGCTTAGAATTTTCAGCAATGACTCCAAAATAAAACTGCTTTTGCAACACCACGATACCCATTTAAGAAATATGTTTGGTTCTTAAATGTACTAATGCCTAATGATTATCTTTGGTGCATGAACAAGGGATGTCACCTTCCCTAAGGCAAGTTCTTCAGAGTGTGTGGAACTGTCTTTCTACTGAAGTGCCAGGCGGTTGCACATCTTTAATGACAAGCTTTTTTTTCCTTTTCCCCCATCAAGATAGATGAAGGAAAGCATAGGTCGGCCAACTTATGGAAGAAAAGGTTGTGAAAAGCTTTGTGTGAAAACGTTCTCTCAAGTCCTTGGCGAAGGACTGAAGGATGAGGCCCCAACGTGACAAGGTGGCACCAATGCACCAGGGTCAGGCGGGTCTGGGGGTGGCGTGGGGTGAGGGGGCTTCCCAGAGGTCCGGAGAAGTGAAAAGGTGGGCTATTTCGAGAGACCATCGTCCTGTGTGCATCACCCCCGTTAAGTGTGAAAGCTCTGGTGCTTCCGACAAGCAACTAGGTTGGTCCCGACACTCAGGGACGAGTTGGGAGGTTTGACTCATGAAGAATAACTCAACAGAGCCCGACCATGGGGGCGGGAGAAGGGTGATCTCAGACGCAGGTGTGTGCTGGACCCGTTATCGGAACCAGGTTGGACGAACTGAGGGATGCTCGACCTACAAGAACCTTCAGCTTGAAACCGGAGGCCGGGCCAGTTCAAGGCGCCAGTAGACCCTCGGCTCCTCAAGTCCTCTGTCCACGTGGGTTCCGAGGCCCCGCACTCACCAAAGTCGTAGAGGTTCTGGAGCACAGCATCCAGAAGTGTCTGAGAACAGGCAGGCGCAGAGGACCCCAGCCCTTGATCCTGCGCCATCGTGGGGTCTGCGGCGGCGGTACAGCCCAAAGTCTGCCGGGATTCCGGCCGCGCGGAGCCCCCGCTTCCGGGTTCTGACGGGCTGCGCGCGCGCGCGCCGCAGGTCCCCACGCGGCTTCCGTTCTAATTAAGATGGCGGCGCCCGGGGGCTTGTGGAGCGGCCGTAGAGGGTGCCGCCGCCTTAGGCGAGGTCGGGCCTCACTGCGCGGAAGAACCGCCTCCGGCAGCAGCAGCACCACCGCTTAGCAAAGAATTCCAGGCCCTGCCCAGAACGGCAGCTACACCATGGATTCTTCCAGTTCACCTAACTCTTTTTTCTCCGTCGGCTCCACCAGTCCTGGCGCTGTCGTGCTCCTCTACTCGGTAGGCGCCCAGGAAAACGAGGCCCGGGGCGGGGCCGCGAGAGAGGACCCCATTCTCCCGGTCCCGGCTTCCTCCAGCCCAAGACCCCTATGCCCCAAAAGTGGGTCCCGACGCCCCCGAGGAGGGGTTAGGTGGTTGACTTGGTTTCCAAGGCAACAGTGTATCGCTGTGTGTGTAAATGTGTGCATGCTTTTAGAAGTTTCTACTGGTGGTGGTTCCTCTGGTTCCTTTTCATTCGTTCCTTCTCTTTCCCTCCACCAGGCACTGGGCCTTCAGAACGCCCCTGACACAGGAATGAGGCGTGGGAATGCAGTCTCTCCGTCTCTAGCGGAGGTGTGTCGGGCTGGCTTTTAGGCAAACCTGAGAAACTTGGGGATCTGATCCCTTGTGAGATAGCTCCCACCACGCCCTTTTGCTGCTGTGATATTCCTGGGAGAAAAGTATTTGGCTTGTAGCTGGGCATAGAGTTTTTAAGACTTTAAGTTTTTAGTCTAGGAAGATTTGGAACTTCTGGAAATTCTTATTGCCTGTTTTTGTCATAATCTGTCATTGTGCTTTTTCCACAAGTCATTTTGGAAGACAGTGCCATCCAGCCTCTCTCCATCTCACTGTTTCACCACCAACTCCCTCCCCCTCTCTTGATTTTAACCGGTCTCTTTTGCCAACAGAATGTTGGTCATTCCCAATTTTCATGAAGAAATTATGGTGGAAGCTTTGTAGCTCTCAGGTTTGCACAATCCTGGGGCAACTGATCTTTTTTTGTTTTTTTTTTTAACCACTAAATTATTATCTACTTTAGGAGGAAATAAAGGAATGCATTTTAAAGGCAAATTACCATGTTCTGGCGATTAGTGTCAGTTTCTGACTTAAATATGTTAATTTGTGTAGGAAGGTCAAAACAGACAAAACACAGAAGAGCAAGATAAACAAAAAACTCAACTTCAAAAGAGAATATATATATATATGGCTACCTTCAAATTGGGACACCAATATTCTTTGGAACATGGGGAAACTTCTGTTTCCCTGCTGTTGAGAGCTCTGGGCTTATAATTACTATTAATTGTCCACTTCTCTGAGGCTTACCACTTGAACTTTTCTCCTCCTTGATCTTCTCACCCCATGGTTCTGTGGTGGAAATATTTTGACCTTTCCCTACAGGAGTGTAGGGAAGAGGATTGCTGTGTAGATCTGATTCACCATAGGTAGCTTTTTCAGCCCTAAACTGCTTTGTGAATTGATTGCAATTTTCCACGAGTATTAAAGGAAAGAGTTGATTTTTCACTTCCCTGTTCACTAGTAGTTCTTTAATGATCAGACTTTCCTCAACTTCTTCATGTGAAAGACTAAGGCAATTGTATGTGAGTTTTTCCTAGTTCTGAAACTAGACAGCAATCCTCACTACTCTTGTGACTGTACATTCTTTACTTTCATGACAACCTGAACTTTTTCTTACTATTTCAGGCTGTCCTTATTTATTTTCTCAGCCAAACTGTTGTTGTGCAATACTCTTATCTAGTCTGAGAGTATTATTTTAGAGACATTTACAATACTGCTGATTGCAGCAAACATTGCAGCAATGGCTACTTACCGTGTCCTAGTCATTCTCAGTGTTCAAGATATGGAAGTTAAAGATCCAACCCTTGCCTTTAAGGACTTCAAAAAAAGTCATAAAAGTAAACATAATTACAGTTAAGTGAGATAAGGGTAATGATTGAAGCATGTACAGTATGCTGTTGGAGAAATGAGAAGGAGCACCTGACCTGTTTGGAGACTTGGAAAAGGCTTCTAAGAGAAGGTGACACCTGAGCTGAGGTTTTTTTTGTTTCTTTGTGTTTTGGTGAGGAAGAGTAGCCCTGAGCTAACATCTGTTGCCAGTCCTCCTCTTTTTGCTAAGGAAGATTGGCCCTGGGCTAACATCCATGCTCATCTTCCTCTACTTTATATGTGGGATGCCACCAGAGCATGGCTTGATAAGCGGTGCGTAGCTCCACGCCCAAGATCTGAACCTGTGAACCCCGGGCCGCGGAAGCAGAGCTCACAAACTTAACCACTACACAACCGGGGCAGCCCCTGAGCTGAGTTTTTGAGCTGTGAATGAGAGATGAGGGAGAGGAAGACTGTGCTAGGCATTGATATCAGAAGACCACTCCCTTGCATGTTTGGGGGAACCAAGTAGTTAGGTAAGAGTAGAATAAAGGGGACGTGAGAAATGAAATTAAGGAAGTAAGCAGAGGATATTTCCTAAAGAAGTTTTATATATCGTGTTTACACAGCCTTAAGGTTTAAATCTTAACTTTATAGGGGATGATTTAAGGATGATCAGATTTGTATTTTTGAAAGTCTAAGAAGACTACTAGGTTTCTGGTATGGTTATTTGTATGGATAACCTCTTTTACTTAAGTAGAGATGATAGAAAGAGTATCTGGTTGGGGAAGGAATTGATGCCATGAGTGTAGAGATCAATTAGGATGCTATTTCAGTAATCCAGAGAAGTGATGAAAGCCTGAAATAAGGCAGGGGCACTGAATCTGGGGAGAAGGGAGATGGGTGAATTTGTCTGATATTTAGGACAGTTGAATGCAGTGGCTAAGGAAAAGGAGGCAGTCTGAAGTTAACTCCTGGTTTCTGTGGTTTGGCAACTGAGTGGATGATGATGCCTTTTGCTGATATGAAATATGGGGAGGGGAGCAAGTTTAGTCAGGGTTATATAATAATTTCAATTTGGGATGTGTTTGGTTTGAGATGTGGGAGGCAAACTTAATGATTTTTAACTTGTGGATTATCATGTTATGGACCAGATACATCACAAGGTGTTTGGGAGACATCCAGATAGAGTTAGAAATATAGTACCAGAACAAAAGAGGTCTGACCTTTGGAGGGGAGGAAGACCTATCCTCTACCCACTCTGGGTCCTTTCTGGCTGGGCTACGAATTAAATTAACATGAGATAGAATAACAGGAGAAAATCAAACAAAGCTTTATAACATGTATACACAGGAGAGACCCAGGAAAAGCTGGGTAACTCAACAAAAGGGCAGAGGTTCTCATCTTAAATAGCATATTCAGCTAAAGACAAAAGAGGATGTTGGGGGAGGGGGAAGTCAGCTATGGGAGATTACCAGAAAAGCACAGTAAACAAGAGTAAGGTTATTATGCAGATTTAAGGCCTTGCCTTCCACACGGATGTTTCTAGAGATGAGGTCATCCCTCCTTCTTCCCTACTGAGAGGGAGATACCTTTAGAAATGGAGATTTCCCTTACAAATTTAAATGTTTGGTAATCAGAACTTGGATAAGAATGGGCTTAGCAAGGACCCTCCCAGAATATCCATACCCAGAGTTATCTATGGTGATGGTTTGTCCTGGGGACAGGCCTTCTATCTTAAATTCTTTTAGGCAGTTAGTGGGGTGTGGTGGGAGGAGGTCAAAGCTTCTTTCAGAGAAAATAATCAAGGTAAAGAGACATTTTGAGGTGGCCAGTTCTGATCCCCCACACCTAAATATATGGATTTGGCAGCCATCAGCAAATAGGTTGTATCTGAAGCCGTAGGTCTGCTTGAAATCTTTCCATGAGACCACAGAATAAAAAGAAAACTGGGGATGGGTAATCACTGGTGTACCCGTAAACCAAATTATGGCTTCCTGTCAGAGTCTGAATGAAAAATCTGGACTCCTTACAATGCCCTACAAGACTCTACATAATCTGGCAACTGCTGCCTCTCTGATTTTGCTAATCTTGCTCATTGAGCTTCAGCCACACTGGCCTTCTGTTTCTCAGACAGTAAGCATGCCCTCTCTGCAGTGCTTGTAGCCCCCTCTGTGTGGCATGCTATGTTTTCCCAGAATTTTGCATTGCTGGCTTTTTTTTATTATTGAAATCCCAGCTCAAACATCACCTCCCCAGAGAGGCCTTCCCCAACCATTCAACCTAAAGTTTAGCTTTCCATTCACTCTTCTTCTTTAGTTATTCTATTTTATTTTCTTTATATATGTTCTTCCCAGTGTTGTGCTGCAGTAGTCTTGTACTGGCTCTCGAAGCTGATTGTTAAATTTCTTTGAAGTTTGTAAGCCCATTTTTAAAACACAGCCATTATTAAAAATTAAAGATTGTTATATAAATTTACAATTAAATAAATTCTGTAAAAACAAAAGTAATAAATACTCAAAACTCAGCACTTCCTATTTTACTAAATGTTACTTTTATCTATGCTCTTGAGGTTATTGATGTCTATCATACTGTAAGGTGGAAATACTATATAACAGTGGTGATGGCACATCTCTCCCTAACTCCATGTTCACTGAGATCATGTCAGCAGCTTGAAATCTGCCATGATGGGAGTATGTATGTACTACAGAAATTGGCAAATGCTATAAATCAGGGCTCTCTCATAGTTAAACAGTTCCCAGCACGCTACTGGTGGTGTCCTTAAGTGAACTTGCGTTATTTGTTTGTTGTCTGTCTTCCCTTAAGGGAATGTCAGCTCCCTCAGTGCATGTTCCTTGTCCACCTTGTTCATGCTGTGTTCTCAGCCTGTAGAACTGTGCCTGGTATGTTGTGGGCTCCCAATAACTGTCTGTCGAATGAATGAATCCTCCAGAGCAGTTGAAAGGGAGGTACAAGGAGAGGCCTGTTTAGCTGTCAATAAGGAGGGGCCTGCTGTACAAATTAAGATAGGGAAAACAAACAAGGGTGAAAATACTTCACCTAAATCTTCTTACTTCAGCTACTCTTTGTATTGTGCTCCTGGGTGAGTAGCTGTGTAAATATATTTTGTGATGGTAAGTACTTCTCCAGCATGGTATAGGGAAGGCCAATTAATGAGCAGAAACACTCAACCCTGGCTGTGTGTAGGAATCACCTGGAGTACTTTTAAAAATGATTCTGATGCCCAGGTACCAGTCACAGACCAAATCAAAGAATTTCTAGGGGTGTCTAGGCATCAGTATTTTTTTAAAGTGCCTCACGTTATTTTAATGTACAGCTTGGGTTAAAAACCACTGGAGTAGACATTGGGTTGGGGCCAGATTGGGAGAAGTTCGAGCTATAGCCTGTGAATATTGGGGAGCCATCATCAACAGGATTCAAGAAGTGGCTTCATTCAGTAATTTGTTTTTTCATTCTATAAACAGTGATTCATTTCCTACCATAAATTGGGAATATAAGAATGTATAAGACACATTACCTACTTAGACAAGAAGTTCACAGTCTTGTAGGGGAAACACCAAGTACAAGTTTAATGAAGTATTTTAGATGCTGCCATGAAAATGTATTGAGAGTTCAGTAAAAACTCAAGGGAGAAGATGACCAGTTCAGTTTAGGTTAAGGAGAGAATTGGGAAATAGTACACTGAGGAGGCGAACAGGAGCTGTGGTTGATGGCTAAGTATTTTGCAGGTGAACAGTGGGGACAGGCCATTTGTAAATGCCCTGTCTCAGTAACTGGTCCCACCGTGCACCTTGTTACTCATAAAAGAGACTTTTTCTATCTTGATCACCACTATATCCCCCACACATACCACAATGCCGAGCCTGTAATAGGTGCTCAAATATTTGATTAATGAATGCTATTCTTAGAGATAGCAACTTAAAGATTTGAGGAGCCATGAGATATAGTTTGTTTAGAGAACTACGGGTCTTTGTATAGCTGGACTGTTGGAGAGAGGGGAATGGTAGAGAGGCAGTTGGTAGAGGGATCGTGAAAGGCCTGGGGTCATATTCTAAGAAGTGTGGACATGATCCTGCTGGTAACAGAACCATAGAAGGATTGTAGATGATCATGTCTGGCAAGCTTTTCAAAATATACATGCTTGTTGCTCTCCTTTATGAGTTCTTATCCTGAGGACTGACTCACACCTTCCCCCCACCTTATATATATATATCCCCAATTGATCCTTTTCTCTTCCCACCCCCAGGACCACTAAATGAGAAGTCTCTAAGATCCTTTTTGTCCCTAAAATTATATAATTTATAATGGTAGTTTGTTGCATTCTGCCAAGTCTGAGCCCATATAACTATATATTACTTTATTAATGTGAAATTTGAGAAGGTTCTCCAGCCTTATAAGCAAGAGTATGTGGTGTGTTACACTGAGTGCAGTGTTACACCAGAATTCCAGCAGTTAGAAAATTTTTCCCTCTTATATTCTCTATACTTTATATATGTGGGCATAAAAATGTTCGTTTGCATATTTCACATATTTTACATGCTACCCTCTTATATTGAAACTCCCCATAAATGCTCTTTGCTTCTATTTATATTCTCATTATGCCTGATCATAGTCTCAGTTTAACATTCTGTATTTTTTTATTACCTCAACATTTAGTCCTTTAATTATTGACCAATAATGCCATATTCCAAACACAGCTAGATGTTGGAAATACAAAGAGGTCCCAAACCGACTTGTCCTCAAGATAATAACATTTTAGTAGGGAGACAGACATGCAAACGAGTACAGTGTTATGGGATACGTACCATAGTAGATATATGTACAGTCCCAGACTTACCATGGCACTTAGAATTCTACACATTCAGTAGAAATCGTACTTCAGATTTTGAATTTTGATTTTTTCCCAGGCTCACAATATGCAGTACGATACTCTCTTGTGATGCTGGGCAGTGGCAGGAAGCCACAGTTCTCAGTCAGCCACACAGTCATGAAGGTAAACAACTGATACACTGACAACCATTCTGTTTTTCACTTTCAGTACAGTAGTCAATAAATTACGTGAGATATTCAACACTTTATTATAAAATAGTCTTTGTGTTAGATAGTTTTGCCCAACTATAGGCTAATGTAAGTATTCTGAGCGTAATAAGGTAGGCTAGGCTAAAGTATGATGTTCAGTAGGTTAGGTGTATTAAATACCTTTTTGACTTAGGATATTTTCAACTTAACGATGGGTTTATCAGGGTGTAACCCCATCATCAGTCGAGGAAGATCTGTAGTAGGTAAAGAAGTCCTAAGGCGGAAAGCAGAGTAATTCTATCTCGGGAACTCAGTTTTCACAGAATAGTGATGCCTAAGCAAGGATGACAGAGGAACAGAAGGGTATTCCAGGCGGAGAGATGAGCATGTACAAAGGCCCAAAGGTGTGTCAATAGTGAACTATATTGGGGAAATGCAAATCACTCGCTGTTGAGTAGACCAGAGCATGGTGGGCCATGAGTCTGGAAGAGAAGGAAAGACCAGGTCATAGAGGTTCTCAGATGATGTCAGAAGTGGCTTAGGTCTTATTCTGAAGGAGGTGGGGAGTCATTTAAGTATTTTAAACAGGGAACAATCTGGTCAGAATTGTGTTTTGAAAAGAGCACATGGCAGCATGGAGGATTGATTCAGAGGTGGCAAAACAGGCAAGGAGACCGGTGAAGAGGCTACTGTGATAAAGAGCACAGGCTGGACGCGTGAATGTGGAGTAGACATGATATATTCCTAAAGGTCGTGTTAACAGGATTGGATGGATTGGATTTGTAAAGGGTGAGGGAGTAGAGGTCTAGAATGATGCAAAGTGATGTAGATGGCTTGGTGGTTGCTGATTGAGATTTCAGGAAAATAATCAGGTTGTAAGAGTGTGCAGAGCGGGGAATGAGTTCAGTTTTGGAAAGGCCAAGTGTGAAGTGTTTGCAACTAAATATGTGTATTGGGAGCTCAGATGGGAGAAGAAGGCAAAGATTCAGAAACACATATAATTAGTATTTTAAACCAGTTGAGTAGGTAGAGTACTCAGCATACTGTGTGAAGAAGAGAGTTGGGGATGTTAACATATTAAGGAAAGTGGGAGGAAAGAAACATATTTGTAGGTTTGGAGGGAAAATCTCCCCCAAGTTGAGAATCACTGGATTAGAGAAATGAGGTATATTTTCCACTGAGACAGGGAGAGTCATGAATTAAAAACCAAAGTAGGAAAATTTCAGGATTGTTGGAGGTAGAGAAAGAAGGGAGCACTTGAGAATGGTGGCATGCCATAGAGAGGTCTAGCAGGATAAAGACTAGAAAGAGGCCAGAGTTTAATGATTCAATTCGAAAGAAGTAATAATGGTTATTGCACTTTTTATAATAGCAATGAGTGAAAAATAATCCATATGTCCAACATTAAACATAATGTTCTGGAAGAAACTTAAATGACGTGGAGGAGTGTTTGTGAGATTAAGTGAAAAAATCAGGTGGCAAATCAAAATGTATGTGTGGCAGGTGGAGGGAATGTGTCTACATGCACAGAAAAAAGCGCTCACTAAAATGGTCTCTGGATCATTGGATGACAGGTGATTTTAATTTTCTTTGTGTTTTGCTGTATCTTCTAAATTTTTACAATGAACATGTATCACTTCGATAATTAGAAAAAATTATTTTAAGAAGTTAAGGGAACATAAAGGCGATTATGCAGCCACTAAAATGTTTTAAAACAATATTTAATATAGGGAAATACTCATAATTGAAAAGGTAAGATAAACTTTATTTGGTGTGGTCCATGTCTTGAATAAAAAAATATGTATTTCTGTAGCTATGAATGAAATAAAATAAGGAAGCTAGTAAGTGTTAAGAGTAGCTATGCCTGGGGTGTAAAATGATGGGCAGTTTGTATTTACTTGTTTCTTTCTGTTTCCAAATTTTCCACAATTAAACGTGATGAGGAGTGTAGGATAGTGGCTAGGAGTAAGGTCTGTGAAGCCATAAGGCTCGAGTCTGAATAATGTCTCTTTTGTGAGCTGTGGGACCTTAGGTGAGTTATTTCACTTCCCCATGCCTTGGTTTCCCCATCGTAAAATGGGGGTAATGTTAACAACTACTTCATAGGTTTATTTTGAGGATTGTTCCTGAATGTATGTAAAGTTCTTAGAATAGTGCCTGACGCTTAGTAAACAACTATACCTGTTAGCTATAAGTATAATTATTATTCCTACTATGACTTTTATAATCAGAAAAACAAACTCTTAAGAATTAACAATGCCGGGCCGGCCCCGTGGCTTAACGGGTAAGTGCTCGTACTCCAATGCTGGCGGCCGAGGTTCGGATCCCAGGCGCGCACAGACGCACCGCTTCTCCGGCCATGCTGAGGCCGCGTCCCACATACAGCAACTAGAAGGATGTGCAACTATGACATACAACTATCTACTGGGGCTTTGGGGGAAAAATAAATAAATAAATAAAATTATAAAAAAAAAAAAAAGAATTAACAATGCAGACAGAAGTCATTCGTAGCCTGATAAACAGCAGTTTCAGGGGCTGGTTGGGTAGAAGCTGAATTGCAGTGGGTTGAATGCAGCTAAGAAAGTCCTCACAGCAAATGCAGACTGCTCAATAAGAGCTTATACAGGAGCACTTTTTTCTTGAGTGAATTTTCCTTTTGTTTGCTCCCATGTAGTTTTATTTGATTTGACATAATTTTGAGTTTCTAATGTATTCTTTGATTTAATTTTTAAAGCTGAGTAGAAGAGGCAGACAAAACAAGTTTAACAGTGTGATTGATGAAACCTTGTAAAATTGATCAGATTACTCTAGAGTTTAATATCTCATCTTTATTGTCTTTGTTAACTTTCCCAAAGAGGTACTAGCTTTACAAAGATAGCAATCAGAAAAATAATAATAAACTGTTATGATAATTCAATATCAGTTTATTGATCCTAATTATCATTACATTTCTTTTTCTTAGTATATAAAAATCTAACATCAGAACACTCTGCTGTGGTTCATATGTCATAGAATAAAAATTCTGGCAAAGGTGAAACCTTACCAATGTAGTCCCTAATCTGTCTTAATTTATTTTACAGTATGTGCATTACTTTTTTTGATTTGCTTCATCCACAGAAGGAGCTCAAAAAGTGGGATGAGTTTGAAGATATTTTAGAGGAGAGGAGGCATGTCAGTGACTTGAAATTTGCAATGAAATGCTACACACCTCTTGTCTATAAGGGAATTACTCCTTGCAAGCCAAGTGATATTAAAAGTAGCGTTCTCAATTCTGAACAGGTTCATTACATCATTAAACAGGTAAGTAAGTGATTTCCTCTTTAACCATAGCCAGATTTGTTCATTGTCAACAAGTTCTTTCTCTTCTTGATTCTATGAATTTATTTTGGTATCTTTAATGGATTTTTTTTTTTTTTTTGGTGAGGAAAATTGGCCCTGAGCTAACATCTATTGCCAGTCTTCCTCTTTTTGCTTGAGGAAGGTTGTCCCTGAGCTAATATCTGTGCTAATCTCCCTCTCTTTGTATGTGGGATGCCAACACAGCATGGCTTGATGAGCAGTGTGTAGGTCCATGCCTGGGATCCAAACCCATGAACCCTGGGCCGCCGAAGTAGAGCGCGCGTGCTTAACCACTACGCCACAGGCCGGCCCCTTTAACGCATCTTTTTAAATTTTGCTATATTCAGCACATTCATCAGATGTTTATCGTACTCATAATGTGTGTTGGCCTCTTTGCTAGAAACACTGGGGGTCTGACAGTGAGCAAGCTGAACAGAGTTCTTGACCTCTTAACTGTAGTCTGAGAGGGAATGATGAGTTGTACACTCAATTAGAATGAAGTATAAGACATGCTAGTGGGAGCCCAATGTGTAGGAACACTAATTAGTTACAGGGGCAACTCATTTTGTGTATTGAATTACAGAAGTGGTTTTTAAAATGAGGCCCTAAAGGTGATTAGAGGTTTTGCACGTGAAGTGGGTTTCTGCCCTCTCTTCCTTTCCAGCCTTTGTTAGGATTATCTTAATAGCTGTTTCACCAACATCCTTACTTCTCCTGTGCCCCAATCTGCCTTCCAGACTGCCCAGAAAAAAAACACAGCCCAGGATCTGTGCCACTGCACCTTCTCTGTTCATATAACCAGGTACCTACCTGGCTGCTTCCAGGAGGATGGGCAGAGTTATGCAGATCGATGCTCTTCAAACACAGGGTCCCTTCTTATGTCAGTCCCTTTTCTAATGTTGCTTCTCCCTCCCTTCCCCTCAGCTCTACCCAACCTTCATGCTGCCTTAAGCTGTTATTAGACCCTACCTCCCTTGCCATTAGTAAACAATCATATATTTTTCTTTGGAATAATGAAAAATATTAGAAATTATCTTCCTCAAATTCCTGTTCCTTATCTTCAAATGTATCTGTATCTCTATCCATTCCCATGTATGCTTTTTAGTCTAGGCTCAGAGACAAGGCTAACCACACGTCTGTGCCTTGATGCCATCCCTTTCAGTCTCTTCTACGACCTTCTGGCAGGCATCCTCCCCCTTCCCTCTCTCTTCAGCCTTTCTTTCTCAGTTGACTTCTTCCCTTTAGTCTGTAAACAGATCCAAGGCCACTGAACTGTACATTTAGAAATGGGTAAAATGGAAAATTTTATGTTATGTATATTTTATCATAATTTTTAAAAATGGGATGATGATTAAAAAAACAAAAAATAGGTCCAAGGCTTTTCCAGCTTGGGAAAGCGTTTTTGCTTTAACTGTTATCCTCCCTCTCCTCCTTCTCATTCACACTTTTCAGTTACTCATTCTGTGGCCACTGTCTTTACTTCCCTACCTCCTGTTTATTTAGTCTTCAGTCCATTTATATTCCATATGGGTTATCTTCTGGCCCTATTACTAAACCTTTCTTGCTACATCACTGTTTTAGATAACCTTTGAGTAAAATAAAGGAATACAGGTTAAGAGGAAACAGTTATCCTAGTCCCACACCCTTGAGTCTATTGAATTGAGCCCTCAAAAAGATAAGATATGGAGCTAGGTAGAGGATGATTGCACATTTGTGAATGTACTAAATGCCACTGAATTGTTTACTTTAAAATGGCTAATTTTATGTTATGTTAATTTCACTTCAATTTTTAGAGAAGGAGGAGATACTTCTTCACTGCATGTAATTGGGGAAGTTGGGACTCCAGCATCGCATCCTCTAATATTCTGTGCCTCATCCTAAAGCAGAGCATTCTCCTTTGGGAAGGATGAATATTATTTATCACATAGACTTTACTCTTTTTCAAAGTGCTTGTTTAGGGGAAAGTTAAAAGGATCAAATTAGGCTTGAGGACAGGAACTGTGACTTGTTCATCTCCAGGCCCTTGGCAGTCCTGGCACACAGCCAACATTTTATTCTCTTAAAGATGTGGTATGACCTGTGAATAAAGAGAGTTCCATTGTGAGATCATTGCTTTCACTAATTATCCTGTGATGGTTTGGGGATTTTTGTACCAGTTTCCTATATATCTGATATGGCCGGAATGGTTATTTCAATATAATCTTATATTCTTACCTTGTATATTACCTTGTAATAGCATTGAGCAAGCTGATGAAGTGCTGCAACAATCTACTGACAGAAACTACTAAATGTATATTCTAGGACACTACATTATGGGCAACAACTTATTTTAGAGAATTTGCACGTAATCTCATTAACAAATCTAATGGAAAGGTGAGATGTTTTCTTTAGTCTAAAATGCTATTCTGGAAAACCGATTCTCTTGGAATTTCTAGTCTTTAAACTTGTCTAAATAGGATCATGTATCTACTTTTGTTATGTTGGAAAATAAATTATGTCAATTTAAATTAAGGAGAAAACATAGCATTTTTGAGTTACACAATATTGATCCATATGGAATTAGTCATACTGGTTTAAGTAAAAGGAGTTCTGACCCCTTTTTTTCCAGAAATTTATCCCTGCTTTCCTTTTCCTTTTAGCTTTCCAAGGAATCCCTTCAATCTGTTGATGTCCTCCGAGAGGAAGTTTGTGAGATCTTAGATGAGATGAGCCACAAACTGCGTCTGGGAGCCATCCGGTTTTTTGCCTTTGCCCTGAGCAAAATATTTAAACAGATTTTCTTGAAAGTGTGTGTAAATGAAGAGGGTATTCAGAAAGTAAGTATTGCTTATTAAAAAACAATCTCTTCTTCAAACCCCTCACAATTTAGTCAACTCAAAGACTTGTCACTGCGCTAAATGAGCAGGCCCTAGTTGTCAGGCATCAGTCTGGCAGAAGAGGCTCTCCCTTTCTGGATGGTGTGTTTTTTCCCTTGACCTGCAGACCCACAGGCTTCAGACTAGCTTAATTAGTCAGGTGAGACCTACAGACTAACCTAATGTCAGACGTTCACCGAGTTACCAACGTAATAGAAAGGATTTCTGTATTTGCTTCACTTGGACTCTCCAACAACATTTCCTTTATCCTTTCATCAGTACTCTGGTGTGTTTTTCCTCTAAACAAGGACATTTTCTTATGGTGCAATTATCAAAATAAGCAAATTAACGTTGATACGATACTACTAATACAGACCTTATTCATATTTCATTAATTGTCCCAGTTGGATAGCTATCTTGGATAGCACAAGAAAATCCTACATCATGTATTACATTCAGCTTTCATATCTCTTTAGACTCTTTTAATCTAGAACAATTCCTTAGACTTTGTTGGTATTTCATGATCTTATTTTTGAAGAGAACAGACCAGCTATTTTATAGTGTCCCCCGATTTGGGTTTGAGTGATGTTTTCTCAATATTAGCCTCAGATTGTGTACTTTTGACAGGAATATCTCAGAGTGATGTTGTATCCTTCTTGGTACATCAGATCAGGAGAACATGGTGTCTGTCTGATTACTGGTGATGTTCACTTTCATCATTTGGTTAAGGTGATATTTACCAAATTTCTCCACTGTCAAGTTACTATTTTTCCCAGTGTAATTAATAATTATCTTGTGGAGAGATACTTTAAGAATGGTTCAGTGTCCTGTTTTTCATCATACTTTCCTCTGCTAGTTTTTACATCTACTGCTGATTTTTGCCTGAATCAGTTATTACTCTAATGATTGTCAAATGGTGATTTTTCTAATTCCATCACTCCTATTATTTAATAGTTTGCTTTTTTCTATAAGAAAGAGCTTTCCCTATGAAGATTATTTTTATTCATTTATATTTTTTAATACTTTTTTTCCTCTAACTAGGAAGCTCCTACCTTCATTGACCTTTGTCCTTGTGCTTTTTAATGTGTTGTTTTTATTCAGTCATTCACCTTACTTTCAAATATTTCTTCTTTTTCCTTCTATGACTATTTTTAGATTGCTGACTCTGGATCTCTGTCAAAGAATGTTTGGTACAGTGTTTAGGGCCAGGGAATGTTGGCTGGCCATGTCTTAACTCATCACAAATTACCCTGCCTCGGTTAGTTATATTTAGATTTCAGAAAAACAGGTAATACATTGATACTAGTGAATATTTTAGAGGTTTATGTCCTGAGGAATATATCTAGAAGCTCAAATGCATCCCTCCCACTTGATGGCATCCATCTCCCTGGCAGTGAGTCAAGTGTATAAGTAGAGAAATCCATTCCTCTCGTTCGTCCTAATAATTCATAGATTTTTTTTTTAACCTCCCCAAGAGAAGCTTTGTTCTCTCTTACTGTGGACAACCAGCCTAGTGCAGCAGTTAACAGGTGACTTTTTAATTCAGACTGACATCAATCCCATTCCCAGCACCACCATTTATTAGATGCATGGACCGTGCCACAAACAAGGAAGCTAAGGCTTAGGCTTAGTTACAAATATGTGGTATTAAAGAATGCACATAAAATGCTTAGTAGGTAAAAGGTTTAATATGGTGCCCAACTAATATATGTTAGTGATCATCACTACTATTATTGTGATTCATAAAAATTTACATTTTTAATGTTCTTGTATTGTGTGAGATGGTTTAATTAGAACTCTGAAATAAGTTTTGTGTGTGTGGTAGGGGATGCTGAAAAACGTTGTTAGTATTCCCTCTATACATGCACATGTTCTTCCAATTTCTGATTTGAGATATGATCTTAATAATATGAAAACTGAAATTATTAAAAATGTAACATTTATTTTAAAGCTACAACGAGCCATCCAGGAGCATCCAGTTGTTCTGCTGCCTAGTCATCGAAGTTACGTTGACTTTCTGTTATTGTCTTTTCTTTTATACAACTATGATTTACCTGTACCAGTCATAGCAGCAGGAATAGGTATGTATTGTTTTTCTACTTTTTTTGTTGTAAAAATTAAAATGTTCACTGGAATGATTTTAACAATACCAAGGTATTTGAAGAAGATGATGAAAAAAACCTCTCCCTTCTTTTTTCCAATCCCAGTGTTTAATAGTTTGGATTACATCCTTCTATACTGTGCTCTATTATGCCTAAAACAGACATAAACCAAAAACCCTATGCACATATATGCTTGTTTAGGTTTGAAAAATGAGATTATATTACTTTTATGAGTTACCTACCTTACCTGCCTTTTGCTTTTTTTTAATTTGATAATATATCAATGACTATTTTTATAGGTCAGGAAATAGATCTAACTTTTTTTTTACATGTTTTTAAATTGTAAATTTAAACATATTTAACATATTTAAACATAAAATTTTCCATCTTAACCATTTTTAAGTGTTCAGTTCAGTGGCATTAAGTATATTCACATTGTTATACTACCATCACCACCATCCATCCACAGGTCTTTTCATCTTGCAAAGCTGAAATTCTGTTCCCATTAAACACTGACTCTCTATTCTACTCTCTCCCTAAGCACCTGACAACCACCGTTCTACTTTCTGTTTCTATGAATTTGACTCCGCTAGATACCTCATAGAAGTGGAATCATACAATATTTGTTTTTTTGTAACTGGTTTATTTCACTCAGCGTAATGTCTTCAAGGTTCATTCGTGTTGTAGCATGTGTCAGAATTTTCTTCCTCTTTAAGACTGAATAATATTCCATTGTATGTATACACCACATTTTGTTTATCCATTCATCTGTCAAATGGACACTTGGGTTGCTCCCACCTTTTGGCTATTGTGAATAGTGCTGCTATGAAGCCAGGTGTATAAATATCTGTTCCAAGTCTCTGCTTTCAGTTCTTCCAGGTGTATACCCAGAAGTAGAATTTCTGGGTTATATGGTAACTTTATTTTTAACTTTTTGAAGAACTGCCGTATTATTTTCCATAGTGGCCACACCATTTTATATTCCCACCAGCAGTGCACAAGTTTTCCCATTTCCCCACATCCTCACCAACACTTGTTGTTTTCTGTTTTGGTTTTTTTTATAATAGCCCTAATGGGTGTGAAGTCATATCTCATCATGATTTTGCTTTGCATTTCCCTAATGATTAATAATGTTGAGCATCTTTTCATATACTTGTTGGCCATTTCTATATCTTCTTCAGAGAAATATCTATTCAAGTCCTTTGCCCATTTTTAAATCGGGTTGTTTTTTTGTTGAGTTGTAGGAGTTCTTCATATATTCTGGATATTAACCCCTTATCAGATATATGACTTGCAAATATTTTCTCTCATTCTGTGAGTTGACTTTTCTCTCTATTGATTGTGTCCTTTGATGCACAGAAGTTTTTAATTTTGATATAGTCCAATTTATCTGGATTTTTTTCTTTTGTTTTCTGTGCTTTTGATATATCTGAGAAATCATTGCCAAATCCAGTGTCATGAAGCTTCTTACATATGTTTCCTTTAAGAGTTGTATAGTTTTAGGTCTTACATTTAGGTCTTTGATACATTTTGAGTTAATTTTTGTATATGGTTTAAGATAAGGGTGCAACTTCATGCATAACATTTTTAATAGCTGTATAATATTCAGCAGTGTAGATGTATCATAATTTCATTGTTTTGCTGTTACAGACAATTTTACAATATACTTTTATGTTGGTGCTTTTATTTCTGTAGGATTGATTCCTAAAAGTAGGATTATTAAGGCAAATAAATAGTTTATCACCTCCTGTCACGGTAGCCAGGAAAGCAGAGATTCGAGCGTGCGCCTTTGTTAATAAATGCAGTAAACAGGGAGGTAAAAACTGCCCGAGACTTAGGCACTCTAAAAGCGTTTTCACCTGTATAGACGTGTGAGGAAGTTAATTGGAAATTAGGGAAAATGAAAAGAAGGACTGTTTTAAAACTGATGGTAGAACTTTTCTTCTCACCCCAGACTTGCTTTATTTAATTTGTGCCACTAAAAGAAGGTTGATTTTTTTTTTTAATTCAGAAATTCTATTGACCACTGCAGTTTTAGCCTAAGATCCAGTTCAAACAAATGCACAAAACTAAATTACACATTTTAAATCATTAAAGTAGTTGGATGAGGATCAAAATTCATACTGATTTCATTTCACTTAAAGCATATTTCAAAGCAAACAGGCATTGAAAGTAAATATCCCTACTATATGGTAATTGCAATTTTCTGCAGAGGTCGTTGCGAGGCCCTCAGAGTCAATCGTCTGTCTCCTCCTAGTATGAAATAATGTGGAGGCCAAGGGCCTAGGGAGCCCCATGCTTGAAAGAAAGTCTCTCTTTAATCAGTCTCCTTCAAGCATTTTCTGTCCTTGTCTCAGAAACATCCATGCCCCTTTCTGAGGCTCTTCTTCCTCATGGGCATCTGGGGCATTAATGTTGCCCAGGATCCTTACTCCTTAAGAGAATAAAGCATCTGATAAACTATTTCCAACAAAATATTAGTGACTTAAATACATTAATTTCTTCCTCCTTTTTGACACAGATAATTCCAATTTTAACCCATGTGTCAGCATACCCAACCTCCAGCCCAATCCTGGATCCTTCCTTCCGAGATTTCTGTGCATTCCTATGGTTAACCCTCTCCCTCGTATCACTAATGTGTCTGAGTTTTTGTTCCCAAGAGTCAGAAGGTTGATATTTTTCCCTGATGGGTAAAAAAGAAAGGTGAGAGCTGGTTTGGCCTGGCTGTCCGGAGTGTGGGGGACTCATGTTGGTCTGTCGTCAAGTTCAGCAGCAGTGCTGACTAAAGAAATTGGCATGATGACGTTGTTGTGGTTGTCATACTGCCTTCTGTTGCCTTCACCCCCAGCCGGTCTGGTTGTAGATGCAGAGGTTCGTGGAGGGACATAAGGTGACCTCGCAGGGAGCAGCGGCCCACAGAGTCCCTTCTTTTCCATAATTCTATGAGATGTCTCTTCTTAGGGATTTTAGTCTCAGAGAGTATAATTATTAATATCATAGGGGTGTTTTACGTACATGAAATCGTTCTTAATAGAGTTTGAGTTTAGGCCGGCCCCATGGTTTGGCGGTTGAGTGCGCGTGCTCCGCTGCTGGCGGCCCGGGTTCGGATCCCGGGTGCGCACTGACGCACCGCTTCTCTGGCCATGCTGAGGCCATGTCCCACATGCAGCAACTAGAAGGGTGTGCAACTATGACATACAACTATCTACTGAGGCTTTGGGGGAAAAATAAATAAATAAAAAAATTAAAAAAAAAAAAAGAGTTTGAGTTTAGATCTTTATAGAAAGTTTCAAGATCTGCCAATGAATATTAACCCCATCTTTATTTTTTAGACTTCCTAGGGATGAAAATGATTGGCGAGCTGCTGCGGATGTCGGGTGCCTTTTTCATGCGGCGCACGTTTGGTGGCAATAAACTCTACTGGGCTGTATTCTCTGAATATGTAAAAACTATGTTACGGGTAAATGCAAATAATTACCAAGTTCTTTCAAGCTATATTTTCTTTTCACTGAAGTTTGCTATAAGGTCTTATTTAAATTCTTGACTTCTTAATGACTGCTTAGCTTTTTTTTTCCCTTCAAGCAATGTGCATAACCTCAGCAATCTGTTTACTCTGTGCAGCTCTCTTGTTTAAGTTTCACTGTAAGCAGTGTTTGTTCAGAGGGCTGGGGAGGGAGCTGGGGAAAAGGAATCAAAAGAAGCATGTATCACTTTGAGGATAGGCAATGGGTTTTGTGTTTTGTTTTGTTTGTTTGTGTTCTCTCTTTAAAGAATGGTTATGCTCCTGTTGAATTTTACCTCGAAGGGACAAGAAGCCGTTCTTCTAAGACATTGACTCCTAAATTTGGTAGGTCACCTACAGAGTGAAGTTAAAACACCAACCCAAAGGCTTTAGGTGTGGTGTCGTCATAACTGCTAAGTAGAACTTGACACTTTTTTTTGCAAGACACTTTCTTTTCTTTATAAGTGTAACTATTTAAGTTTAACTGTTTATATTTTGGGACTTAGTATATAAAGTACACTTTTAGTATCTTCCTGTTTATATGCCTTGTTTTTCCTACTCTTCAATATGTATGTAAAAACCATTTCTCCCTGTCTACAGGTCTTCTGAATATTGTGATGGAACCATTTTTTAAAAGAGAAGTTTTTGATACCTACCTTGTTCCAATTAGCATCAGTTATGATAAGATATTGGAAGAAACTCTTTATGTAAATGAGCTTCTGGGCATTCCTAAGCCAAAAGAATCTACATCAGTACGTAAAGGAGAGCCAAACTTGATTTTCTTGGAATTGAGAGGAAATGCTGGTTTAAACATAACTATTTTCTGAATTTACCCCTTTTTGTTTTCTTTTCCCCTGTTGTGATACTATTAGAGATTGTTGAAAGCCAGGAGGATTCTCTCTGAAAATTTTGGAAACATCCATGTATACTTTGGAGACCCTGTGTCACTTCGATCTCTGGCAGCTGGGAGGATGAGCCGAAGCCCATATAACTTGGTTCCAAGGTGCAAGGCCTGTGTTTTCATAACTGTCATAGAAACAGTGGTGAAAATCTGAAAGTGTGAATTGTGATTCTTGAATTGACCACTTCTAGGACTGAAACTGGGTTATTTGAGATCGCACGTTGGGGAAGCAGAAAGCTTCAATTCAAGAAGAATTGTATGTTTGCCAAAAAACAATTATCTGCAGAATATATATGTCAAATTTGCCAAGTCAGACAGTGCTCATTCTTCTCAGGGGAACCAGTACCCTACTAACTTAAGAGTGGGAAGAAATACACCATTGTTAACAGTGCGTGTATGGGAATTGTTGAGCACTATTGGTAGGCCAGCCAAAATATGTACTAAGTATTATTTTTGAACCTAGAAAGAATTGTATAATAATAATGGATGAGAGTGAGTCCCTGTTCTCAAGAAGGTTATAGTTTTATGGGCAAGGAATATATTAGGTTCTTTCAGGATACAGGATACATTTGGGGTTTTCTTAATTTAGAGAAATACATCTGGGGAAGTAAGGGAAATAGAAACCATCTGTCCAGCCAGGCCTCGCTAACTGCAACATCGTTCATAATTTATCTGTGGCGCCAATGGTCCCACAACAGCTAGAGTGCCTCACTAGCAGCTTTGTTAGCTATCAGAAGCGGGTGTTAGCTTTTTGCTTTCTCTCTACAGATCTCAAATTGGGTTGGCCATTTATTATCTAGTACAGGGTACCCTCACTGGCTACACGTTTCACATTAAGCCACCTTATTATGTGGCTTGCTTTTAGGTCATATGCATAGCCCTGCTCCAACCAGCTCTGGTAGGTTCCCCATATCATCCAATTCAAAGTTTGGTGATCCATGCATGAAGAGGCCGTCAGGTGAGGGTCGTGGTGGTACTTGGCAGATGCCCTGAAGCTTCTCAGAAGGGCATTGTAGCAGTCAGGCAAACCTTACGGCCTATCCAGGGCAGACGTGAGCAGTTATCATATAACCTGATAAGTATGTTCTACAAGAGGTTCAAAGTACTGTGGATTTTGAGAAGACAGGATAGTTCATTCTGCTGGGGGAGGAATCGGTTTTCATAGAAGTGATATATTCTATTTATAAAGCAACAAAAAGTTTTTGCTTGGAACCAGGAATAATGGGACCCTGTTCCCTTGAGTATATTTTTATCACCTCTCCAGAGCATACCCTAGAGGTGTATGGACAGGTTACGCTACAGTAAAGCAAAGGTATACTTCTTGCAGTGTGACCTGGGAGAATTTGGTTGGCAGAAAGTATGAGAAGCCTTCTAAAGGGTCTGTCTTCTCCCATTCCCCTCTCCGTTCACATTTGTCTAGGTAGCAGAAATGTAATTTGTTGTTCTGTACTCTTCCTTTTAGATATATTCCTCAGAAGCAATCAGAGGACATGCATGCCTTTGTCGTCGAAGTTGCCTACAAAATGCAGCTTCTGCAAATTCAAAACTTGGTTCTGAACCCGTGGGCCCTAACAGTTGCTGTTCTGCTTCAGAACCAGCCATCCATGGACTTTGACGCTCTGGTGGAAAAGACTTTATGGCTGAAAGGCTTAACCCAGGCCTTCGGGGGGTTTCTCACTTGGCCTGGTATGTATGTGGGACATATGTGATGAGAATGCATGCTTTTTTTACTTCTTAATTTGAAAAAGTTATGGCCTAGATATGAAAAACCTGTATAGGACTTTGAGAAAAGCATTGCTCAGAGAGAGAACAAAAACCTAATCTGATTTTATCACTATAGGACACAGAACACAGCGTGTTGATTATTTGAGAATAATGATTCACATGTCATTTCTCCCTACGAGACTCTGAATGTCTTGAGGACTAGAATACCATCTCCTTGGCACGTAGGAGAGTGGAGAATCAGTAATGAATCTTCTTGTACTCCACATGTCCTTCCCTCTACACCACCTCTTTTTAAACCTCATTATATTTGCAACCCATTTGCCTCACTGGATTGTAAGGATTAAAGGGCTGGTCACATAGAACTTTATACAATTCTCTGATAATAACAACTTGGTAAAACTTCATTGGAGTTATGAATACTACAGTGGGAGTTTGGGATGTGTATGACAATAGTTAGCTCAAGTTGTTTTCAATCTCTGATTTAAAATGGTAGAGACTACAGTTGGAAACGCAATCCTTTTAAGATCAGGTAATTATTTATAGTCAGGTACCTACTGTACTCATGACACCTATATTGAGTACCTAGTTGGTGCTAGATACCACCAGGGATGCCAAAATGAACAAGATGCAGCCCCTGTTCTGGAGGTTCTTCTGTTTTGTGGAGGGCAGGGGTGAGTCTTTACTAGTTATGTGTAAACTAGTAAAGAGGGTTCCGTGGAATAAAGACAGAGCTATGGACAAATTGCAGAGGGTCACTGAGAATACTGTGCAGGCGAGGGCCCACACTCAGGGAAGATTTCATAGAAGTGATGTTTGAACCTATCTTGATGGAAAAGTAGGAGCTCTTCAGGAAGATGAACAAGAGAGGATATTGCTAACGTAGGGATTAGGAAATGGGAAATGGCGTGACACCACCAGGTATTCCCTTAACCTGCAAGTGGTTTGGTAATGTTAGAATGTTGGCTATGAATAAGGCAGTGAGGGAAGTGAAGGACATGGATGGCAGCTAGGTCGTATAGGTCTGCATACCTGAGGATCTGGACTGGAATCTGTAGGTTATGGGAAGCAGTTGTATGTCATATATATTCAGTTCCTTTTTTCTTTTTTACTCAGATTATCCCATATTCCTAAGCATTCTCATATCTAGAGCTTTTTATTATATATATATATCATTATATCATATTATGCATATAGATATAAAATATTATCGTATACTATATCATTACCTTGAGCAAGCTGAGACAAGGCAGATTAGTCCAGAACAAATGTGATCAAGTCCAGAAGGAAAACCACACCTCTTACTTGTCCCTTCCGTGAAGCATTAGCAAAACTTGTTGCCCAGATTGAGCAGTGTGCCTGCTTACATATCTCTGTCAGCCACCTCTTGGCCCAGGTTAACAGTAAAATGATTTCCCTTACCAAAAATATTTTTGAAATATCACCATCTCTTCACTATGCTTCTGGAATTCTAACTCTTTGGCTATCTCCAGGCCAGTGTAGTGTCAGGTGATGAGTTACTAGGAACTGTTATGGGTCCACTCTTTAGTTATCTTTGATGTATGAAAACCAGAAAACTTCTCAGCATCCCTCTGTGCTCAGGGAGGCCTCTTCGGTTCACCTGCAAAGTTGCAAAGTGTTATTCTTGCCATCTTGGAATTGGTCTAAGCGAGTGTGTGTGTGTGTGTGTGTGTGTGTGTGTGTGTGTGTGTGTGTGTGTGTGTGTGTGAAGCATGTTTTAATATACTTATACCCTGATCATGGGCCTTCTTATCTTAATATTATTAAATTCATATATGTGATTTTCTTGTCATCTAGCTTGCTATTACAAAACTTTGGATACCCTAGTTCTGAGGAAGTGTTGGTTTTCAGAGTGTGAATTGAGTGCATTTCAGAATGGCTGCCAAATTTGGGGTAGATAAGAAAGTATGTTACATGTCCTTAGAGAGATTTGATTTTTGAAATAGTACTTTTAAAATATCCTTCACATATTGTATCATTACCTCAATTGGTAGAACCTAAAACCAGTACCTGGCACTTGAAAATAAATATATCAGGTCACTAGCATTGATGCATACTAGGCCTAAGACTCCCAGCAGTGACCCATCCCGTTTCTTTGCCATTTGCCTGAATGAATTGTCTTTGTGTGTAGATAATGAACCTGCTGAGGAAGTTATCCATTCCAGCATTCTTCTGCATTCCAACATCGCCAGCCTCGTCAAGGACAAGGTGGTTCTAAAATTGGAGTCCGGGGACTCAGAAGTGGTCGATGGACTTATTTTCCAGCACATCACTCTCCTCCTGTGCTCAACTTATAAGAACCAGTTGCTCAACGTTTTTGTTCGTCCCTCCTTAGTAGCTGTGGCATTGCAGATGACACCTGGGTTCAGGAAAGGTAACTTTCGGGAATGTGGTCTTGCATTTTGGAAGAGACTGGGCCATTCAGTTCCATGTAGGGAACAACGTTCAAAGTCTTATAATGCTCAGCCACATGTGTGCAGCCCACACCCCAGCAAGGAATGGGGCCTGAACACTCAGAGGAAGTTAGGTTTTTTCCCTAAATATGTGGCCATCTGCTTAGGATTTGGGAATTGAAAGGGACCTAAGAAATTATCTAACCTAAACCTCTCCTTTTATAAATAAGGAAAATTAGACCTAGAAAGTTACATAATCATGTAAGGAAGGATCTGGGACTAGAGTACAGTTCTCCAGTTCCTGGCCTGATGTTCTTTTTCTGCCGTAACAGTTCTCTCATTCGCAGAAGCAGACGGGGTGACGAAACAATCCAGCAGTATATGAGTGCTTGCTAGATGCACAGTAGCATTCTAGTTGCAATGAGGAGTGTAAAAACAAGTAAAACACAGTTTTTGTTCACAGGAACGTGTAGTCAAGGCCAGGAGTTTCTACCCAGACTACATATTAGAATCACTGGAGGGTGCGCCCCACTCCCAAATGTTCTGATTCAATTGGTCTGGAGAATGGACCAGACATTGGTGTTTTTGTTTTTGTTTTTCAAAGGTCCTTAGGTAATTCTAAGGAAAAGTCCTAGTTGAGGAGCACTGGGCTCAGCCACAGACCTTTAGCCTTGGAAGGAAACTCAGAGGTCCTGTGTCCATGCCCTCATTTTGAGGATGAGGAAACGGGCCCAGAGAGGTCAGGTGATGTAGTTCAGGACACAGAAAATTCAAATCTTGACCTTAGTTCTATCTGAGGTTTCTTAACATTGGAATTTATCCACAGCTAAGGGGCACATGCAGGGTCTTCTAGAATGTTATGAACACCCTGAAATTGGAGGCAACATTTCGTATCTGTATGTATGTATATTTTTCTAATGAGAAAGTTGATAGCATATATCAGAAAGATGAAGCCTCTGTAGTTGATGGGCAAGGTAGACCTATGTGTCTGGAGAATAAGACAGCATTTTCTGTTGTTGTGTGGTGGTGTATTCTACTGCTAAAGATATAGTAAAGACATCAGGAAATATGAATATAGAAGGGAATGAAGAAATCTGTTCCTTTTCTTCTCTACTAGGGAACCATGGGTAAGGGACAGTGAAGTACCCTGAATTCTAAGGAATGTGGCATCTTGCTCATTACCAGACTGACTGGTTGGAGGCCTGGTTGTAATTTATCAGCCATTAACACTATCCTAGACTGTAGTTTGCTCTGTAGGTAAAATTTGGATTGGTTATAGCTTCCTTTGGGGACCTTAATTCTTGTCTGTGGTATATTAATATGTCTTTGAAATACTGCATTTTGGAGTGTCACGGACTTCTTAGTACTCTCTGAAAAGCAATTTAAAAAGCAATTTTGTAATTTTATGTAATAACTTTATTTCCAGAGGATGTCTACAGTTGCTTTCGCTTCCTACTTAATGTTTTTTCAGATGAGTTCATCTTCCTTCCAGGAAACGCACTAAAGGTAAATCCTTACAACCAAAGAGCAAGTGTGTTTGCAGTGTGAGTTCTGGAAATGTTAGGCTTGGATTCACAGATGTGTCTTCCCTTTCTTCAAGGCTATGTGCAGCAGAATTAAAGAGAAACTTGGACACTCATAGTTCAGCGAACTCTATTTTGATTCTTGCTCAAGTTTAATCAATAATTTAGGGATTATTTGGTGAGAGGAGAGTCATTCTTTGAACCATTAGTGCAGCTACTATAAATAAACCAACTCTATTTTGTTAAAAATTTAGCAACCAGCACACATTTTCCTGTTAACAACTTGTTGAAATGAGTCAGGCCTTTTGCTTTGAGATTAGAGAGCGATGGTCTTACCTGGTGTAGACAGCTGTGAAGGATCAGGCTCCCAGAGCTGGACAGCTGGTTTGCTGGAGTGGAGTCTGGCGGTGGGGGTGGTGCAGGATAGACAGAAAGTGGGTTAGATTTCTGTATGCTGTGCTAAGGAGCACAGGTTTCATTCAGCAGAGGATGAAGGAAGCAGTTTTTGAGCATAAGCCTAATTCTAAGTATTTTTAGGACTTGTTGTATGCACTTCCTATTTAAATTTATGGAGTGTGGCTGTGCAAAGTGAAAGAAAATCCATCACCCAAGTCATGATGTCTAAGGCTCACACATTTTTTGTTTGTTTGCTGTGTTTGAGGTTTAACATTTTGAGTGTTAGAACAAGTGCTCTCTGGCTAGTGTCTAACAACCAGAACTGTTTGGAAAGGGTGGTGGAATTAGCTGGTGTTCTCTTGTTCTGGGGGCACATGGCTGCATATCCTGAGACCAGCAGTGTACTTGTTAACCTAAATTAGTGGGTGCATTCTGTCTCCTCCCCTCCCCTTCCAGGACTTTGAAGAAGGCTGTTTCTTACTTTGTAAAAGTGAGACCATACAAATGACGACAAGGGACATCCTAGTTACAAAGAAAGGAAATACTGTGTTAGAATTTTTAATAGGACTCTTTAAGCCTTTTGTGGACTGTTATCAGGTATGTAAATCTTTTGCAAATTCTCCTTCATCCTCTCATATCAAATATAACTAAGACTTTCCCACCTTGTACTTATTTCTGGTCTGAAGGGCAGGTATCTTCCCCAGGTGGATAGAACTAGAGAGATTGATTAATAGGATGAATGCTTTCACCTCTCAGGTGAGACTTTGCTTCTTGCATACAGGAGGTTTGTTCTATTACAGACCCAAGAGGATAACAGCTTTATGATGCCACAAGCACAGTATTCCTGTAACAATTATACCCAAGCATTGTCATACTGTATCTTACATCTTTTGTTCATAGCATGTAGCAAGGTGTTTGATACATACTAGGCAGTCAATAAATGCAAGATCTGAAGGATACATAAAGTCAGTTATTTATATTACTAAGTGCTAATGCTGGAAGGGAAAGAAAAAGTTCAAGTGCAAGTATCTGAGAGTTTGTCAGAGCTCTAAGGAGTGGTTAAAGACAGGGGATGGTATATACGCCCACCAGGAGCTGTGCAAGGGTTCAGAGGGAGACAGGGAGTTTGAGATAAAATCCTTCAGAGGGGCTCCGTACATATTTGGGAGAAGAGGACTCAATGGCTCTCAGCTCTGTGCGCTGGTGAGGTACCCAGGACCGCCTTTCTGGCAGAGTAGTGCTGTGGTCAATGAAATAACCCATCAGCCTCCTTGCACAAAGTCTAGCACTTGGTAGGTGTTTTATAAATGCTCCTTCTACCTTTAAGCACCTCTCTATGGTAGAAATCATCAAGTGTTTTAGGACCTAGCATGTTATTAGCTGTTTTTAGAGGAAAAACAAAGTTACAGGGGCTGGCCCTGTGGCGTAGCGGTTAAGTGCTCGCACTCCACTGCTGGCGGCCCGGGTTCGGATCTTGGGTGCGCACCAACGCACCGCTTGTCAGGCCATGCTGTGGCGGTGTCCCACATAAAGTGGAGGAAGATGGGCACAGATGTTAGCTCACGGCCAGTCTTCCTCAGCAAAAAGAGGAAGATTGGCATGGATGTTAGCTCAGGGCTGAGCTTTCTCACAAAAAAAAAAAAAACCAAAGTTAAAAAAAATCTGGCACCTCTCTCCCTAAGCAGCATAGGCTATATTAAGCTGATAGTAAATTTACTTAACTTGCAACCCATTAAAGTGAGAAATTATATTTTAATAAATGTCAATATTATTTCAAACTGTTTTTTTTTCTAATTGTAAACACTGATACAAGCTCAAGAGAGACCTCCTAAAAATTCTGCAGCTTTTCTGTGCTCAAACTTTGGAGGGTCTTTATTCTGCTCTAATATAATATATCATTCTGTTAAGAGGGCAATGTAAAATTATTTACTGTTGTATTATCTGCTCTTTTTCTCTTTCTGTTCCTCTCATCCTCCCTGTTAAAATCAGATAATTTGCAAATACCTCTTGAATGAAAAAGAAGACTACTTCACTGAGAAACAGTACTTGGCTGGTGTTAGAAAATTCGCAACTCAACTTCTCGATCAAGGTTAGTCACACTTCTGTAGGTGGTGATTTCTTTTAGTTGAGAATAAAAAGTGGTCCACTAACTCTTCCTCCCCCTCTGTTTTAGGTGCCTCGCAGTGTTATGATGTGTTATCTTCTGATGTACAGAAAAATGCATTAGCAGCTTTTGTGAGGCTAGGGGTGGTAGAGAAGAAGAAGGAGTAAGTACTATACCGACTCCCCTGGGTGCAGCGGGGCAGTGATGACTAGTAACAGTTGATCCAGAGAGAGATGGAGAAATGTGTGATCTAGTGAACATGATGTGCTTCACTCATCCATCTCCAGATAGTTAAGTCACTATGAGTTACCATGCACATTTTATATGGTTATGAATAAAAAAGATATTGAAGCAAAGAAAGTGCTTTAGGCTAGCATTTTGGCCTTGACCTAATATTGAAATTTATAGATTAATTATAAGAAGGATTTTTTGGGAGTATAGTGTAGTGTGTGTGTATACACTTACATATATGCACATACAGATGGGTATGTGTACTTAGACAGATGTTTACTCTTCTGAGTGAATGAATTTAAGAGTGATAAAGTGTAGTGGGTAAACTCTCCCAGTATGTCTCTTATGTGGTCGAAACAATGAAGCATGAATCCAGGAAGTAGGACAGGAGCAAGAGGCCTTTTTAATTATTTAAGACTGGCTTTAGGCCAGCCCCGTGGCGTAGCGGTTA
This sequence comes from Ceratotherium simum simum, assembly GCF_057802395.1. Classification (NCBI taxonomy): domain Eukaryota; kingdom Metazoa; phylum Chordata; class Mammalia; order Perissodactyla; family Rhinocerotidae; genus Ceratotherium; species Ceratotherium simum. The sequence continues at coordinate 20,204,820 of NC_141905.1, read as the reverse complement.
AGTGCGTGCGCTCTGCTGCTGGTGGCCTGGGGTTCGGATCCCGGTCGCCCAGCGAGGCACCACTCGTCAGGCCATGCTGTGGCGGTGTCCCATATAAAGGAGAGGAAGATAGGCACAGATGTTAGCCCAGGGCCAGTCTTCCTCAGCAAAAAGAGGAAGGATTGGCATGGATGTTAGCTAAGGGCTGATCTTCCTCAAAAAAAAAAAAAAAAAAAAGGGCCGGCCCCGTGGCTTAGCGGTTAAGTGTGCGCGCTCCGCTGCTGGCTGCCCGGGTTCGGATCCCGGGCGCTCACCGACGCACCGCTTCTCCGGCCATGCTGAGGCTGCGTCCCACATACAGCAACTAGAAGGATGTGCAGCTATGACATACAACTATCTACTGGGGCTTTGGGGGAAAAAATAAATAAATAAAAGTTTAAAAAAAAAAAAAAAGACTAGCTTTGAGGAAAACTATTTAAAAGTAGTCTTACTATATAAATAATGAAGATTGTGTTTTCCCCCTAGTTTATGCAATAAGAAAGCTTGCTTACTTTTTCTTCTAGAAATAGTGACTTTATATTTAATGTGAATGAACCTGCCACAGCAAAATTAGAAGAAATGCTTGGTAAGTACCGTTTAATAAAATATGATGGATTTTCACATTGTGTTTATCATCAAATAGTAAAACAAGAAAGTATACTATGGCACCAAATGCTTTATTAAAATGAACAGCAATAGAGTTTTAATATAAACAGAACTATTTATATTATCTAGAATTTTCTTGAGGAAAATGAGAAAATGCAAAGAAAATTAACAGAGAAAACACAACAAGCATAAAAAAGGCAGTCTTATACAACATAAAAATTATCAGCTCCTAAAGTAACTAATCAGGGTCCGAGATCTAGACCCTTCACATCTAGGCTTGGTGGACATGGAGAAAATACCTCTCATTGTAGTGCATGGATTCATTCTCTCCCTCTCCACTCTTGGATCTCTTCTTTCCTAGGTAAGGGGTTGGGGTCAGTGTCCACATCAGAGAGACTTTCTGAACTCAGAATTGAGGGCTGATAGCACATCCTTGGGAGAATAATCCGACCCTTATTCTTCTCCAGATCCTGTCAGCTTAAATAATCCGACCCAAAAAGGCAGGGGCATTTGTTTATGGTATACAGTAAGAGTCAAGAGTGTTGATATAAACAAAGAGATATAAAAAGTCAGAGGAGGTAGTGAACACTTCTCATAGGAATGATGGGGTAATCTTAGAAGGGGAAGGTATTAGCGTTTGAAAAAAATAATCTGCTAATTATATGGAATAAGTACTAAATCATTGAGTGGATATTCTTACAAGTAGTGTTTTTGTACCTAATCCTAATTTAGTACATTTGTCAAACTTGTATGGAAGAGCTTTAGATAGATGTCTGCTGGGATTTGGGGAAAACCTGGATGGGGCATATGGTTAAAGGAGAATGGTTGAAGAAAAAGGGTAGAAGGGCAAAGGACTAGTTGACATAAATAAGGAAGGTGAAAATACTAGTTTCTTCTTGAAGAAAATATGTAGGTTGAAATCCCAGACTTCTATTTATATTGTGTCTGAAATCTCAGGATATGTAACCTTGAAACTAATTTTGAATTTGGTAAGGGGGCATATAGCTAAAACAAACACAAACACCTTCATTCGGTGAGGATGATAATGTGGGTGTGAACATACTAGAACATACTAGACTTGAAGTTCAGAAAACACGACTGGGTTCAAATCCTGGCTCTGCCCCTGGCTGGGGTGTGCTGGCCATGCCCATTACTTCTTTGAGACGCTGCTGCTTCTCCTGCAGAGGGGGCTCGTGTCTCCACTGGTGCTTTGCGAGCCTGTAAAAAGTGTCAGGTGTTGCTCTTTTGCCAGTGGCTTAAACAGTTGTACAAGGAAGGGCAAACTCAACATCATTTCATGAGCTGTCTCTCTTTTTTTGTCTTAGGTTGTAAGACACCAGTAGGAAAACCAGCGACTGCAAAACTTTAATAATTGCCAAAGAGTTATGGAAAATTTGATCATAGAATTACTGTCATTCAAAGACTCTTATTACAACAAACAGGGAAGTAAAGAAAGAGACCCATCTTCTCGTACTTCTTGAGACTTTGAGAACAGTGGGCTCAGTAGAGAGGAAGAGATGATCAGTGTAAGTAATCAGTGTCATCTTCTCCACCACAATAGTTAAAAAGGCATTTGTATCCAGCTCTGTGTGTGTTTTAAAATAAAACAGTCTTTTGGAAACATGTTTGGAAAAACAAAGCCCAGCTCCTATTTCACTAATGCTCTTTGACTTATTACATGTATTAAACTTTTCCGTTGATTTCTGAATTAAAGTGTGACATCAACACTAAAGGTTGTGGCTATCAGAAGAAAACTGCTGGAAAGGGCATATCTTGCATTTCTCGTGGCTTTCTTTAATTAAAATTGCCTCAAACGAGTACACGTTTCACAGAGATGTATAATAAATAAGCTAGTTTATATTAAATTTTGCCACCCAAAGGCCTTAATCAATGAAACTGAATTAGAGAAAGTGCTTGCAACGAGGAGAAGTTGTATGATGTATCATAGGCTGAAGAATTCAAGGGAAGAAAAGTTTGAGATAAGATGGGTGAACACCAAAAGCCTTGATAGCTAACCACTTCTGGAAGCGACATTTAAGCTGAGAATTAGGATAAGCAGGAGCCACCCTCAAAGTATGGAGTTGGGGTGACGGAGGAGGGGACAGAGGGGTGGAGTCTACATTCAGAATAATGGTCAGTGTGTCCTGGGGTTGGGTCTAGAGGACCTGAAAGACCAACATGGCTGAAACGAGTCATGGATGCTGACATTAACAGGAAAGGCAGGTGTATTAGTCTGCTTGGGCTGCCATGATGAAATACACAGAGTGGGTGGCTTAAACAGCAGAAATTTGTTTCCTCACAGTTCTGGAGGCCACAGGTCCAAGATCAAGGTACCAACCAGGTGGATTTCATTCTGAGGCCTGTTTCCTGGGCTTGTAGGAGGCCAGCATCTCACTGTGCGCTGACATGACCTCTTCTTTGTGCACATGGAGAGAGAGCAAGCTCTCTGGTGTCTCTTCTTATAAGGGCACTAATGCCGTCAGACCAAGGCCCCGCCCTCCTTACCCCATCTAGCCCTAATTACTTCCCAAAGGCTTTCCAGATACAATCACATTGGGGGTTAGGGCTTCAACATCTGAATATGTGGGCCACAATTCAGTCCATAGCAACAGGCATCAACATATACAGTGGCTTATGGGCCGGCCTGGTGGCGCAAGTGGTTAAGTGCGCACGCTCCGCTGCCGCGGCCCAGGGTTCGCCAGTTCGGATCCCGGGCGCACACCGACGTGCTGCTTTGCAAGCCATGCTGTGGCAGCGTCCCATATAAAGTGGAGGAGGATGGGCACGGATGTTAGCCCAGGGCCAGTCTTCCTCAGCAAAAAAAGAGGAGGATTGGCAGATGTTAGCACAGGGCTGATCTCCTCACAAAAATAATAAATAAATAAAGTCTTAAACAAAAAAAACATATACAGTGGCTTAGAGACTCTTGTAAAACACTTGAATTGCAATGTATATGCCATGGGAAATGTTGAAAAGTTTCTCAACATGTGGTTCTAGGACGACCTGTATCCAAATTCCTGCAATGTGCAGTTGTTCCCCAGAGGCCAGGCTGTTTCTGCTGCACATTCAAATTGGAGAGCCATTGCACTAGTCCATGCATTGGTGGCAGAGGGGTCTCTCCATGGCTCTGCTTGTTTGGGAAGCCAGAGAGCATTCACGTGTGTTGAGACTGACTAAAATTTGAGGAGTCTCAATTGAACAGTGTTCTTGGCTGAGGATTTTATGGCATGCTAGCTAAACAAGGACACTGAGCTGCTGCCCTCCAGGGAAAGACAGGGTGTGAATCCAGAGCAATTGGGAGACTGGGACCCTGGCCAATTCTTGCTGAGTAGATGTGCCTTAGAAAGAATCCCCATATACCCAATTTGGTTATTTGTTTTTCTTTTCCATGGCACTCATGCTGTGCATATGAATGTTGAAGACTGAGTAAGGTGACTTTTATTTACTTTTAGACCTGTTTGTTATACATTTCAGGTTTGGGGACAAAGACTGGAGTTTTGGGTGCAAGTAGCTGTAGACTTGTCTCCTGGCCAGCTCTGACATTAGAGTCAGCCAAGTAAACAGATAGTGGAGGGGCAGGAAAGTGGAGTGCAGCCAAAATCAAAGGCGGCTTTGCAGCGGAGCCAGCTGTAAGAGATGGCATAGGGAGGGCTTTATCTCCTCTCAGTCTCTTCAAATGCTCCCAAGTCACCCACGTAAACTGAAGTCTTAGTCAAGGAATAGCATGCTTCCTACATTAATATAGTGTCAAAGCATGTACCTTGTACCCTGGCCCACACATGCTACTGCACACACCCATAGTTTTAAACCACACTGCTGTCCCTAAGCCCTTCCACTCTCTCCTATCTATCAATTCTGGAGCTGCCACTGCTTTGAAGTAAATAAAAAGAAAGGCCCATAGTATCTGGTTTTCCAAGACAGTCTCCTACCCAAACACAATATAATGTGGCAGCTAAAACTGCAGGGTCTGGAGACCGGCTGGGTTTGAAACTCTACCATATACTAGCCCTGTGTTCTTGTGTGATTTACTTAAACTCTCAAAGCCTCAGCTTCCTTATCCGTAAAATGGGCGTGATAATAATACCTACCTCTTGTGGTGGTTGTGAGAAATGTGAAGAAAGTGTTGGTTACATGTTTGAAATAGTCCTTGGCACTAAGTGTAACCTGTTATTACTACTAGTACTGACTGGTGGCTTCTCAGAGAAAACGAGATTGGACACTTTCAGAGTGGTTAGTATGGCCACAGGCACTTGCATCCCTGACCCGTAACCTTGAGAGCCTGCCTCAGCCCGCTGTTCAGCTCAGCAGCATCGTGCTGTGGTGCATTGCTCCGAGATCTCACTCACAGATACCTGCCATCTTCCAAGTTCAGTGGAGCCATGGTAGAAATCACAACTTTTCCCTACGTCCCTTCTTCCTCCCACCAGTGGAATGGAATCATTCAGTGTAGGGTAGAAAATAGATTTTGAAGTATGAATCTCCCATCGATAGGTTTTTCTATTCTCCCATCGTTTTTCTAGAGCCCCCCGCCCCGGGCTGTTTGCTGTCTAGGTTGCTACGTAGCTGTCCACCTGGGAGTTCCCTTCACCGTTATCTTGACAATTCCCTTCACTTTTCTGTGTGGATTCCCCTCTTTCTTGGATCCCACATTTTCCTTTTTGTTTGTTTATTCATTTTAGGGAAGCCCATCTCCAGGTATAGGAGGGATTAATATTTTAGACCTTGCATACTTAAAAATATTTTTCTGCTCTCATCTGATGGTTTAGCTGAGTATAGAATTCTAGGTTAGAAATAATTTTCCCTCAGAATTTTGAAAAGCATTTCTCCATTGTTTTGTAGTTTTTAAAGTTGTTCTTTTGAAGTTAAAGAACATTCTGATTGTGAACACAAACTATTTGCTCTCTCAGTTGTTAGACTCTCTTCTATAGTTTCTGAAATTTCAGGTGTGCTTTGTTGTCAGTGTTTTTGTGTGTGTGGCTTAAACAAATTTATTATCTTACAGTTTAGGAGGTCAGAAGTCTGACCACATTCCATGGCTCATGGCACCCTTCAAAGCCAGCAATCTTGGGCTAAGTCCTTCTCATGCTGCATCTTTCTGGTTCTCTCTTATGTCTCCCTCTTTCACTTTTATTTTTTTAAATTGAGGTATAATTGATATTATATTAGTTTCAGGTGTACAGTGTAATGATTTGATGATTAGATATATTGCAAAATGATCACCACAATAAATCCGGTAAATATCTGTCACCATACATAGTTTCAAAAAAAATTTTTTTTCTTGTGATGAAAACTTTCAAGATCCAATCTTTTAGCTACTTTCAAATATGCGACACAGTATTATTAACTATAGTCACCATGCTGTACATTACATCCCCATGACTTATTCATGTTAATAACCTGAAATGTGTACCTTTTGGCCACCTTCACCCATTTCACCCACCCCCCCAACCCTGCCTCAGGCAACCACCAATCTCTTCTCTATATCCATGAGCTCGGGTTTTTTTGTTTGTTTTTAGATTCCACATATAAGTGAGATCATATGGATTTTTTTTTTTTTTTGAGGAATAGTGGCCCTGTGCTAACATCTGTTGCCAATCTTCCTCTTTTTCTTCTTTTTCTTTTTTTTTTCCTCCCCCAAGCCCCAGTACATAGTTATATATATATCCTATTTGTAGGTGCTTCTAGTTCTTCTATGTGGGATGCCACCTCAGCATGGCTTGATGAGTGGTGAGTAGGTCCAAGCCCAGGATCCGAACTGGTGAACCCCGGGCCGCCGAAGTGGAATGTGCGAACTTAACTGCTACGCCACTGGGCCGGCCCTGGATTTGTCTTTTTTTGTCTGACTTAGTTCACTTAGCATAATGCCCTCAAGATCCATCCATGTTGTTGCACATGGCAAGATTTCCTTTTTTTTGTGGCTAAATAGTGTTCCATGTGTATATATACCACATCTTCTTTATCCATTCATCCATCAGTGGACACTTAGGTTGCTATTGTAAATAATGCTGCAATGAACATGGGGGTGCAGATGTCTTTTCGAGTTAGTGTTTCATTTCCTTCAGATACATACCCAGAAGTAGAATTGCTGGGTCATATGGTAGTTCTATTTTTAATTTTTTGAGGAACCTCCATACTGTTTTCCACAGTGGCTACACCAATTTACATTCCCACCAGCAGAGCACAAGGGTTCCCTTTTCTCAATATTCTCGCCAACACTTGGCTATATCTTGTCTTTTTGGCAATAGCCATTCTAATAGGTGTGAGTGATATCTCATTGTGGTGTTGATTTGCATTTCCCTGATGATTAGTGATGTTGAGCACCTTTTCATGTACCTGTTGGCCATCTTTGGATGTCTTTGGAAAAATATCTATTCAGATCCTCTGTCTGTTTTTTAACTGGATTTTTTTTTTGCTATTGAATGTATGAGTTTTTTATGTATTTTGGATATTAACCCCTTATCAGATATATGATTTAGCAAGCATTTTCTCCCATTCAGTAGGTTGCCTTTTCATTTTGTTGATGTATTGTCAGTGTTTTTAAATCCTTTATTCTGGGCCCTCGATGGATGTTTTCAATAGATATGTGATCTTCAGTGCTAAGTCTTGTATTATTTCTTTTATAATTGACTCCCTTCTGTTTTTTCCACTCTTTATTGCTTAAATTCATCCTATTTTATTTTAGGACCTCCTGGCTGATAATTTTCTAACACCCTGTTTTTGTTTCGTGGATGCAGTATCTTCTTGTCTCTCTGATCACGTTTATGGTTTTGTGGAAGTTTTCTTCATCTCTTGCAATTCTCTCTATTCTCTCCAAGTTTGTTTTGTGTTGTTTTTGCCTTTCATGTTTGCGATTTCCCCCAGATATCTAGAGACCTTTGGCTATCCATTCACATTTGGGGATGTGACACTACAAAGCTGACTGACAGCTCTCTATGCATGGGTGGAATTCCCACAGAGTGGGCTGCACAGGTAGGGTGCTGGCACAGGGACCTGGCAGTTTTGTGGGGAGATCCCAAACTTCAGTATATTTTTATTTTTTCTCTTTGGCCAGTCAGTTTCTCCAGAGAGGAATCTTTCAGTTTCCTACAAGTCGCTGCCAACATTTTGGGGCCTGAGGGTCTCATCCAGTGTATGGGCTTTCACAACACCCTGGACCCAACTGTGCTCACTGAATCTAAGACTGCAGCTACTTTAGTTTAACCTCTTCAGAAAGTAAGTCTCCAGTCTTCTGAGGGTGGGGGAGTAGCTACCTTGTGGGGCGAAGTGAGCAGGTTCTCTGGGGCTCTAGCCACTTCTCACACAGACTTCCAGCAGTCGTCCTCCTCACGCCCCTGCCTTCCTAGCACCTCCAGTTCCTGAGCCTCTTTAGGGTTCCATGGCACAAATGGTTTGGCTGCATCTCCTACAGGTTAAGGTTCCGATCTGCTAAGTTAGTTACCACTGATCTGTTGGCTTTCAGCTTACAAATATCAACCTGCAATGTGTTAGCCAGATTTCTCTTGATTGTCTACTTAAGAAAAAATGGTAACTTGAGGCATACATATCACCTCTTTGTGAAAGAATGGCCCTTCTGAATTTGTTTTTCACTATTATTGTGATTTTTAATAGGTACTTTGTGAAAACAGTTTGCTCCATGGGCGGAAAGGTTTCATCTGAATGTACCATCGCACACTTCACCAGAATGGTTGGAACCAGTCTAGAAGGCCACTGGGCCCCCATGAGTACCTGTTTATATTGATCTGCAAAGAGCTGTTGAACAGGCATATCCCTGAAACCAAACCTCACTTGCATGGGAGGTTCAGGGAGCTTGAATTAGCGTCTTCTGCATTGTTTGGAACAAAACCAGATGGAGAACAGCTCCTGGGAATCAGGAAATGAGAAACTTATTAAAGTTATTGACCATGGAATGGGAGGGAGTTGAGAGGAAAGGTTACAATTGTCTCAGGGCAAAAAAAAAAAAGGATTTGGGGTCTAGTAAAGTCTTTGCTGCTTCTATGTAGATGCTTAAGATTTGAAACCTATGCTTTCTTTGGAAACTGGACCATTAAGTACTGAGAACAAAAGGGAAACAATTCCACAAATAGCTAACATATAAAAATTAACTGTTTTTACAAAGTGTGATCCTGCCTCAGCTGTGTCAACTGGAAATGAAAAATGAGTTTTCTGACTGCTTCTGTTTGACAAAGCAAAGAGACAAAGCAATTTGTTCAGCTTCCTGTTCCCATGGGAAACTCTCATAGGTAGAATGATGTATCAGTTTCTTAAGGTGAGCGTGGAGGTCAAACCAGACCGTATCTGTATAATTGTAATTAGCAGGATTTTTTGCTTGTGTTAGTGGTTTACAAACCTTGCCTAAGAATCACCTGGAGAGCTGGTTTAACATGCAGATTCCCAGGTTGTCCCACCAGGATGGGTTTTCGAGGTCTAGGCACAGCGCCTAAATCTGACGGCTCTAAGGAGGCATCCGTCTCAGGGAAACCAGCCGAGGTTACCCAGACGGCTGGTTCTCGCGTTGTGATGAGCATCCCCACATGGGAGGGGCAGACTCATGGATGCCTTAGCCAAACCGGGGAGTTAGCACCCCTTCCCGCATGCACTTGGTGGCAGCAACAGACATGGGTTTCCTATTAGTAAACACGATATTCTAAAGCAGGAGCCCTTATTAATTCACTTTCACTGGCCAAAGCAGAATCAATGTCTACATTTTTCCAGTGGTATTGTTTTTTTTTATCCCTTTCCTTATCTGTTTTCTTGTATGATGTTTCTTTTGTGAGTTGAGACTAGACTCCTTCAGAAGTACATTAAAGAGTTTAAAATTAGAAAAACTCAATCCCATTTCAGGTCAGTAGTGCTGAAGCCTGTATTTTCCAGTTGCAGGTTTTCAGCTGACTGTACCAGTGCTACTTATGAAAAAACATTGGTGTATGCTCACGAGCAGCTTATTTTTTGTTTCTGCCTGTTTTGTGGGAACAGGACCAGTTTACACGGGACCAGTCAATGCCCAGGTCTCCTCTGTGCCTCAGGTAGGTGGGTGTTCTGGGCACCATGCAGGCTGCCATGGCCTGCCCCTCTGCTGAAGACAGTCCTCATAACAGCTGACATGTACTAAGCACCTACTGTGTTCCAGGCACCATTCTAAATTCTTTACATGTATTATCTCATTTAATCCTCAAGATAATCCTGTGGACAGTGTGCAAAGTACTACCATTCCATTGTATGGCTGACCAGACTGACTGAGGTTCAATTATTTACCCAAATTCACAGAGCTAGAAATTCAAGGAACAAGATGTCAAACTTAGGCACTTGACCACAGCTGTCCCTGAGAACTGGGTATGGGCAGAAGCAGTGATGGCCTAAGGGGCAAGGGGAGAGAGGCTCTAAGGAAAAAGGAAGAAAAGAACTATTCCCTGGAGCAAAAAGGACCGCATGTTCCCCTGCAGTCTCCTGGGCCTCGAGGAAGGGCAGGTAAGGCTGTGGCGGGGGTAGGTGACAGCTGAGTCCTCCGGCCTTTCTTCTGCCAGGACTAGGGGAGAGGGGTTGGGAAAGAGCAGCTAGGGGAGGGGTCATGCAGGGCCACAATTCTGATTCCTGTCCCCTGCTGCGCGGTATCCGGAAGGCATGTAGGGATATGAGGGTGTGCTCTGGGGCGGAACTGCCGGGGCGCATCCTGCCTTTGCCCCTTCCTACCGTGTGACCATGGCTGAGCTCTGCATTCTCTGCTGCTCATCTGTAAAGGGAGCCTGACAGCGGAAGCAGCTGAGCTTGGGCTCTGGTTTAGAAAACTGAGGCCTAAGTCACCACTTAGGAGCTGTGCGACCTTGGACAAATTCCTATCCACCAGTGCCTCGGTTTCCCCATCTGTTGAGTATCTATTTCATTACGTGTGATGTAGTTTAAATGCAATAACCCAAAGGAAGCATACAATAAAGGGCAGAAATCGGGGCTAGCCCAGTGGCAAAGTGGTTAGGTTCGTGCGCTCCACTTCGGCAGCCCGGGGTTTGCAGATTCCCAGGTTCAGATCCCAGGCGCAGACCTACACGCCGTTCACCAAGCCATGCTGTGGTGGCCCCTATTTCTGGGCCTCCTATATCAAAGATGATAGCTCAGGGACAATCTTCCTCACCAAAAAAAAAGGAGGGCAGAAACGTTGCAAGCAAATAATGACACAGACTTCATTGCTGGTCATTGTCTGTTCTTACACATCTGGGCTCCTATGGAGGCTGGCTCTGCTTGAGTGCCCTACCTTTACGTTAGCTTGACCTGTAGAGCGGGCCCTTCTGGGCTAGCAGTGCATTTCACAGGGAAGCAGTTACAATGTGTTTCCTATTTTTTAGGAAACTACTAGAATCTCTGCTGACTCATGCAATCCTTAGCTCCAGAGAAGGGAATGATACTCTTTAAGTGTAAATTTTGTGAATTAAAATGGAAGGTAATGTTCTGCTCAAAAAAATGGAAGCTTAGTTTAACCCAGCGTACTATTTGTCATTTGTAACAGCCTCTGAACGGAAGAGCTTAATGTCAAGGGAGGAGGGTGGGGAGTCCAGGGGCCTCGGCCGTGTGAGGCCTCTCTGGGTTGGCTATGTCCCTCACAGAGGTAAAACTCATGACTGACTTGTTCTATTTGACTAATGCTTATGGGGCACTCAGCATGTGCCAGGCACTCTTCTAAGTGCTTTACAAATATTAGCTCAGGTACTCCTCAAACAACTGTGAGGCAGATACCAGTAGGATTATCCTCCTTTTATCAACAAGGAAAGTGAACTGCATGGAAGTTCAGTGACACGATGAAGTAAATTGTTTTCCATTTTCTGTTTCCATTTCACAAATGATTTTTGTGAAAGGATCACGGGCTAATAAGACTTTCAAGTCCAATTCTTGTTTCTTTAAAAAAAAAAAACCAGGGGCCGGCCCTGTGGCTTAGCAGTTAAGTGCCCGCGCTCCGCTACTGGCGGCCCGGGTTCAGATCCCGGGCACGCACCGACGCAACGCTTCTCCGGCCATGCTGAGGCCACGTCCCACATACAGCAACTAGAAGGATGTGCAGCTAGGACATAAACTATCTACTGGGCCTTTGGGGAAAAAAAGGAGGAGGATTGGCAGTGGATGTTCCTCACAAAAAATAAAAAGTGAAAAAATAAAAAATAAATAAATAACAAAAATCCCAGGCCAGAGGGCTAATGGCTAGAGTTACCAGAGCCCAGGCAAAGGCCCGGAGCTGCTTAGGGCAGGACTTCCGGCCAGCAGAAGTCCATGGGGACCCATGCCATGGGTCCATGGGGGGTGGGGGGGTTACTCAAGCTGCCCTGGGACACCGCTAGGGACAGAATAGCCTTGGAGTGGGGACTGATGTTCCCACGGTGAGGGGTGAGGCCGCTGGGGCTTCAAGCTGAGACGGCAGCTTTATTACTATTACTGGGACCCACCATCTCCTTTCTCTCTTTCTGTCTTCTCATTCTCTCTCTCTTTCTTTAAAATCATCATCCTGCTGAGGCCCAGTATATATACCTATTACATATGTGGATGGATGATATTTCTTGATGTTTTTGTTATTTTTCTCCTTATGTTTTTCCTTTTCCTTTTTCGCAGTTCAAACAAATAGTTAAGCTTCGTTTTCCTTGTCTTGGGAGAAGTTAGCAGCAGGGTGGAAAGCAAAACATTGCCAGCAAAATGTTTCCCTCTTAGCCTTTTGTTTTCAATGATTTAAACCCAGGGCAGAAAATAGGATTTGCAGGCAGAAGCCCAGTGCTGTGAAAGCACAGGAGGGAGAGAGGCCTCCCCCTCCTTATAAAGAAAGCAGTTCTTCAGGGCTGGAGGAGAAGAGAGGGAGGGGTTTTGTCCTGCAAGCTGTCTCCCAGGCCACACTCTGAGAAGACGGCAAGACCCTGCAGAGGCGCAATCTCGAAAAAGGTCCCTGAGTTGCAAACGTAGCACAGAAGCCCCAGGGATGCTGAGTCTGAAGGAGCCACTGGGACGGGCGGGCAAAAGGGACATCTCCGCGGTAACCCATGTGGCCCTATGACAGATGACCCGCAAGAGCCATCCCCATGCCTCCATGCCTCACAAGACACAGTGTTAACACAGCCTACTGGGTATGTGTTGGGGGCAGCATCCCCAACAAGGAGAGGGGTTAGGGTTAGAGTTTATGATGATAATGAACCAGGCCCTGCTCCCTCCTTAGCTTTGGAGTTCATTGACAGAGAGACACAAGAGTCAGATAGACAGAGATACAAATGGTTTTATTCCTGATAAAACTGGATTCCACACTGTGCCTAGCCAGAGGCAGGGCTGTTTCTTCTTTGCCATGCCAATCCTAGACCTTCAGCAGGAGCAGAGAAAAGCCCTTATATCCTGTAGGTGGCTAGCCTGGAATGGGATTATTTTTAATTTTTTTAGCATAAGTATATGGGATGCTTATATTTGTCCCAAGTATTGCAATATTTGGGACATATTTATACTAAAAATATTCATTGTTTTTCTGAAATTCAAATTTAACTGCACCCTGTATTTTATCTCGTAAGCCTGGCTGTCACAGCCAGAGTGTGCATTGCTTGGGGAGGCAGGGGGAGAGGGGAGGTGGTGGAGGACTCAGGACATGCCCTGGAGGGCAAGCTGGGAATCCGGAAATCAACAGCGGAGGTGCTGGGTGAGTGAGGGTGAAGGTGGCAGGTGGGGCGGTGTAGGGGGGGTGGTGGGTGTGTGACTGGCATGGAGAACACAGACGCTGTAGTGAGCGTGAGGTGCACTTTCATAGTAACAAGTCAAACTGGGCTGGGCAAGCCAGGAGGCAGGACCAGAACGGAAGTCTAGGGCCAGGTAATCAGATGTGAGCAAAATCAGAAGGAACAATCAGAGGGCATGTGTTACAGACTAGATGAATTCTGGGAAGATGTGGCTCCCACGCACTCCCCCCTTGATTGCTCCCAGCGTGGTCCTCCCTGCTCTGCCCAGCTCTGAATGCATCTGGCACTTCCAGGCCTCCGTGCTTCTCAGAGAAGGCCCTTTCCTCCTCTTTGCCCAGGCAAACTCTCTTTTCACCCTTCCAAAATCTGTTTTTTTCCTCTGGAACCTTCCCCCTAACTCTTCAGTTATCAATTAACTTCTTCTGGGATCCATATTATTTTAAATATCTGTGGCATGTCATTGCAATCATTTATTTACATTTATGTCCGCTCTCCCCATTCAACTGTGAGTCCTTTCAGGAGATAAAAGCTGTTTATGAAGCAATTAGATCCCATCTCCTACTCCTCAAAGCCAGGGCTGCCTGTGTCCCTCCCCAGTGAGGGAGACTTTTTCCTCTGATGAGAGTAAAACAGAACTTCTCTGGGCCAGAGGACTCCAGGCACAGTTGGGAGAAAGCGGTACATGAGAACACGGATGAGCTATTCATCTCGGCCTTCTTTCCTCAGCTCCCAGAGCTCTGTCGGCTACACCTTATTCCTCAAGGCAAGAGACTGGAAGAGTCTGTAGGCATTCTGACAGGCCAAAGGGGTGCCAAGAGAAGTGCTGACACCAGGATTCCCAGATAGTCTCACACTGATGCCCAGAGCTGACAAAACCCCATCCACATGCTCAGAGCTTCTTGTCAGCTCTAGATTTCCCAACTTATAAATAGGAGCAGGCAACTAAGTATTATCTCTATCATAAAAGACCGAGATGAAAAAAAGCAGAAAAATGTGACCAGGAGGAACAAAGCTTAGAAAGAAAACTTCAACATGACGACAACAAGAAAACCAGATCTTCTTAATATCCTCAGTGAGGTCAAAGATGCTGTATAAAAGGGGACAGGCAGACACAAAAAGAGCTCTTGGAAATTAACAATATGAAAACAGATATGAAATGAAAAACTCTAAATAGAAGATTGGAAGATAAAGTTGAAGAAATCCTCCCAAATTAGAGCAAAAGAAAAAATAAAGATGAAAATAAGAAAACATGTTCTTTTCTTCTGAGGTTCTAATCACATGTATACTGCAGCTTTTTAATGTATTCTGTATGTCTTTTATGCCATTTTTAAAAGTTGCTCTGTGTTTCAGTCTGGATATTTTCTTCTAACCTCTCTTAAGTCACTGATGCTTTCTTCAGCTGGGTCTGGTTTACGCTTAAACCAATCTATTGAGTGCCCCATTTTAGTTGTTGGATTTTACATCTTTAGGCTCTCCATTTCGTTATTTTGTTTGTTGGTGTTTTAGTTTCCAGTTCTCTGAGAAACTCTCAATTTTATCATTTATTCCTGTGAACATATTAAAGTTCAATCTAAAACTCAATCTGCAGCCTCCCGCACCTCCCCAGAGGTTGGGGGTGGGGCGTGGGGCTGAAAGTTCCAGTCCTCTGATCACATGGCTGGTTTTTCTGGTGACCAGTCCCCCTCCTGGAGCTATCTAGGGTCCTCACCAGGAGTCACCTCATTAGCATAACAAAGACACTCCTATCACTTAGGAAATTCCAAGAGTTTTGAAGCTTTGTACCAGGAACCAGGGAGAACACCAGATATATATTTTTATTATACCACAGCCTTTAAGTATATTCTTTGCATATATATTTTGTAAAGTAGTTCTAATTGTTCTCAAGGAAGGATTAGTCAGAAATACCTAGTCCACTATAACTGGAAGCAAACTTTTCTTGATAGTCAAAAAATAATATTTAATGAAAAAAAAACAGCAAGAGGGATGAGAGAATAAGGGCACAGAAGACTGGAATAATAAAAAGTGACTAACACAGTAGGTCAAAAGAAGAGAAAGCATGAAGAGAAAAATGATTCTTTAAAAGGGGAAAATGACAATGGCAGGAGAGTATATTTGAGGCAAAGATAAAACTTTCAACATTTTTTCAGTTCTGCACCTTGCAAACTTCACTTTCCTCTTTGATGAGGACTCTTTGATGTCTCATCTCCCTTTTCATTCCCTAGATCAGCACCGTCCAGTAGAATTTTCTGTAAAGATGGAAATGTTCTATATCTGCATAGTCCAATATGGTATCCACTAGCCATCTGTGGCTATTTCGGACTTGCAATATGGCTGGTGTAACTGAGGAACCGAATTTTTTATTTTAATTGAGAATTAATTTAAATGTAAACAGCCACATGTGGCTGAATGACTGCCATATTGGACAGTCCAACCTTAGATGTTTCATTTCTTGGAGAAAGAGTAGAATCACCACCCGAGCCAAAGTTCCCCTAGCATCCTTCCCAGTGGAACCCAGCATAGCGGGGGCTGGAACTCCAGACGTGCAGGAGTGTGGCTAGTCTCTCCGAGGAGCTCAACCTAAGTAACCAAGCCTCCAAGCTCCAGGCAACGGGGTCTGTGTCTAAGTGTTACCACTCTCAATTATCTATGAAAACATGATTTTCTTTTTCCAAAAAAAGCTGTGGTAAGAGAAAGTACTAGAACAGTGCTATACAGAAGAGAGTTAATACCATCACAACATAGAGAAATGAAAATGTTCTATATCTTGATTGGGGTGTTATTACGTGAGCAGATCCATTTTTCAAAATTTTAGAGCTCAGATTTATGCATTTCAATGTATATAAAGTTTGTCTACAGCTGTAAACTGTAGCTTTTTAATTTTATTTTTGTGAGGAAGATCAGCCCTGAGCTAACATCCATGCTAATCCTCCTCTTTTTGCTGAAGAAAACTGCCCCTGAGCTAACATCCGTGCCCATCTTCCTCCACTTTATATGGGACGCGGCCACAGCATGGCTTGACAAGCAGTGCCTCGGTGTGCACGCCCGGGATCCGAACTGGGGCCGCCAGCAGCGGAGCGCGCGCACTTAACCACTATGCCATGGGGCTGGCCTCTATGGCTGTAAACTATAAACAAATAAAAATAAAAATAACCCAGTGGGCAGAAGGTGGGGTGGGAGTTGTTGGGTATAGTTAAAGCAATATAGTAACCACAGAATGTTGACAATTGTTGGAGCTGGCTAATGAATATACAGGATTCATCATATTATTCTGTTACTCTGTATGTGTTGAAAATTTCAAAATAAAAAGCCTTAAAAAATAAATTTCCTGGGCCGGCCCAGTGGCGTAGTGGTTAAGTTCATGTGCTCCACTCCAGCGGCCCGGGAATCATGGATTTGGATCCCAGGCGCAGACCTACACACTGCTCATCAAGGCAGGCTGTGGCGGCGTCCCACATAGAAAATAGAGGAAGATCGGCACAGATGTTAGCTCAGGAACAATCTTCCTCAATCAGAATGAGGAAAGATTGGCAACAGATGTTAGCTCAGGGCCAATCTTCCCACACACAAAAGTAAATAAATAAATTTCCTTAGACTTTACACGTATATTTAGAAAGTGGATCTTATTTTTAAGATCACACACTTTTTTTTTCTTATTTAATGGGTTGGAAAGGTGATATGTCCAAATATTAAGGAAAAATATAAAAATCTATAGTGTATTTTCATCCCTGTCCCCATCTACTCAGTTCTACCTGTTCATACCCCTTCAGAATTTCTATGCAAATATAATACACAATTGCATTTTCTCCTTTTTTTACTCCCAAAGTAGCATACTATTATTCTGCACTTTGCTTTATATTTAACAACATATTTTAGACATCTTTCTACATCAGCACATACAGAGGGCATTCATTTTTTTGTGTGTGTGTGAGGAAGACTGGCCCTGGGCTAACATCTGTGCCCATCTTCCTCTACTTTATATGGGACGCCACCACAGCATGGCTTGACAAGCGGTGCATCAGTGTGCACCTGAGTGAGATCCGAACCTGCAGACCCCGGGCCACCAAAGCAGAATGCATACACTTAACCGCTGCGCCACTGGGCCAGCTCCCAGAGGGCATTCATTTTTAGGCTGCATAGTATTACACTGTATGCATGCACTGAAGTTTAGTAAATCAGTCTCCCATTGTTATGCCTTTGGGTAGTTTCCAATCTTTTGCTATTACAAAAAAATGCTGCAATAAAAACTTGTTCCAATAGTTCTGTTTTTTTCTCTTTCTCTTCTCCTTCTGGTATTCCCGTTACGAGTATGTTATACTTTTTGTAGTCATCCCACAGTCCTTGGATATTCTGTTCCGTTTGTTTTTCAGTCTTTGTTCTCTTTGCTTTTCAGTTTTCAAGGATTCTATTGATACATCCTCTAGCTCGGAGATTCTTTCCTCAGCCAGGTCCAGTCTTCTAAGAAGCCCATCAAAGGCATTCTTCATGTCTATTTTAGTGTTTTTTATCTGTAGTATTTCTTTTGGGTTCTTTCTTAGGATTTCCATCTCTCTCCTTACCTCACCCATCTGTTCTTTCATGCTGTCTACTTTATCCATTAGAGCCCTTAGTATATTAATCATGGTGGTTTTAAATTCCTGGTCTGATAATTCCAAAAGCCCTGCCACGTCCGGTTCTGATGCTTGCTGTGTTTTTGCCTTTTGGTATGCCTTGTCATTTTTTCTTGATAGCAGGACATGATATACTGGGTAAAAGGAACACGACGCTGTAAACAGGCCTTTAGCAATGTCATGACGAGGTGTAGGGGAGGGGAAGCATCCTATAGTTAGGTCTCAGTCTTTTAGGGAGCCTGTGCCTCTGGACTGTGAACTTCCCAAGCGCTTCTCAGCATTTCTTCCCCTCTTAGGTGGGACAGAATAGCTAGAGCTGGCTGTAGTTGGATATTTCCCTTCTCCTGGTCAGTTAGGCTCTGATAATACCCTAGTAGGTTAGGCTCTGGTTAACTAGTTTCCTCCGAGGGCAGGTCTTGTTAAGAACAGAGTGCTCTATGGTATTTTAGAATGGGTCCCCCATCTCCCCCAGGGATTTTCCTCTGATATTTACTGGGAGAACCTGGTAGGAGGTACATTTCACAATATTGGGGGGGCCCATATGATTGGGTCCCCCTGGAGATTTTAACTCTCACAGTTGTCCACATGGAGCCTCCAGCAATTTGTCAATTATAGGTCAGCTTTCCCTACGTTGGAGTCTCCGCTCCTGTATTTGCCTGCCTGTCTCTCCAATCTTGGGAGCGGTGGTTTGCCCTGTGTCCTCTCTCTTTTATGGATCCAAAAAGAGTTGTTGATTTTTCAGTCTGTTCAGCTTTTTACTTCTTAGGACAGAGTGGCAACTTCCAAGCTTACATGCAGAACTGGAAACTGGAAGTGTTCCTAAAAACTTGTTCATCAATCACATATGTTTGTTTAATGGGTAAATTTCAGGAAAGTAAGCAAATATATTCACAGGATAAATCCCCAGAAGTGGATTGCTGGGTCAAAGGGTTTGTATAATTTTGTAATTTTAATAAATATTGCCAAATTGCCAGTGAACCAGTTTGCAGTAATTCCCACCAGCAATGTATAAGACCACACACACACAAATATTTTAAGGACACTTATGAATTCTGGCTTGGCTTATATAACTTTGTTTAGTGTGTTTACTAGGTATAATAAATCTGAAAGTCATTCAACTTATCAGGCAAAACTAATCAAGCCTGACACGAAAAAACAAGCTCTTTTCCTGCAACTTTCCTATTTAAATAACACCTACCCAGCTGTTTAGGAGCTTCACCCACCTATTGCAGGGAGCTAAGTTATACCTATCTTATGCTAATGAAGTTTCTGCAAGTTTAAGATTGGCAATATTAAAACCAGCAATATTGCTGGTTACTCAGAATGCAGTGATGTACAAAGTGGTGTTAATAGAAATAATCTGGTTTTAACTATCTCATTAACTCAAACCTGCTACTTTATTTTTTTAAAGGAAATTATATCTTCTGATATAACATAGTACCTTTAATTTTAACAGAATACCTGAAATTAGGGATGGATAAGTCTTTGAAATAAAGAGCAATCTGTACCAGTGAGATGTTAACATCAGGCATAATCCAATGACATAGCTCAGTGACTTAGAATGCTAGCCTTAGAGAAAGACTGAGTTCAAATCCTGCCTGGGCCACTTAGAGAACTCTTGGTAGGCTAAATTGCAAATTATTTAACTTCACAAGACCTCAATCCCTTCATAGACTGATGTGAAGAGTAAGTAAAATAACCTGATAAAGGTGCTTACCACACTGCTTGGAACGTGGTGATCATTGATAAATTGTCCCCCAAAGGAAAGTTCACACATTGCTTGTCATACTTGAGATTTTTTCATGAGAAATATTCTGATTTTTATTGGGATGCATGTCAAGAAAATTTTGTCTTCGGAAAATTTCTTGGAAATAACCAATTTGAAATGATTCTGTGTGTAAGTAACGGTATGGGTAAAGACAGAGTGAAAAGAACGTGGGCTTTGGTGTTGAACAGACCTGGTCTTGAATACTGCCTCTGACACTCAGCAGGAAGACACCTGGGCCAAGTAGCAATCTCTCAGAGTCTCCTTCCTTAGCTTTACAATGAGTATAACAATGCCTATTTTCCAGGGTTCCAGAGGATCAAATGAGATAATGCATGTAAAGGACGGTGCAAACCAGACACCCCATAAATGGGAACTGTCGTTAGTTATTAAAGTAATCATTCAATAGGATTCATTTAATAAGCATTTATGAATTGTCTGTGTTATGACCAACACTGCTCTAGGGAAGCTGGTGGGAAAAAATGAAATGCAAATATTCTGTGTCTGTTAATAAAACATACATATGTTTCTAAACATATACAGAATATATTTAACATACGTATATCTTACATAACCCATACAACTCTGATGAAGTTTGAAATGGGGATGAGATTCAGTGGAATGCCTCCTTATCTCTTTTTGTAAGAGCTCTAACTGTCCTATAAGCTTAGAGTGGCCAATTTCATTCTCATTGTTCAGGAATCAAAAGAAATGGGGATGTGTCTTATCATTTCACCACCATTATTATCATGCTCCACACACTCACCTCATGACTGACATAAGCATGACAAAGACACACACAACCAGAGACCAATATCGCTAATGTTTATCAGTGCAAAAGTTCTAATGAAATATTCATTAGAATCAGGCAGTATATTCAAAGAATTATATATTACAACCAAATAGAATGAATTCATAGAGTGTAAGTGTGGTTCAGTGTTTGGAAATCTATTTTAAAAACTTACCAAATTAATATGACAAAGGAGAAAAATCATGATTAGCTCAATAGATGCTGAGATTCATTTGATAACTCAACATGCATTCCTGATCCAAAAAAATAAAAACCATAACTCTTAGTTAACTGGAATAGAGACTCACTTCCTTAATGTACTGACCAAAAGCCAACATCAAGCTTCAAGTAAAAAAATAGGAAAAACATTCCTACTAGATACATATCTAGTATAATTCCTAATTCCTTGATATTATTATCAAGCAAAAAAAATATGATTTCACATAGTTTTGGATGTTCAACTTAATACAGAATATTAAGAGAACACGAGAATGGGGCCAGCCCAGTGGCGCAAGCGGTTAAGTGTGCGCGCTCCGTGGCGGTGGCCAGGGGTTCGCCAGGTCGGATCCTGGGCGCGCACCAACGTACTGCTTGTCCAGCCATGCTGTGGTGGCGTCCCATATAAAGTGGAGGAAGATGGGCACGGATATTAGCTCAGGGCCAGTCTTCCTCAGAAAAAAGAGGAGGATTGGCATCAGATGTTAGCTCAGGGCTGATCTTCCTCACACACAAAAAAAAAGAGAGAACATGAGATGTATAAAAATTGAAAAGAGGCAAAATGATTTTTATTTGCAGGTGATGTGATTACATACTTGAAAACTCCCAAAGAAACAACCAGAAAACTATTAAAATTCATAAAATAATTTAACAAGGCACTGATTACAATATCTGTAATTAAAAATCAGTACATTCCCTCCATACAAACAAGCAGAAAGGTAAAGACTTCACTCACAACAGCATTAACAGATGAAATACCTAGGAATAAACTCACCAAGAAATGGGCAAGATCTACCTGAAGAAAATTTTAAAATGCTACTGAAATACAAAAGAAACACTTGCATAAATGAATAGAAAGATTCAAAATTATAAAGATGTAATTCTCCCTAAATTAATCTATACTCAATATGATTTCAATCAAAATGCCAACTCTTTTGGGGGATGGTACAGAACGTCATAAAATTATTCAAAATGCAACTTGAATAATAAATATGTGAGAATACTTAGGAAAAACCTGAAACAGCAGAAGAATGAGACTAGTCCTACCAGTTATTAAATTATAAATCTGTTAATTAAAACAGCTTGATAATGGCACAGAAATAGAAATATCAGTGAAATAGAATATAGAAAAATGTACCCAGATACACATCTAGTATAAATGTAATATATTAAAATGGCATTTCAAGCCAGTGGGGAAAAAGAAGGATGATCCCAAATTGTTGCAACAACTTGCTAATTATTTGCGGGAAAATGGGATTCTTACATCATTCTTTACAATGAATTATAGATGGAGCAGAAATTCAAATATTAAAATATAATAAATTACTAGAAGAAAAACATTTGAATGTTTTTAGAATCTGAAAGTAGTTAAGGCCTTTCTAAGCCTGATGTAAAATGTAGAAGTCACAAAGAAAAAACCCAGATAAATCTGGCTTCATAACAGATTAAAATTTACTGTACTACAAAAATAAACAAATGAATAAACAAATGACAAACTAGGAAAAACCTACAATACTTAGTACACATGAAGAATTAATTTCCTAAATAGACAATAAATTCCCACAAAATCCTAATAAAAAGAATCTACGAAACAAATAGCAAAGGACATAAGCAAGTAGCTTAATAAAAAAAGAAATATAAAGTTGCTCAAGTCTTCAAAAATTACAAACAAAACTAGATACTATTTTTTCACAGATAAGATTAGTAAAAATGAACAAATCTTACTACTAATAAGAATGATATTATTATTAAAAAGTGAATGAGTAAATGCTGATAAGCATCTGGGGAAACAGGTATTCTTCTATACTGCTGGGAGAATGTAAAATAGTGCAGCCTGCCTGAAGAGCAATTTGACAATGTTTACCTAAACTTAAAATGTACGGTTTGGCAAATCAATTTCTAGAAATACGTCCTATGGATATATTCACACATGTAAGCAAAGATCTATGTACAGAGAACTTTTTTCAGGATTTTTTGCAATCACAAAAATCTGAAGCCAACAAAGTAACTGGAAAATGCAAAATTGTGGTAAACCCATTCATTGCGATTGGATACTATTCAATCACAGAAAAAAAAAAAAAACAGGGAGGTACAGCTATAAGTATTGATGTAAGAAGAATCTTAAAAATACTGAATCTGGTTAAGTAAATAAAAGCAAGATGCTAAAGAGTATGTATGCATGATCTAATTTCTCGGAAAAAAATGTACAGGAAACTCTTACCAGTGTTACCTCCGGGGAGTGGGGTCACTGGGGCCCGGGGTGAGATAACTTTTTTACTTCATATCCGTCTGCGTGGATTGAAGCTTTCTAAATAGGCATGAATTACTTACATAACTTTTCTTTCCTCTAATATTTGAAACACCTGCAGTGGCTCTGTGACAGCAGCGTTTACGTCACAAAACCATCCGCCCCACTGTCTGCCCTCCATTCGAGCAGGTCTCGCCATGTTCCGCCCGTACTCCGCTGTCTCTATCTTTGCTCCGGGCATGCTCTTACTTTTTCTTTGCACGTCTAAATCTTTTTTTTTTTTTTTTAAAGATTTTATTTATTTTATTTTTTCCCCCCAAAGCCCCAGTGGATAGTTGTATGTCGTAGCTGCACATCCTTCTAGTTGCTGTATGCGGGACTCGGCCTCAGGATGAACGGAGAAGCGGTGCCTCGATGCGCACCCGGGATCCGAACCCGGGCCACCAGCATCGCAGCGCGCGCACTTAACCACCAAGCCACAGGGCCGGCCCATGCACGTCTAAATCTTGTCCATTCTCCAAGGACCAGCTCGAAGGCCAACAATTCCATGAGGACTTTTCAAACTGCTCAAAACAACACTGCTCTTTTCCTTCTCAGTATTCCCACAGTACTTAAACTGCAGCACGCTGGGTTTTTTTTTTTTTTCTTTTTGCACCACACTATTTGCATTCAATTATTTAAATTAATTAATTTAATTTGCAACACTGTTTTGCATTTAACTTACTCTCTAATGTATTTCTTCCGATTTTTTATTCTCGATTTTTTCCAATTTTTTCAGCATCTTAGGAGAAAGCATGCTTAAATTTATTTTGTCCTCCTCACCCCACATTACAATGTGAGGCATAGCATTCAATAAAAATACTTTTAAATCAATTATATGTGACAGTTCCTTCACTATCTACATATTATTTTAAAAAAACAGATCCTTGTCATTTATAATCCTAGTTCCTAAGTCATATGGTCTACATTATATTTTCTTCATTTTGGGATGTGCAGATGGTATAAAATCCACTTTTTAGAGTAAATTCACATTTTGTATATCTGAAATTTCCCATTCAAGGAAGTCCTAAAAAAATTGAGATCTGATTTATTCACAATTCTGATAGCAAGCAGAACACTTATTTAAATTAGCTAACAGCTTCCTACCTATCATCCCCATATAGAAAAACAAAACAAAAAAACAACATAAGCTCTTAAAAACAACATTTCAGTAGCATGAGCATAAGAATATTAAATCCTGATTAAAGAAGAGAAATAGATATAACATTGTAATATCAATCAATTTTATCCAGTGTAAGAAAAATTTTAAGCTTTATTTTGATAAAACATTTCAGATTCCCTCATATCACAGCATATCAATAGCAAAATGTACATATACTGATTTTATTCTACATGTCAAGGCCCAAATTCCCAATCCTAGGTAAGCCAGTCGCAAAATACAAGTGCTGATAATTTAACAACAGGTAGCATTTTAAACAAAAATAAGTAAGTTTTCAGCACTAAAGTGAAATGAGGCTTTAATCAAAAAGAGACTTAATTCCACAGGGTATCGTTTTTCAACAGTAATTATTTCAATCAAGTCTATGATTCCACACTCAAGTGACAGTGTTACATTTGAAGCAAACAAGAAAGGGCAATCAAGCCTTAAGTGGTATATTACAGTATGTACTATATTTTTGGACAATCTAACTGCATTCTATTCCTAGGACTTGTTCAGGAGTCTAATGAAACAAGAATTAGAGAGAAGAGCTCTGACTCCACTTTGAGGAACAAAATGTCATTGCTCTGTCCTGGTGCAAAGGTACATTATGACATAGGTGGTCTTTAATCAACTCCCCACAATAATTGATTCACCAAAAGCTACTTCCTTCAGCTATAACTTTGACTGAGGAACACACAAATTCTAACAGAAGAAAATTCTGTACTTCCAGTTTTAAAAAGCTGATATATCTGAGCATACACATTTAAGTTTTTACAACTTCATGCCTTCAGAGAAGTTCTGATTTCAGAAGTATCATTTCATGGACCCAGCATCAAATATTTACACAATACATGTTTCATACAATATAGTTTTAGAAACTGTAAGTAGCACAAAGTAATCACAAAATTTTGATCATATTCAAGTTTCCAGTGATCTTAAAAGAGACAAACTATAACTGTTTTTGGTCAGCTGAAATATCCAGTTATATGGTTATTATCTAGAAAATCCTAAAGTTATATGAAAAAATTAGTCAAAGAAAATCTGTAACTTTGATCATTTCCAACCTTGTAAATATGCATAGGTAAAAATAAAATAAAAGGGCTCATCTGGCATCTGAATCATTAACTGAAAGAGCTCTACAACCCTCCCTAAGCCACTATTTGGAAGCTATTTTAGGTTTTACATAATTTCCACAGTCTTAATACCACTATCTTTATTCAGATAAAAGAAATGACCTTTTGAAGTCATCAGCATCAGAAATGGCACTTATGGACAGGAATGACAACTAGAAGCTAGGGGAGAAATGGATCTTAGCACAATTTCTCTCCAAGCATGAGAAATGTTATAATCAAGTACAATAGAAGCAATAGGTTAGAAACCTTGGGAAGCTCAAATTTCTTTAGTTATTTTTGTTTTACTAAACAATCTGAAGTAAGCATTATATTCACTTTAAAAACAAAACAAGGAAAATAAAAACTAAAGAAAAACACAGCATGGAGCATTTCAGTGGGAGTCACCAAATCGCTTGGGCACTATGTCTCACCTTTCTGTTCTCCACTCGGTTACAAAAAACCAAAAACAAACCTCCAAAGCAGTCATCCGGAGAACACTGTGGGGTTTGCATAGGATTTTTTCTAATTTCCCATCCACCCAGACCCTGAAATTTAAATAAATGTTTCAATGAAAACTTGGCCCGATTGGCATGGAGTCTGAGCCTCTCTGTAACCTAGGCTGACAGTGGGGGAGGACGGCTAAAAACCACCAGCTGCTGTCAGGTTCTTCAATGTGTCCTGTTTTTTATTATTTTTATTTTTTTAATATGAAAAGACAACAGCTTCAGCTGGAAATTCAAACAATTCAGGAATATGCTGAAAAAAATATTTATCATAGTCCTTAAGATTTTCAAGTAAATGCTCCCAAATCAAATATTATAAAGCTGCTAATTAGCAGCTGAAAATCATTAGCCATTCAAATTACATTAGAAATGTTTGCTGCACTGTTTTTATGAAAGCTTCCTCTTGTATTCTATAAGGATCAGAGTGTTTGAGTCCACACTAGCTACTCTCAAGAAGGAATTCTGTTGACTGAAATTTACCCTAAAACCAATTTTCTCAACTCCTTCCTTGTCCCCAAATTGTTCAATCACATTTTAAGGTGAAGTATGTTAAGCATTTTAAGGAAGTATACAAAGCAGGGTGTTTTATACGGCATTGTATCCTTTAAGGAACCTAGCATTTTAGTGAACTAGGAAACTTTTCACAACATACTTAAACTCTATGTATTTATAGATATTATTTCTCTGCTGCATAATATATACTGTGAGAAAGTGTGTTTTGACTCAAAGGATAAGCTGAAATGCTGTAATGTGATAATATATTCATTAGAGAATGAGCATGATTTAAAAGGAAAGCATATTATATATTTTACTAATTCCAATGTTATTGTTATTTAGGGTTAATTTAACATCTTTTTCTTTCTCCTTTTGATTTTGCATTTCTAACTGAGAGGGCATCTTTTATTTTTAAGCTGTGTTTGAGACTATAAAGAATATGCTAATACAACTTAATATAAATATAAATAATATATAAGCAACATATACGTATACATATAAACAGACCCAAGCATCAGACCACTGACGTTGTACTTTCAGGATTCACACGAATAAGTCTAGATGCATTCCTCAGGTCCTGGAGTTGCTTGGCGGGTTTCCCCACACCTTCTTCAAACCTCTTCTCCACCACAGGGAGGACTGTTTCATATAGGAAGGATGCATTCTGTCTGATAAAGGCCTTCTTCTCTGGATCCTGCTCACACCGAAGACTATAATCCACATGCTGAACAGCAACCAAAATGATTTCCACCAGGCTCTCCAAAAGTACCATGTGCAGCTCTGGGAAATACAGCTTCAGTGCTTCTTCCAAGAAGCCCATGGTCTGCTTGGTAAAGGCCACCACTGTGTAACTGAGGTTCACCCAGCAGTCATCCCCTGTGTACTGCTCGAAGTTACTCACCCCACAACTCTTCATCTCCTCTTTGAGTTTACCCAGGGCCTCTGGAGTCATCAAGTTCATCCTCCTCCACATCTCCTCCGAGTTGCGATGTTTAGTGGCTTCAATTATGATCTCTTTGTAACTGTGCAAGGCACCTTGGATGTCTTTCACCAGAAGGGCGTGGATGATGAAGGTGAGGTCTAGTCCGATGTCACCCAGTTGCTGACAATGCTCCTTTGCCACTTTTACACACTCGGCTGCTGTAGAGAGGCTCTCCTTACTGTCAAACACCTGCTTGCTAAAAGCATCCACAAACATGCCCATGGCTGATCTCGCCCAGACCACAAAGGCAGAGTAGCAGCCACTGTCAGTGCCTGAAAAATCTGTCTCAAATTCCCTTGCAGTCTCAAGAAGGCTGGTAAAGAAAACATGGCATAGCTTATGAATGTACAGTAAAGTGGCACCTTCAATGCGAAGCTGACGGATGGCAGTGTGCACAGCTGCTGCCCTGTTTCTCAAGAAGAGCTCACAAGCCTTCGTGCACTGGCCAAGCCGGATTAGTTGAGAAACTGCCCGGCGAGTAGCCTTGGGACCACCTCTCAGGGAACGATCTGGGGAGAGTTCAAAAACCAACACCTCAGTGAGCTGTCGGACACGCTCATCCACTTTGGCCCTTAGTTCTTTTACAGGAGGTGGACTGGGCTTATCTTCCAGGTAATGGTTCAATTTATCCAGCAGGTCAACGGCCCCTTCAAAGTCCCTCTGGGCAATACAAACATCCAGGTCTTCAGGCAACTCCTGGATCCATTCCATTGAGAGGTCCACCTTCTCTTCCTCTACCTCAGGAATAGCTGGTTCGTCGTCGTCTTCATCCTCAAATGGGTTACTGGCCTTGGAAGTCACTTGGGGTGGCCCTCGAGGGGCCGCTGCCTCCTCCTGCTCCCTTCGTCTCTTTTCACCGAGGGCCCTCTTCGTTTCCTCCAGCACTTCCAGCCACTCTCGTTTAATTTTAGCATTTTCTGCCTGAAAAATACGGCTCTCGGGAAACATCAGCAGCTTGAACATGTCCTTCATGGGCGGGTTGTCCTTGACATTGACCACAGCCAAACCATCTAGAGGATAGAGAGCGTCGTAGCGATACATCCCCCGCCGCTGTGGCAGCCAGGTGGCCACCAGCAAACAGTCGTTCATGAGAAAGCCGTGCACCCGCTGCACTTGGGCCATGTGGTCCGCGTCGTATTCCACCAAGTCCCCGTTGTACACCAGGTACTGTCCCGGCGTCTCTAGCAGGTGCCTACAGCCTTCCACCTTCTCCAGCAGAGTGGTGAGAGTGCGCTGCTTTCCTTCCTCGCCCGACCCGGAGCTGTCGCGGGAGGCGCCCCCGGGGGTGGGAAAGAAGCTAGCCTGGCCGCGGAAGTGGTCTCGGCCGGCCGGGCCGCCCCCTGCCTCCTCCCCTCCGGAGGCCGCGGCGGCCCCAGCGGCGGCGGCAGCTGGCAGCAGGGTGAGCGGGATGCTCTCCAGGCTGCTCTTCTGCTCCGTCAGCAGGTGGCTGAGCTGATACATCTCGCTCTCCAGGTAGGAGATCTCGCGGGCCGTCTCGATGAACTGCCGGTAGTTCTGGTAGACGTTGCGCTTCAGGTTCTGCGCCGTCTCCTCCGCCAGAGCCTGGATGCGCTGCCGGTGCTCCTGCAGGTCCCGGTCCCCGTCCGACTGCTGCGAGAGCTGCTTCACGTACAGCCGCGCCTCAAAGCCCCCCGACTCCAGCTGTCGCCGCAGGCGGCTCGCCCCACTGTCCGACATCGCCATCGCCATTTCCGTCCGGGCCCCACGCAGTCACTGTCACTATCGCTGCTGCCGGTGCCGCCGCTGTCGAGACCCACCCAAACCCCGCCGAGCTCCAGGGCTGAGGAACAGATGGGAGACAGACAAATACGCCTGCGCTCGAGTCTGAGCTTTAGACACTGCGCCTGCGCGAGGGGCCGAGCGCAGACAATGCGTCTGCGCAGGAACGCCAGCGGCCTAGAGCGCGTGCGCCGGGGGAGTATTGCGGAAGTGAGTAGAGGGAAAGGCAAAGAGACGTAGGTAGTGCGCATGGGCCGAGCGTGGCGTTGGTGTTTGAAGTTACCGGCGAAGCGTAAAGGCGATAACCAGCTTAGTGAAACCTTCCTCTCGCCCAAGCCCTGGGAATCCAAGTTTCGAGCCCACTAGGAGGTGTCACGCTGACTTCTTTTTTTTAAGCCCCAGAATCCTGGTGTCGGCGTTGGGGGCAAGCTGAGTTCTCGTTCTCGCGCCAGTTTTCCTGAGTTCTCGCGACATCGGCGGGCTGACCCGAGAGCCGGTATCTCCCAGGAGCTCCACCCGGCCCTTGGGTTTCTGAGCCTAACGCCGGCGGACCTCGCTGGGATCCTGGCAGCGATGGATGAGGACCTGGTTTTGGCACTACGGCTTCAGGAGGAGTGGAACTTGGAGGTCTCGGAGTGCGATCAAGCCCAGGAGCCCTTGTCGCTGGTGGACGCGTCCTGGGAGTTGGTGGACCCCACCCCGGATTTGCAGGCCCTGTTTGTGCAGTTCAACGACCGGTTCTTCTGGGGCCAGCTGGAGGCCGTCGAGGTGAAGTGGAGCATGCGAATGACCCTGTGAGTCCCGAGCCCGTTGGGGAAAAGAGGCGGCTGGCCGCCCTTCCTCAGCCCCTGGCCTTGGGCTTCTCTTCTTCTCCGCCCCGACGGCCCAGGGGCCGTTAAACGAGGGCGTCTGGTTTTGGACCAGGCACCTCCTCTCCGTGTATTTCTCCCTTTCCTACCCTATCTCTCTTTCCCGCCCAGACAACTTTAAGAAAGCTGTGTGGCCCACCTCGCTACGGTTTGACTTATAGGGGACACAATGAGAGAAGAGGATGTTTCTTTGAATCTCACCTCACTTGAAAATAAATTAACACATTTCTGATTTGATTTACTGTAGTGTTTTAGGAGCCAGGAAGGAGAAGCAACCAGAGTCTGGAATGCTGAGGACGCAGTGAAACCTCCAGAGGCGTGTTGTCCTCTTTTATGCTCATTAGGATCGCACCGCTTAGTAGTGAGCTCGTGTGTTAGAGTGGGCAAGGGCTTGACGTTTCCGTATTTCTGGACCCAAGGGGTCTTCAGGGATGCCTCTAAAAGGATTCCTTTCCTACACGCTAAATTTGAGAACTCTCGATTTGAAATAATCGAGTCCTGTACAGGAACGGAGTTAACAAGTTTAAGATGCGGTTATATATTACCGTGCTTGTTTTTGAAGTGATACAAAACAACCTAAAATAAGACAGATTAAGATATCATATAAAATTGTGTTTAAAGTGCACGTTTTCTTCACATAGGCTTGTATTATAATTTTGAGATGTGCTAATGGAGATCTGGCTGTTACCGCCACAAACTGATTATAGTTTGTAGGGAGGAGACTGGGAGCAGCAGAATAGGATTATCTTCTTTGAGCTGTTGCAGCCTGGTTAGGGTAAGGGAAGCCACTGCTGTTCACATATGTCCATAACTGGGGTGAAATGCAAATATCTCCCAGGGAAGAGGTGTACTTTTAAGAAAGCCATCTGCCGTAGAGTTCTCGGTGTGAACTGCCCAAGAATGTATATGGGTTTGCTCTTTCCTCTCTATTTCCCTTTTGTATGTATTTGGTAAATCATGCTTTTGTGGTGGTTGTTTTCCAGGTGTGCTGGGATATGCAGCTATGAAGGGAGGGGTGGAATGTGTTCCATCCGTCTCAGTGAACCCCTTTTAAAGTTGAGACCAAGGAAGGATCTTGTAGAGGTATTCTTTGCATAAACTTGATTCTTAATTCAGTAACTTAGAAATGCTTATTATTGATTTAGACTCCTGTGAATTAACCTGTACGTGTCAAAAAAGGAAACTAGTTTTCCCTCATTGCAAACTTTGTGGGGCAGATAATAATGATTACCTTCTATTTTTATAGTGCTTCAAAGTTAAAGGCTTTCACGTATATTATCTAAATTGATCTTTACAACAACCCTGTTTATGTTCATTGTGTGTTATCCTCATTTTTATAAAAGGAAATTAAGATTCAGAGAGGTTAAGTAACTGGTTTAAGTTACATATTTAGAAGCAGAGAAAAACTTAGGATTCAGATCTTCCTATTAAGACACAAATTTTGACACTCTCCTCTATTCAACCACCATGGTCCTGCCCTCCCAGGACATCTAGCCCAGCTGGCAGAACAAACCAGCGTGAGGGCACACTTCCTATCTGGAGCTAGTGGTCACTCCTGCTAGCAAAATGGAACAGTGGGAACTCTTAGATTATGGTTAGTTGAGTCTAACAGATGCCTGAAATTCTCCAGGATGCACCCAGTGTGACTTGTCTTGCCCCAGTTATATCACTTTGTATGCACAAAAGAGCATAGGGTGGTAGACGTTGGATGGGAAATATGTTAAAACATGCTTGGAAATATGAGGGATGCTGTTTTTAAGGATAATAAAAGGTAATGAGTTTCACAGCAGTATGAATGTACTTAACATTATTGAACTGTACACTTAAAAATAGTTAAGATGTAAATTTTATGTAATGTGTTTTTTACCACAATTTTTAAAAAAGTAAATAGCTAATAAATGTAAAATAGTACAACAGAAATACTTGATTAATAAAAAAGAAAAGAGGAATAAAGGAACAAAGCCTGGATAAAGAGAAAGGTAGGCATAAGCACAATATCAATAATTATATTAAATGTAAATGGACTAAACACTCCAGTTAAAGACATGAAATGACACACTAGATTAAAAGAGACATACTTAAAATAGACACACATATGTTAAGTGTAAAAGGATGGAAAAAAGTAAATAGAAAGTTGTTGTGGCTATATTAGTATTAGACTAAAGATTTTAAAGGAAAAAGTTTTACTTGGAAAAAAGGGGGATATTTTATAGTGATAAAATATTCTATTAAATAAAAACATAACAAGCCTAAAAGTAATTACATAGCTTTAAGCAAACGAAGCATAAATTAGCAGAAGCAAAAAGAGAAATAATCCACAATCAGAGTTGCGGATGTTATAAGTCTCTTGGTAACTCAATGAATAAGCAGAAAAAATAGTAGACGTAAAACAAAAAAAATCGAACAACATGATTAACCAAATCAACCTGACAAGGAGCCCTAATTGGAATGATAGTTGCTTAATGAATATTTATTGCATAAATGATTAAAGAAACATATGAACAAATTTTGTTTAAAAGATAATGGGTGAGAAGAGAATGGGAAATGTGTGGTAATGGTATCAGCTGAGCATTTGCTGTGGGTGGAAAGTTACAGTATCAAATCAGGGGTAAGAAGGACACAGGAGGAACAGTGGGACCCTGGTCTGTATTTAAAGTAGCTACCTAAATTATAATGAATAGGTTCAGAGAAGGAAAGAACTCTATCTGGTTGAGGAGGTCAAGAAAAGCTTTATACATGCAGAGTTTATTACTACTACTGTCACCACTCCTACCACTCACTCACTATTGAGCACCTGTTGTGTGCCAGACTTTGGACTAGATTAACTAGTGTTAATATAGTTAATCTAGAGTATGCTTTACCACAACCCTGCAAGATTAGGATATCCCCATTTTAGGGATGAGGAACAAGTTGTAACTTGTGCAAGGCCTCAGGCACAATAAATAACAGATCCTTGGTTTAGACTCTAGTTTCCCTGGCTCTAAAGCTCTTGTCCTGTCCCCTATACCACTTGGCCTCATCACTACTGCCTTGTAACTATCACCATTGCTAATTAAAACATGGAGGTGAGCTTTATAGGACAGATTGGATTCTGACGAGTAGAGATAGTAGGGGAGACTACTCTTGGCAGAAGGAATGGGAATGCTATGAAAAAAAGTGAGGCCATTAAACTTGTGGCATATTGAGAATCAGAAATAGTTGCTTTTGGCCAGATACAGAACAGTGGTGGGAAATAAAGGTGTTTTGGGACTGTGTTATGTAGAGCCTTGAATCTAGCCTAAATGTGGAAAATAGTAGATACAGTATATAAAAATAGAAATGATCAGTATGGTGCCATGTATCATTTTCAAGATGTGTTTAAATTGAACCAAAAATCAGAAACCTAAATTTGTTTCTCTTTTAGAAAAATAGTTATTTATAATTATTTTAGAATGTTGAGAAGTGTTTGAAGTATAGAATGGCCTTTGAATTTGAGCCTCAGTAGAGTGGCATTTACTTGAAAAAATAAAGTTCATTTTCAGAGATAGAGTTGATAATTTTAAAAGGGATGTTTTCATAATGACCAAGTTAAAATGTCTGATTCTCCCATTTTTCTGTTCAGCATAATTTTATAAGACTAAAATTCATTAATGCCAGGTCTAGTTCTTCTGATGGAAACTCTTTTTTAAAAAAATATGGAGGATTATTAAAAAGGTATGCTTTTGAAGACCTTTATGATTTTTGCTTTTTTTAAAAAAACGTATTTTTTAGAACAAATTATGAAACAGCAGCCTTAAATGCTTTTGTTAATTTTGCACCTAAACTTCTGCATCCTTGGTGTGGAATGAGCAGTAGGTTTTATTGTCTGTTTTAAAATTTTATATAATTAAAAATCCCAAAACTAGAAAACTATACACAGAGAAATCTTGTTTTACCCCATCCTTCTCTATTTTGAACTCCCTACCCACTATTAAGATACTGTTGTTATTAGTTTCTTTTTTCTTTCATTGTTCTCTTTCACAAATATTTATGTCCACTCTTATTCCCCCTCCCCACCACATATAACATACTTCTTACGCAAAATACTGTGTACACTCTTCTGTACTTTGCCTTTTTCGTTAAAACAATACACTCTGTAGCTTTTTCCAGATCATTTCGCATTGTAAGCATTGTAAACAATGCCACCATGAAAGTGCCTTGTACATATGACCTTTCATATTAGTCTAGGTATTGCTGGGTCAAAGGATAAATGCATTTGTAATTTTGTTAGATGTTACCAAATTTTCCTCCTGAGGGGTTGTACCATTTTGCATTCCTACCAGTGATATATGGGAATGTTTATTTTCCCTTAGCTCTACTAATGGTGTCAAACTTTAGGATTTTACTGATCTTGATAAATAAGAAATGGTACACTAGTGTACTATTAATTTGCATTTTAAAATTGGCTTGTTGGTCATTTTCCCGTTGACTTTAGGAGCTCTTTATATTTTAGCAGTTAATAGCCTGTGAGATGAGTTGCGCATATATTTTTCTGAGTTTGTCTTTTCACTTTACTTATGATGTTTTTTTACTCATACAGAATTTTAAAGTTTTTATGTCATTGAATTCATTGATCTTTTCTTCTGGATTTTGTTTAATAGTTAAAAAGCCTTTCCTGGAACTAGGAGTTCTTAACCTGGGATCTACAGAGCTTCAGATATTATGTGCAAAGTTTTGTGAATGTGTGCTTATATAATTTTTCTACAAAGATGGTTCTTGACTTTTATCAGTTTCTGAAAGGAGCCTGTGATCACAGAAGGTTAAGACCCCCCGTGTAGAGTAAGAAAATGCATTTTTATTTTTCAAAAGCGCATACAAATTTAATTTGATTGTTTTCTGTTTCAGACCCTCTTGCATGAAATGATACATGCCTATTTATTTGTCACTAATAATGATAAAGACAGGGAAGGGCATGGTCCAGAGTTTTGTAAACATATGCATCGAATCAATCGCCTGACTGGGGCCAATAT